>NW_026897393.1:0-317413 GCF_033153095.1 Gastrolobium bilobum | reverse complement strand
CCCTAAACCCAAACCCTAAACCCTAAACCCTAAACCCTAAACCCTAAACCCTAAACCCTAAACCCTAAACCCTAAACCCTAAACCCTAAACCCTAAACCCTAAACCCTAAACCCTAAACCCTAAACCCTAAACCCTAAACCCTAAACCCTAAACCCTAAACCCTAAACCCTAAACCCTAAACCCTAAACCCTAAACCCTAAACCCTAAACCCTAAACCCTAAACCCTAAACCCTAAACCCTAAACCCTAAACCCTAAACCCTAAACCCTAAACCCTAAACCCTAAACCCTAAACCCTAAACCCTAAACCCTAAACCCTAAACCCTAAACCCTAAACCCTAAACCCTAAACCCTAAACCCTAAACCCTAAACCCTAAACCCTAAACCCTAAACCCTAAACCCTAAACCCTAAACCCTAAACCCTAAACCCTAAACCCTAAACCCTAAACCCTAAACCCTAAACCCTAAACCCTAAACCCTAAACCCTAAACCCTAAACCCTAAACCCTAAACCCTAAACCCTAAACCCTAAACCCTAAACCCTAAACCCTAAACCCTAAACCCTAAACCCTAAACCCTAAACCCTAAACCCTAAACCCTAAACCCTAAACCCTAAACCCTAAACCCTAAACCCTAAACCCTAAACCCTAAACCCTAAACCCTAAACCCTAAACCCTAAACCCTAAACCCTAAACCCTAAACCCTAAACCCTAAACCCTAAACCCTAAACCCTAAACCCTAAACCCTAAACCCTAAACCCTAAACCCTAAACCCTAAACCCTAAACCCTAAACCCTAAACCCTAAACCCTAAACCCTAAACCCTAAACCCTAAACCCTAAACCCTAAACCCTAAACCCTAAACCCTAAACCCTAAACCCTAAACCCTAAACCCTAAACCCTAAAACCCTAAACCCTATACACCCTAAACCCTAAACCCTAAACCCTAAACCCTAAACCCTAAACCCTAAACCCTAAACCCTAAACCCTAAACCCTAAACCCTAAACCCTAAACCCTAAACCCTAAACCCTAAACCCTAAACCCTAAACCCTAAACCCTAAACCCTAAACCCAATGTTTTTCTATTTCAGTACATAATGAGTGAGAGTAACAACGGTGTAATATGCCTTCTATATTACAATGGGAGAAGATATTTTGGACCGAACGGTCAAGTGTTTGAAGGAGATACAAAAAATCTTCTTCCTGAGTCCGCTTTGCAAATATACTGAGCTGAAGAAAATAATATACAAGAAGTTGAGATTACAACGAGGTGAATCATTGTCTCGACTGATTGCTAGATGCGCTTCTAGTAACCTGGTGCATTGGGTTGCTGTGGAGGTGGTGGAAGATGAAGATGTGTCATTAGTAGTTGATGTATTTTGACAACACGGAGATGAGTCCTCATCCATCGAGTTATATGCGGAACTAAACACCGGTGGAGAGGCAAGCACTCAAAGTTCTGTCCCAACCAGTTACTCCATAGACATTAACAGGGAGCCGCAAGTAACTGCAGATGATATGCATGTCTCACCCCCCACCACCATCACCCCCACTAACAATGCCTTTAGATGTGATTCCTGCTCCGTATGATATGTCATGGCGTACTGATAGTTCTGAGGAAGATGTTGATGAAGGTCTTGTCCCTGACAGTGATTCATCGGATACAGACGTTGATGATGATTTTGAAATGGAGCCGTCTGCTGCATTGTTTGAACCGTTTGCATCACCGGGCATTGTTGGTACGCATGACCCACCACCTGCTCCAGGTAAGGCTATTTACCGTTGTTTTTAACTTTTTTTGAAATGATATTATTAGTAACGAAATTCGAACTTGTGTCAAACAGGGGAGGATAGTGTACCATTTTGGGCGCAAATACCACTTTACACGAACATTACTGGGCACACCCCGATCAAGAAATTGATGACATGCAAGGGGCACAAGTACCAAATTGGCAAATGGGTCAAGAACTCTATAAGGACCAGCAGTTTGAAAGCAAACAGGATGTACAAATGGCCATCAAACAATACTGTATGGCAAATAATCGCACAATTGTCGTGCTAAAAAGTGATACGAAAAGGTTGATAATGATTTGTCAAAATCACAATGATGGTTGTCCATGGAGAATGTGTGCATATCTTAAAAAAGGCGGTCATGAATGGATAATAGGCATATGAAACAACATCCATACATGTGTTAGTCACACTTTCACAGGATCACAAACAATTGAACTCTAATTTCATTTGTTCATTGATCATCGGTAAGTCAACCAGCCTCTCTATGTTTTCAATAAATACTGTTTTTCTTAACACTAATGTGGTGTTGTTTGTCAAATCGCAGAGATGGTGCGTGAAGAGCCTAGCGTAAAGATTGGCTTAATCCAAGAAAGGATTGCATCGTGTCTAGGATTTCATATATCATACAAAAGGCCTGGAAAGCAAAGCAGAAGGCAGTTGTGAGGGTTTTTGGGGATTGGGATGAGTCGTACGCATTCCTGCCGAGATGGTTGGATTATATGTTATTGTTTTCCTCAGGGTCTGCTTATAAACTGGATGTGAATGAACATAGGATCGAGGGTCGCCTCGATGGCTCCCCAGGGTTTTCAAAAGTTCGCTGTCCCCCCCCTAAGCGAACTTGGTGCATGCCAGCCACGTGGCATGCTAGTCGTTGCACACAGGTCGCCCACGTTGGCAGCGACCTCTGCTGCATGCAAGCCACATGGCCTGACAGGTGAGGCATTAATTGCAACAGAGGTCGCTTTAAGCAGTAGCGAACTACCCATCCACCAGAAACGTGACACATCATCAGTCAGAGTTCGCTACTGCTCTGGGCGAATTTGCCCTCGTGGCAGTTTGGTCAAATTGTTTTCTGGCGTGGCATTTGGTTAAATAAGTCTTGGAACAGTGGCACAATGGTCACTGTTCCGGATATCGATAAGTACTTAGGTCTGAAGGAGGGAAAATCATCCAAGAAGTTTAAAAGAATATGAGATATTCTTTGTAACACGCAGAGATGAACGAGAAAGATGTCATGAAAAATTAATGAAATACTTGAGATTTCATGTAACTTGTGATCTACTTTGAGCTTTTTTAAAAAACAAAAAATAAATAAATATACTCAACTTAAATCAAAACGATTTCAAAATATTAATATTGACTTTTTAACATTTTTTATAAAAGATTTTATTTATAAATTAAATCAATTCTTAAAATTTAGAGTAAATACTTTTTTTGATCGTCAGCAAATTTCACGATGCCCGCTTTAGTTTCTAGCAAATAAAAAGCCTCATCGTGGTCCCTAAGAAATTCAAAATGCATCCATTTTAGTCCTTTTGAGGGACTAATATGAGTCTTTTTTGAATTCGTGAGGGACCACGATTTCAACTAAATGGATCCATTTTGAATTTTTTAGGGACCACGATGAGCCTTTTTATTTGCTAGGGACTAAAGCGGGTATCGTAAAATTTGCTGAGGACAAAAAATATTTACTCTAAAATTTATTATTACAAATTAACGTCAAACTTAAATGATAACTACGCATTTAGCTCGCCTCATCGAGCTCAAGTTTCCATGCTAATTTTGTTATTTTTTTTGTGCCAATGCCAAAATAAACCGAGACGAATAAGGCTAGGCGAGTCCCAGAATAACGCGTAACTGCTCAAACCTGGGAAGGGTGATAAGTCTACGGTTTTCTATATTTTATAAAGAAAAAGTAAATACAATTATTGGATCATATATCCTTTCGTGTAAAAAATATCATGTTATTTGGTTATAACTATTTATTTAAAAATTATATATATATATATTTTTCTCTTATCTCATTATCAATGAGTGAAAATGAACAGTTGTGATCAAATAACATTATCACATGAGAGGATCTAAATCTCAAATTATTTGAATACTTGCAAGATTGATTTTTAGTTGTGTTAGTTTAACATGTCGGTGCTATCTTAATGATAGATACATTATCTTTTTTTTTTTTCGGTAATCACATTATCCCTTTTAAAATACATTGAAACAATTTACCAAAAAAAAAAAAAAAAATACATGGAAACAACAGCCATCAGTAATGATTAATATTTCAGAAAAATAATGTCTGAATTATTTTAAAAATCTTAATGTTAAAAAATTGATTCAGTTTTAGAAAAATTCTTCAGAAGTTAATTCTAATTCATTTTTAGATGATAAATTGAAAATATTTATTATTTTATAAATTTTATAAGAAAAACTAAAATATCCCACAATACAAAAGAATTTTAGCTCAAAATCAAGTTTTTTCACACAATTGCAAACCAAACATGATAAAAACATATAAGAATCACGATTCACTATTCAAAATAAATCTAGGGTCTTAAGAATCTAAAATTAACAATCTCATGTACAAAAAAAAAAAATTTAACAATCTCAAATATTTTTACCCTTTCTAGGTTAATTACTTTATCTCACTTATCCAAAAAGAGAAATTGAAGTTGTTTTACCTCTGAATTTCGATTAAATTAGAGCTGCAGTCACTATTTCTAGGATGTTACTTTGGTTAAGAAAATAAAATAATCAAATCTACTTAACTAAATTTCATGACAAACTAATTAAATAATTCCACAAGTGATCAAATAAGAAGAAATTAATCATAAATAATAACATCTTTAAGAGAAGTTTAAAGCCTTTTTAATTCTAGACCCACCCCACAGAATGGCCTCTCGAGGATACATGTTTATCCAAAAAAAAAAAAAAAAAATCATAAATAATAATTCTATTTGCTCTTCTACGTTCTTCCCATTTTCTTGTTCTTTTTTGTTGGGTGTCTTCCCGGATTTTCTTCAGCGAACTTTGCGAACTTTCTCTTCTTGTCCTATGCCCAAGGATTTCTGGGCATTTGCAATACCTTCGGGATCTGCAGTACAGCGGGTGACAAATTATATCAACAATAACGGGGCAATATCTCGAGTTTGATGGATATTTATTGTACTTAAAACGCAAGGATACATCAAAGAATCAACAAATACGTGGTTTTCCAAAATAACCGTAGTAAGTATACTAATGCCATGAAGAGCGCAGAATTATCGCCAGTAATTATGACCATCGTACACATTATTGTGGTCAAATGCCAAAAATTAAATAGAGAAACTCAGCTAGTCAATGTAGAAGATATAAAATGAAAGGGAAATGGTAAAATGATTGTGAGACTGCTATCCATATATAAAGGTTAGGACAGAATAACAGATGACTTCAAGGAATTGAAGGCTCCGCCAAAAAAACACAAGAGAATATACTCGAATTCAAGCTATGTTTATATTGATAGAAAGACATGGAATGGAGGGGAGTGAAATATAATGTTATTAATTGTCAATTGTTTCGGATTGCTTAAATATGGTAGTGTTCGGGAAATGAACATTGATGTCTAGCAGGATAGCTAGTATTTGTATCTACAGAACTTATGGTAAATATGACAGGCAATTGGAAGTTCTGCACCTTAGGCCAAAGTCTGATGGTATGAACAAGGGGGTGTGTGTGTGAGTCACCTGCGATGGATAGGATGTGCTCTAAGCACAAGTGTGTAGGATGTAGCTATGGTGGCCAGCCTTGTGAATACTGAGATAGGTTATCAGATGAGTTATCCGATGATCCCCTTTGTTAGCTATAAGGGGTTATATATAGATGAAATGCACTAGAAGGTTGTGCCCCTAGTGGGTAGTTTGCAGGTGACTTAATGGCATGATGCAATGCTTAATGGGTGGTTATTGGTAATGGATGGAAGTTAGAAGAGAGTGGTGAAATGAGATGTTCCATGTAGTGGGGATAATAAGTGATCCATAACAAGTAGAATGGAATAAAACCTGATTAAATCCATTCCATCCAATACCTCTATTTTTCTTTCTCCTAATTTGGAGGCATGAGATGAAATTAACTTATTATTTACTAATCTCCTTACCATTCCGTTCATTTCCCAAAAAATGAAATGGAAACTTTCCTCCATACCATCGTAAAATATCCAAACTATGGTTGTGGACGTGGCGAAGTCATCGTGGACAGATTCCCACAGAGGAAATATCCTGTCTAGCTCAGTCAGTAGAGCAAAAGGCTCTCAAACTTTTGGTCATGCAATCCAGCCCCAAGCTGGGCGCCAATGAGCTAAGTCTGTATCTCTCAATGGGTGAAGTATCTCGATGTATGGGTGCTCAAGAAGATAGTGATATGGACCAAAGCTTAGGGAGAGTCACCGTGGTGCTATCTCAGGCGAGGCTGAGACAGGGGGGATGTGTAAGGGCTACGGTGCTCTAAAATCCGGCAGAGTAATAGCTCATGAAGATGATGGTTATCGGATTCCTCTTTGATGGGAGAAGAGGGGTTTGTATAGATAGGAAATATTCCCTCATCATGGGAGAGAGAAGAGCCAAACCATGCTCCACAATCGTATGCGTACGATGGCGAGTTGTGCAGGGGAGTGAGGAATCCCCTATAGTGAGGTCTATGTACTCACTATAAATAAGCGCAGGGGAAACGATCCATTAATGGGACTTTGAAGGCCGGCCCAATATATTGGGCTATGAAGACCTTCCAGAACACAAACTATGACATGTTATATCATTTCACTCCATGCTACTCCATCCATCCATTTTACCCTGTCATCGGATATTCAAACAAAGCCTAGGGTTCAGCTCCATCATCACCATACAAAAATATCCGGGAAGCATAAAAATCTCAACGCTAGACTACTAAGAGGGAGAAAAAACTCACAGTGGAGATATATTGGGGGACCATTTTTTAGTTCTAAAAGGAAGAAATAAACAGTAATCTTTAAAATAGTTGGAACAGTTTGGCTCTCTATATCATATTTTATTCAATCCTTAGCTGTGGAAAAAAGTGCTCCGAATCAAACATACCAAAGAATTGTGTAAAAATGCGTGTGAAGAAGTTCAAGTTCCGAGAGACATTGTATGCCATGGCAGGAGGAAGAGGTTTCACCACAGTGTCAATGCTAAAAACTCGTTGAAGAAACTGCATTACCAAAAAAAAAAAAAAAATTACATCCAAAACTTGGAGAAGAATACTGGATGCTAAATCAATTGCCCTAGCAAGAAGGAAATGATATGTAGTCATTTATATAGGACAGGTAATAATAATAATAAATAAGAACAAAAAGGGGCAGCATGTAATATACATGTATCGTGCACATAGACATAAAGTCTAATAACAAAAGCCCAAGTAATATGTTAAATAACTTAATAACAAGGAAGGAAGCCAGCCAACATGGATATGTTGCAATCTATAATGATCAGTTAGAGGTACAGGATAATCAATATCAAACTTGGAGAATGATACTACTCTACTAACAAGTGAATCCTAAGGACCAAATGGTGCTCTAAACTGGTCAATTCATTATTAATACAATGAACCACATTTTGTGCAGTTGATTTATAATTTTATATAAACTTTTCACAATAAAAAATGACAAGAAGCAAGAAGGTTTCTAGGCATAGATTCATTTTTCACAAAAGGAACAGCTGACCGGATGAATGAGGGTGAACAAGTTTCATGGGATCCTGTAATACTATATTGTTGAAAAGCAATGCAATGGGGTTTTAGCAAGTGAGAGAAGGAAACCGGAGTAGATGACACAGAGAAAACACAACCTCGTAGTAATTTTCTCTTCAATAGGAGATGAACTTGGCAGATAGCTCCTATAGATCTTGGACCTTTGTCTTCAATTGCCCCCTTAACTTTTTTTAACTTCCCTAGGCACATGACACTACTTCCTTAGTAGATGCCTTAGCCTAGAAGCAAAGCCCCCTGCTAGTACCCAGAGTCTTCAATGGGAAACTCCCATTCCACAAGAGTATCATTGGCTTTTATTTAACAAGGTGATAAAGGAAAGAGGTATAGCTAATGTTTTTTGACATGAAATTCAACTTTCTCAGGCATTATATCTTCTAAACAAACAAAGATAATCTTCGAATCAGACCAAGCGGATAATTATTATCTGTTGCAATTGTGTTATTAAGAAAAGAAAACCTGAAAATTGCGCTGGAAGCTGTAGCGTAGCTCAGGATCAATCTCGATGGACTCGTCGTCTTGGTTGTGATTAGTTGACTTGGTGCGAGGAACGTGCATGGTTGAAGTGGCACCGGGCTGGCTCGTGAGTTTAAGCTTTGCGTCTTGGAAGTCTTCCGTGTCGTCGCCCCTCCACGGCGCTGAAGACATCAGTTGCTTCTTGCCCTTCTTCGTCATGATTGCTCTAACAATGTCAATCTCTTCTTCATGGTTAAGATCTATTATAATATATATATATATATACAGAGGAGGATGTAATGTAAGCCTATCCTAAATTCCTTATCCCATTCGGCTATTCCTAACCCTTTTCTTTTTCTTTTTTTACTTTTTTATTTATTTATTTTTCCCCAAACAAGGGCCAAACCTAGTAAATATGGATATTATTTTGGTATTGGCCAACCCGGCCCAGAGTCATCATGCCCTCCAAATCCAAAACCAAAACCCAAACCGAATAGCAATAGCATATGGCACAAAACATAGCGCAGGGCCTGGTGGTGCAATCTGCAATCTGCAATCTGCAAATGAAGTTTGTGGTGAAGAAGGCATGGAGCAGTGGTGCGCGGGTAGGAGCACTGGAGATAGGAAGCTGCCCGTTACCCATAGAGACCCCTGCTCTTCTCCTATCTACTCGTAAAGGGTTGCCTCACTTTATCTCCCCTGACCTTCTCTCTTCTCTCCCTTCCCCTGATTCTCATCTCCTTCAAGTTTCTCCACTCCACTTGTAAGTTGTAACCACTCCCATTTTTCTTTTTCTTTTTCTTTTTCTTTTTATAATCTAATATTAATCATCTTCATATCATTCACATTATTCTCTCTTGTCTACTTTTCTAGTTTGGAAGGACTTTCTTCGACCACAATATCAAAAATAGGAGGCCTTCACCAAATGCTTGGTTTGCACCAATATGGAATTGCAGCTGTAGCTGGGGATTCTATTCACTGCCTTCCTGAGTCTAAGGGAACTACCAAACTGGGAGCATCTTTTGAGACTCCTTGCGGTCGTCTATTGGTAAATTTAGTGTCACTTGCTGCCTGCCCTGCATTAACTTGCTCTCTACACTCTACTTTAGTTTTACTTTTAAATAGCGACGATTCTAATGTATCTTCTAATTCTAAATTGTCACGGCCAGATTAAACCCAACGATTATCTTGAAATGATTTCTTGCATGAGGCCAAATCTGTGGGCTGCTTTGGCTGATGAAGTACCTGCTTGGGTGTCAGATAAAAGGAACAAAACCTCAGTCGATAGAACTTTGAGATGGCTTGATGATTGCCTTGCATTAAATCCGGTAAACTACAGTTTATGTTTTTCTTCTCTAGCTCTGATATGAATTGGGTTCTGAAATTCATGAATCTCTAGAAATTTAATAGCTTTAAGGATTGTGGTTTCGTTCCTGTTTTCTTATAATTTAAGTTTGTTGGGAACACGTAGTTGAGTTGCAAAATAAGATGTAATGAATTTGGAAACGTTGTCATCACAAGCTTCACGAGTTTCTATTTAGATTTGCCATTAGTAAGAGATAATGGTATACCAGAAATACCATAGAATTTTTAGAATTGCTAGGATCGATATATAATTTTTGCTTCCTCTGACTGAGGTAACTTCTTTCGTTAGATGTAGAAATTTCCTTTTATTTAATTTTTTGACTCTTCATTCAAACATGAAAAAGTTCCTTTGTTGAAAAATCCTCAATGTATAAAATCATTATTTGCAAAGACACACGAAGGGTGTGGTTGGTTTATATTTTTGTTTTCATTAAGTTGATATGTTTTCTCCAAAAATTACAAAAATGCTAACTTGTTTTCACTTTATTTCTGTTTTAAGAATTTGAAAAGGAAATGATTAAAACAACAAAATCCAGTTTTCACTATTCCCTTTACAAATTCTTGAAAACAGGAAATAAAATGAAAACAAGGTGACCGACAGATGACAGCTCTGCCTTGTGCTCTGACACATGTCAGCTCCATGTGCCTCCTCTTCCGACTATGCAAGGTGGTGCCTCTGGCTACCGTTAGTACCATTTATCTCGTCTCAGCTTCCTCTACCCATATATGCTCTCACCTAATCCTGTTGGCATCAACCCGTTAGTCCTTTCATTCCCCACATTTTTTGTCTTATCAATCCTTTCTCATTCATCAGTTGTGGGTTGTGATGATATTAAGATCCATTATTCCCTATATTTAAACCGTGTGCTCCATGTCCCTAAACTTTTCAATAATCTTATTTCTATTCACAAGCTTACCAGAGACCAAAATTGTGCGGCAACCTTTTTTTCATTCTCATTCTATCTTTTAGGATCTTGCCAAGGGTAGGACAATCAGAGTTGCTAAGGAACAAGGACAGTTATACTACCTCCTCTTTTGAGTTTGAGTAAGGAGGAAACACTAGACATTTGGTGAAATCGTTGTGTCCTAACTACACAACGGGGAGTAGATTATATAACCAAACAGTAATAAATACAACTATCATTGTTATCCTAATTACTATGTTTACATTATTATTCTGACAAATATATACAATGAACCTAGACTTATTTACATGGCTTTCAATACTCTCCCTCAAGTTAGAGTACATAGATCATATACACCAAGCTTGTTACATATATAATACTCAGCAAGGTGTGGTTGAACTACTTTGGATAAAGATCATTCTTGAAGACTTGAAGATAAATTGGGAAGGACCAATGTGACTCTACTACAATAACAAGTCTACAATTCGCCCAGCCCACAATCCGGTGCAGCATGACCACACAAAGCACATCGAGGTTTATTGACATTTTATCAAGGAGAAACTGTAGTGTATTAATTTGCAAGCCCTATGTGACTACACAAGGATTACTTGCTGATATACTCACCGAAGAGATGAGCAATCCAGAACTTTAGAACATTGTATCCAAGCTGCGAATGTAAAATACCTGTTCCCTAGCTTGAGGGGGTGTGTACAAAAAATCGTGATCTGCTGTGAATAAACAAATAATTTGATTCTATCATCTATATTAGGAAGTATTTTGTTCTTTTTAGTATCCTTCTAGATGACCATTTTTAGTCCTTATTCCCTATATTTATTTGTTTATCTTTTTCTCTAATTTACTTTTCTCTTATTAAATTATTTGTTATCTTATTTTCATTTTATGTTATATTATTTTGTTTTTATTTACTATTATTATTTATTTATTTATTTTCCTTTTTCTTTTTTTTCCTCAACTTTTCTTGTTTTTTATTTGAGTTCATCAACATTCGACCCCAACTAGTTTGAAATAAAGGTGTTATTCATGTTGATATTAGAAAGTATTTTGTAACAGATTGGATCCCGAAATTAGGCACATTTAATTGTATCTGTTAGAATAGATATGATTAGATTTGAATAAATTACTTCTTATCTGTAAATATTCTTTTTGGATTAGATCTGGGCTTCTCACTTAAGCTCATTAGGGTCTCTATATATTGTAACTTTTTGTATTAGATTAATACACAAAATATTATTTCATATTCAAGTTGGTACCAGAGCTCTTTTGTTCTGGGGACCCTCGCTTCCGCTTAAAACCTTGTTTTCGCTTTAAAACATAAGCCCACTGCTTAGGAGTCCTCTTTTCTTTGTCGTGCGTCCTTCCGGCAAGCCATCTAGGGTTGTAAGCCCTTTCTGAGTAATTTCCGAACGCGTCAGCACCTCCGACCGCCACCGGAACCACTGTCTGTCACTGTTCCGGCCGCCGGAGAAGTTTTTCGGCGAGTTTCCAGCCCAGACTACCTGCGATCAGGACCGTCTCCTCCCGGCGACCAGATCTATGGAGGTCCAACCACCGTCGCGTCAGCTGCGCACCTCCACGCGCCGCCCGTCTCCTCTGCGCATGGAGCTCACGTGCCACCTTCAACCGGCGCGTGTGCACTGTTCCGGTGGAGTTTTCCGGCCGTTCTTGGATAGAAAGGCTCGCCTTCTTCTCCTCTTTCCAGATCTGTGGTTGGTTCTCTGTGGATCTCACTTTTTGTGCGCACCTCCTCTTGATTTGTGATCAGGTTCGTTCCTATTTACTCGGTTTATACCCTTGTGATTTAATATATTGGCAGCAACTTCTCCTGTTCATTCGGAGGTCAGTTCTCCCTCTCGTCCTGTCAAAAGTTCTCCTAATATCATCTCCACCAATGTTGGGTCCATTACCTCTTCAAAGTTGAAGGGTTCTGTTAATTACAAGAACTGGGCCACCTCTGTTCAAGTTTGGTTCTTTGGACAGGGACATGGGAACCATCTCACGACTAAATCTACTGATATTCTTAAGGAGGAAAAATCTGATTGGGAAAGGATTGACAACCAACTTCTGAGTATCCTTTGGCAGTCTATTGATCCCGTTGCTTCAGAAATTGGTAATCCCGTTGCTTGTGTTTCTCATTCTGCATCACTTGGTCCTTGGATATTTGACTCAGGTGCTACTGATCACCTCTGTGGTAATAAGGAACTCTTTTCATCTCTTACATATTCTGATAATTTACCCTCTTTTACTTTTGCTGGTGGCACTAAAGCCCCTGTTCATGGGATTGGACAAATTTGTCCAACCTCCTCATTGACCTTGACATCAGTCTATTACATTCCTGATATCCCTTATAACTTAATCTCTGTTAGTAAATTGATCAACTCTCTTAATTATATTGTTACCTTCTCAAACCATTCAGTTTCTGTGCAAGATCCGGGTACGGGGAAGACGATTGGAGTGGGCCGTGAGTCACGGGGTCTGTTCTACCTGGTTGTGCCGAGTCCTTCAGTTGCTTGCTCTCTCACAGAATCTCCACAACTCATTCACGGTCGCCTCGGTCATCCTAGTTTTTTAAAATTGCAGAAGATGGTTCCTCTTTTATCTGGTCTTCAGACTTTAGATTGTCAGTCATGTCAGCAAGGGAAGCACATACGCTCCTACTTTGCCAATCGAGTCAATAAACGAGCTGATGCTCCTTTTTCAATTATTCATTCAGATATTTGGGGTCCAAGTCGTAGTGTGTCTGTTTTAGTGTTTCGATATTTTGTTACCTTTATTGATTTTTTTCACGTTGTACTTGGATTTATGTAATGAAAAACCGTTCTGAGTTATTTTCTATTTATCAAAAAATTTCTGCTGAAATTCAAACTCAATTTGGTGCTTCTATTCGTAATTTACGTAGTGATAATGCTAAGGAATATGTTTTTGTTGACTTTTCTAAATTCTTAGCCACACAGGGTACTTTACACTAAATTACTTGTCCTCACACTCCACAACAAAATGGAGTAGCTGAACGTAAAAATAGACATCTCATTGAGACTGCACGGACTCTTCTTATTCACATGCATGTTCCTCTTCACTTCTGGGCCGATGCAGTCCTTGCCTCTTGTTTTCTCATCAACCGTATGCCTTCATCTGTGCCTAATAATGACATTCCTTATAACTTGTTGCTTCCAGATGTTCCCCTCTATCCCCACATGTCTTTGGTTGTACCTGTTTTGTTCATGAACTCACTCCTGGTAAGGACAAGTTAACATCCAAAGCCTTTAAATGTATTTTTCTTGTTTATTCTCGTCTTCAAAAGGGTTATCGTTGTTATTCTCCCGATCTTAAGCATTACTTTGTTTCTGCTGATGTCACTTTTCTTGATCAACAACCCTTTAATTCTATCCCATCTCAATTGTCACAGGTTGATCATGTTCTTCCTGTTCCTTTTCTTGACTTGTCTGTGCCAGCTGCAGGTACTTATATTCCAGATGAGCAACCTATTGCTTCCATACCTGAGGACCGTCCACTTCTCACCTATCAGCATCGCAAAACTGTGCCTCCTGTCGACTCGACTCTTGTTGATGTAGGAAATCTTAGATTTATGCGGAAGCGGTTTAGGACCTAGTACATTGGTATACTTATTGAATCATCCTTGTTTCACAATTACCTCTCGGTGCGCAGGTCTCGTGTAGAATCTTCCCTTGTAGGATTCCTCTTCACGAACAGCTCACCTCAGCGCCGCAGCACGAACAACCTCCTTAAAGCTGGACTGTGGCAGATCTTCCAAACTATCTCTCGAGGAGGAAGGGGAAGTTTGTGGGCACTGATTAGATTCTGAGCTTGCCTCTTTCTCACAAAAAAGACCTAGGAGGTTGATGACTTAAGAGGTACTATTTATATGGGTTCCAAGAAACCCTAGCTCATTGGGCTCTAGGTTCCTTGGGCTCTTCTCATACTAATAACCCATTTGGGCTTTAGTAAAAGAGCAAACCCAACAATCTCCCACTTACTCTTTTGGATACAAACTTGAGTCGTAAAACCCAAGATCATGTAACCCATAAGTCATCATCTATCCGAAAAATACCCCATCCCTTGTCTCAAGCTAGCTTGGGGATCTACCATCTGTTATTAATCAAGGCTCCTGATAATCAACGAATGATTATCTAATTCGGTGCTACTCCACTAAAAGCCCGAACTTGAACTCCAAGATTAACAACACTTATAACATGAATATGCATCGCCCCTTTGTAGAATGTCTATAATTGATTGACAAGTTTTCTGTAACTCAATCAATTATTTATTCCCTTGACTATGATAGTTTCTCTGATGGATTACATGCACTGGCCAGTGTCTTTAATATCCAAGTACCGAAACATATCAAGGGGATATATCCTACAAATTCCATGTCGTTTAAGAAAATCATGTGAGTTCTCACTTAGATTATCTTGTCCTTAAGACTAAATAAGAAATCATCCCTAGTTCTCTTAGGGTAGCCAAAAGATATGCACTCTTCCATACAAGATTACATCTCATTTGACTGTTGTTGTAGGACGTGTGCCGTAGCACCCTAAATCTGAATATGGTTTGATCTGGGCTTGCACCCTTTCCATAATTCTTTAAGTGTCTTTACAACAAACTTTGACGGAATCAAGTTAAGAAGGTACATTTCCTTCTCTTAGGCATCTCCCTTGAACAACATTGACAAAGATGAATAACTGAACATGATCTTCACCAAGTCTAGAAATGTTTGATTTTTGCATACTGCAACTTCATTCAACTAATGCGTTCTTAGAGTTGACAGTTACAAAAACTATCCCCTCTTAAATTAGGTAAGACCTGAACTTACCAGACAGGTAGCCAACACTTTAGTCAGACCAAAGTGTTTTTGATTTGAACACCTACATGCTTTTCTGCCTCAGACTTAAACCTCTTGGAAATTTCCAGAAGCTTTAGACTTATAGCGCATTTGGTTCATCTGTCCCAATCCAGAGTAAACATTCATATAATGAAGTACTCATCACCTCTTATGGTCTAAACGCTAAGTGGTCCACATACTTTAGTATGTACCAGTTCCAGTTGAATAGTTACGCAAACCTTTTTGGCCCTTGTAGGATTGCTTGGCCACTTTACCTTCCAAATAGGACTAACATGTAGCTGTTAGTTAAAAGATTATTGAACTTTCAGTCCCTCTTTTAACTAAAATATGTTTCCTACTTGAGATAATATGACTCAATCACAAAGGCCAAAGTTATGTTTCATTTGAAACTTTTATTTCTTTGGTGAAAGTTCTTGTTCATCATCCTTTCCATTCAACATAACAAATTTTAAAAGGGTATAGGACATAGGTAATAAAGACTATTTAAACAATGTACCAAAACAAAACAAGACGAAGATGAACTTCGAAATGTAACTGAGGAATCAATTGCATTGTCAACCCATGTTTTAACCAAAACAACTAACAAAAATTGAATTCCTCTTGAAATCTGGAACAAATAAACAGTCACCCAAAACCATAGTCGTATAAATAACTTGTCCTACTGCAAATGCAGACACAAGTTTCCATTTTCAAGCTTAAAATATCTATGTCCATTGCTGACAGGTATGCCATGTTTGAACTACTACAAAGAGTAACAAACATAATCAGTGATTCCTGAATCAATAATTCATTCACTGATCAGGCCTTGATATGCCCATGTCAGGTTCTTTTCATCACCTCTAGGCAATATTTCTTTCAGTATCCCTTCAGTCTGCACTTGAAGAACTTGCCTTGCGGCTTCTTCATAGAAACTGGTTTGACAACTGATAACCAAGTCATTTTGTTCTTGTTACCACCCTTGGGTTTCCCTTTGGATTTAACAAGACTCTTAGCAAAACCTGCACCGACTTCATTCTGTCTAGCAGAGCTGCTAGACGCAGCAAACATGTCATTAAGAGTCTGAAGCATTTTTACTCCACTCTTAATCATGTACACTTGCTTCTGCAAGTATTTGGAAAGATTGACAATAATATAGTAGCGAACTACCATATCTGCCCTTTCCCAATCTGAGAAATGCATCTTAGTTTCCTTAGACGCATTCTCTGCAGGTTGCTATGGCCCTCGCATTGTCAGGACAAATTTTAGCTTCCATGTTTTAGAACAATATCAAAGATTTGCTTTTCACTTATTCATAGTTGGTACCATCTAGAGGTTTTCGACTCAAAATCATTTCTAAGATATTTTCTGAAAAACATATAAAGCACACAATTACAAACAAATAATGCAATAAACAAACGAAGTGCGAGTAGATTCTCATAACTACCCTTGTTTATTGTTAACAATCCTTCAGTTTATCTCTACAAGGCTTACGATGGGTAAGTCACTTGTAAAAACCAAAATTGTTATTTGGGCCTTCAGTGCCATTGCCAGAGCCTCGATGGGAGGGTTAACAATTTTACCAAAGTTGAATGTAATTAACCATTGTTTAATTTCAAAATTATCCTTAGTGTCTAAGCATTGCCGACGATGGGTCGTACAATACTTTACTAAAATTTTGAAATTATTAAGATTTAATCTAGTGAAATCTGATTATCCTTATCCGATGGGGCTTCAGCGATAACCATTTCACTAATAAACCCACAAATGGAGCCCGCAGGTTTTAAAATTAATTTTTTTAAAACCTTCACCCATTCAACATTTTTGTTTGAGAATTTTCATAAGCCCAGTCGAATTCATTGTTTAATTTCAAAATTATCTTTAATAACTTAGTATTATCGACGATGGGCCGTACAATACTTTATTAAAATTTTGAAATTATTAAGGCCCAATAAAATCCAATCATGCTTATCCGTTGGGGCCTCACATGATTATTTTATTGAGAGGCCCACAATGCGCCTGGAGGTTAAATTCATTTCTTAATTTAAATCTTCTCCCATAGATATTTAAGTCCAATCTAATAAAATCCAATCATGCTTATTCGATGGGACTTCACATGATTATTTTATTAATGGTCCTATAATGCGCTTGAAGGTTAAATTAATCTCTTAATTTAAATCTCCTTCCATTCAACATAAGCAACATTTTCTAATTTCCAAGAATTATTTAATTGAGAGTATCCTTTGTTTGATTTCAAAAACTATACAAGTAAGAGCGCCGATAAACGTGCACTAAGCTTAACATAATTTTGAGAGCATTAAGGTCCTGAAATCCGGTCACTTTACGTCAGCGTGTGCTCCAAACAATCATGATACATGAATGTTGTATGCAGCGTGTGTTATTCCATGACCATTTCAGAAAACCCACAAATTACTCGCAAAATAAAAGAATTCTCTTAGGAAATTTTCTCTAATTATTTTTCTAGATTTAAATCATCCAAATAGCTGACTTAATTATTAATCTAGATTGCGACAATCATAATAATTATCATTTATGAGGATAATTTGAAATCAAAATAATTTCCATAACGATTATTTGTCTTAATGTTAATTATCCAAAATTAATTAATTCAATTATTAACCTAGATTTTTAATAAAAATCATAATAATTATTAATTAATTTCTTAGGATGATTTAAAATCAAAATAATCTCATAATAACTATCATACTAGTCCCTGAAGACATAATAGCTATTATGCTCATGCAATCATACAAATTATGCAACAATATGGTACCACCTATTCTATATGGCATGTTATCGCAATAAAGCATGTTATCAATCATATAATTTATACCAATCAATAAAAGCATTAAACAATAAATCATAATTACTTTAATCCATGGCCTTCCTATTTTAAAGAAAATTAAATTAAATTAAATTAAATAATACAACTTTGGAATTCGACTTTCGCCTAGCCCATAGTATCTGTCTCAAGCCCCTTTAGGGTTTCATGGGCCCAAAAGCCCAAAGACCCAATCTTTTGGCGAGAAACCCTAGGACGCGAAAGAAGAACCCTAGCCGTCAGGTCTGCCGCGCCGTCACCCGAAGTCAAATCAGGCTGAAACTCCAGGGGAAGGACCGCCACGTAGAGACGAGTGCACCGCCGCCGAAACCACCCAAAAAGGTGGTCGGACGCTCCCTCACTCTCCCATTCTTTGCCGGAGAGTGGCGGCCACTCTCAGCCTCTTGTGGAGGCGCGTGGTGGAGCGTGGAGTCTCCGATGGCGGTGATCCGCCCTACCGTTGCGTTCGTCTTTCCGTCCTCTTTCCAACCATATATAGATCGCCCCATTCCGAGATCGGTAAGTCCTCGAAAAGTCTCCGACAGTGCTGACTGCGCATCTTCCTCGCGATTTCTCGATCTTGAACTTTTACAAAATATTGAAAAAATACACAGAAATTCCAAAAATAAACAAAAACAGCAAGGAGGAAACCTAATCATATGGGATTAGCCTCCTTGTTACAAATCGAGAAATACACGAGAGACCCTAACCATGGATTAAAGCATTTTTACCGATTAAAATTTAAACTTTTATGAAAATGAATTATAAAATACACATGTTAGATTCATACCATAATCCTAGAACTAGGTGCCACATTTCAAGAAGCAAAACTAATTACATGAATAGTGAAACTAGATTCACATACCAATGTACAGCCAAGGCTCTGATACCAATTGTAGGAAATCTTAGATTTATGCGGAAGCAGTTTAGGACCTAGTACATTGTATGCTTACCGAATCATCCTTGTTTCACAATTACCTCTCGGTGCGCAGGTCTCGTGTAGAATCTTCCCTTGTAGGATTCCTCTTCACGAACAGCTCACCTCAGCGCCGCAGCACGAACAACCTCCTTAAAGCTGGACTGTGGCAGATCTTCCAAACTATCTCTCGAGGAGGAAGGGGAAGTGTGTGGGCACTGATTAGATTCTGAGCTTGCCTCTTTCTCACAAAAAAGACCTATGAGGCTGTTGACTTAAGAGGTACTATTTATATAGGTTCCAAGAAACCCTAGCTCATTGGGTTCTAGGTTCCTTGGGCTCTTCTCATACTAATAACCCATTTGGGCTTTAGTAAAAGAGCAAACCCAACAGCTGACTCATCGCCCACTGCAGTTGATTCTTCCCCTCCAGCTCCTTCACCAGAGGCTCTTCTCATTGCTCAAAGAAAAGGTACGCGTACTACTCGTAACCCTTATCCTCTTTATACCTTTTTGAGCTATGACCGTCTTTCTCCTCCTCCTTTCACCTTTGTTTCTAGTCTTTCTTCTGTTTCTATTCCTAAGACCACAGGTGAAGCACTTTCCCATCCAAGGTGGCGTCAAGCGATGCTTGATGAGATGACTGCACTTTATTCCAATGGCATTTGGGACCTTGTTTCTGCTCCTCCAGAAAAGTCTATAGTTGGTTGTCGCTGGGTTTTTACTGTGAAAGTTGAACCTGATGGCCATGTTGATCGTCTCAAGGCACACCTAGTTGCAAAGGGTTTTACTCAAATCTTCGGCCTTGATTATAGCGATACATTCTCTCCGGTCGCTAAGATGGCGTCAGTTCGCCTATTTCTTGCTTTTGCTGCTGTTTGTCACTGGCCACTCCTTCAACTTGACATCAAAAATGCTTTTCTTCATGGTGATTTATAAGAAGAAGTTACCATGGAGCAACCACCTGGTTTTGTTGCTCAGGGGGAGTCTAGGAAGGTGTGCCGTCTTCGCAAATCCTTATATGGTCTCAAGCACTCTCCTCGGGCATGGTTCAGTCGCTTCAGTTCTGTTGTTCAGGCGTTTGGCTTAATTCGCAGTAAAGTTGACCATTTTGTATTTTATAGGATCACATCTCCTGATAAGTGCATCTATTTGTTAGTATGTTGATGACATCATTCTCACCGGGAGTGATCAAGCTGGAATTCGTCAGTTAAAACAGTATTTATTCAGTCAATTTCAAACAAAGGACCTTGGGAAGCTGCATTACTTCTTGGGAATTGAGGTGGTACAATCTAGACAGGGCATTTCTATCTGTCAAAGGAAGTATGTCTTGGATATCCTCGAAGAGACTGGTATGTTGTGGTGTAAACCAATTGATACATCCATGGATCCCAATGTCAAGTTATTGCCCGGACAGGGGGAGTCGTTATCTGATCCTGGTCATTATCGGAGGCTAATTGGGAAGCTCAATTATCTTACTGTGACTAGGCCAGACATTTCTTTCGCTGTTAGTACGGCTAGTCAATTCCTTGATTCCCCTTGTGATTCTCTTTGGGATGCTACTGTGAGGATCTTCCGATACATCAAAGGAGCACCAGGAAAAGGTTTATTGTATTCGGATTAGGGAAATACAAAAATTTGTGGTTATTCAGATGCTGATTGGGCAGGATCACTCTCAGACAGGCGCTCTACTTCTGGCTATTGTGTCTTCTTTGGAGGAAACTTAATTTCTTAGAAGAGCAAGAAACAACCTGTTGTTGCTCGATCTAGTGCAGAAGCTGAGTATCGTGCAATGACAATTACTACATGTGAGTTAATCTGGTTAAAGCAGTTGATTCAGGAGCTTCATCTTTGTGAACAGAAACAACTCATGACACTCATTTGTGATAATCAAGCTGCGCTACATATATCCTCTAATCCTGTATTTCATGAAAGAACCAAACATACAGAGATTGATTGTCACTTCATTCGAGAAAGGATTCAGTCAGGAGAAATTAAGACAGCTTTTGTCAACTCTAATGATCATCTAGCGGATGTCTTCACTAAAGCTCTTAGAGGTCCTCGGGTTGAATACAATTGTAGCAAGCTTGGTGCTCACAATATATACGCACCAGCTTGAGGGGGAGTGTTAGAATAGATATGATTAGATTTGAATAGATTACTTCCTATCTGTAAATATTCTTTTTGGATTAGATCTGGGCTTCTCACTTAAGTCCATTAGGGTCTCTATATATTGTAATTCTTTGTATTAGATTAATACACAACATATTATTTCATATTCAAGTGTATCTTTTAGTCAATTATGAAATCCGTAAAAACCGGGAATCTGACATTTGGTTTTTTATAAATCAAGCCTATGTATCACAATTATCCGAAAATAATAGACTACACATGCTGCAATTTCTGGGAAGTGGGTCAGAAGGAGAGAATTCTCTCCTTTATTCTTGTTTTGTAATTCGGTCTCTTCTTTGTTTCTCAGCTCTTTGAAAATTCAGACTGTGTTTTGAGGTTCGTAACAATATCTCAAAATTTAGGGCTCTGGATCAGTCTTCGGTGCCATTGTTGGAGGCCCAAATTTGGATGAAAGGAAACGATGTGCAGAGGAGGTAGCCAAGCGAAATGTAGCAGGTTTCTTTTTCTTTGGTTATTTTTTGTGCAATATCTGTGTCTTAACTCAATATTTTCACATTTGTATATTTTTATGTTTCTGCTATCTTTTCTTCTTTTACCCAAGAGGGAAGTTGACTTTTGGTTCTTGAATTTTGTGTAACACACTTTGCAAGACTCAGTCTGAAAATAAATTCATTCTTGAGTAAAGTAAAGCATATGATTTGGACCAGGAAGTGTTAATTCTCCCTGTAATGCTATATTTCAAGATGAAGAAAATGAAAAGAAAAAAATAGTAATTCCTTTTGATTTGGTAATGATCATATCAACATCAATACCATCTTTATCCCAAACTAATTAGGGTCGGTGATCAATGAATTCAATTGAAAAATACAAAGAGATTGAAAAAAGATAGAAATGAAATTTAAGTATATATGTTGATATGATCATTACCAAATCAAAAGGTATTACTATTTTTCATTTTCATATATATATATATAAGGTCAGGATCATTTTACACCAATGTAAGTTACACTCTCAATCTTGTCCGTTGATCCCACTTATATCTAAAGGCTCTAATTTTTTAGTAATGTGAGCCATTGGATACAAGTAGTTCAATAATCAAGATTGAGTGTAAGACTTCTAACTCTTACACCGGTGTAAGAATATCATGCCCCATATATATATATATATATATATATATATATATATATATATATGAGAAAAACATTTCTCCGACAACTTGAGATAAGTTTATCTCCGGCCACCCCAAAATGACGTCGTTTTATTTATTTATTTCCTTATATTAATTTATTCACCATTGAATGGTTATGATTCTCTTTTTTGCTCTCTTCCTTTATCACCATTAATCCATTTTTATACGGTTATAATTTAGTAACCGGAGATAAAATTATCTCAAGCAGCTTGAGAAACGATAAACCCTATATATATATATATATATATATATATATATATATAAGAAGATGTAAACAATTAAAAGGGAAAGTATATTAAGGTAAACTAAAGATAGAGATCTATAGGAGGATGAAAAACGAGTAAGAAAGTAAGACAAAAATAAAAATAAGTAATAAATAAATAATAAAATATATATATATATATAAATATAAAAGTAAAAAAAATAAAAAAAAAAGGTGTGGAAAAATAAATAAATAAATAATTAAGAAAAAAAAAGATAGGGAAGGGGAAAATTGGGGTGGGGGGATGAAGAGGTAAAGGACTAAAAAGAGATCATCTGGAAGATTGGAATAACATGTCTAACCCTCCACCATTCCTATAGCTTTTCCCCATTCTTTCCTAAGACACATTGCCCGCCAATCTATATCTCACTCCATTAAGTCTTGTTTTACTACCTTCCTCCAAGTAAATTTTGATCTACCTCTATCTCTCTATGTCGAATTCTTGGTAACAAACTTTTATTCTTACAGGAGCATCCAGGGGCCTTCTCATTACGTGCCCAAACCACCACAATCTATGTTCTTTCATTTTTTTAGCCACCAGTACTACTCTTACCTTTCGTCGAATATCTTCATTTCTTATCTTATTCATCCTTGTATAACCACACATTCACCTTAACATCCTCATTTCTGCTACTCCTATTTTATGCTCATGTTGCCTATGTGGCGGCCAACATTCAACTCCATAATACATTGCAAGCGTTACTGCTGTTCTATAAAAAAAATTCTTTTAGCTTAAGGGGAATTTTATGGTCTCACTAAAACATTTCATCCACCTTGCTCTAATTCTATGATTTATATCCTTATCAATCTCTCCACCTTTTTGCAAAATGGATCCCAAGTATCTAAAAGCGTTTTTCTTGGGTACCTCTTCACCAAGTAGATGCACGGGATCTTGGTCTACATTTCTTACCAGAGAAAACTCACACTTCATATACTCAATCTTGCTCTGGCTTAACGTAAATCCTTTAGACTACAACGTGCTTATCCACAATTCAAGTTTTCTATTTACACCGTCTTTGGTCTCATCAATAAGCACAATATCATCTGCAAAAAGTATACACCATGGTATTTCCTCTTGAATATCTTTTGTTAGTTCATGCATAACTTCCTCTTGATCACATGCCTCAAGAAATTTTGTTGAATGTTATTTTTCATGTTTATTTATTGCTTGAGTCTGATAGCACAGCAGAAAAATTCTGCAAATTCATCTGAACCTATTGTTGAGTAATTATGTTCATCCATCCTAATGGAGTACTTTTGTTTCAAGTTGTTTACAGTACAAGCAGTTTATAATTTGCAGCTTTGGATAGATTAGTTTAGTCTGTCTATATAAATCTCTGCATTGTTCTTTACTCTTTTCACTTTGTTACTTCTCATCCCTATTGCGCAGGCACAATAGCTCATTACTCCTAATGTAACTTAATGCATGTCATTATGCTGTACAGCAAAGTATGTCACTGTTACATGGCTCCTAATTGTTTTAACCTTCGGATATAATTAAAATTTCTTTTAGTATTCAATGAAAACCTTGTTTATTTTGACACAAACTTAAACCTTGTTTATTTTGACACGGACATCTAGTAATGGAGCCAACATTGTGATGTGTTCATTTTACACGTTTTCATAATTTCATATATAAGTACATATCTGAGTTTTCAGTGGATAGGTTTTAATTGTTTTGCTTTTGTTTATATATAATTCTTTTTTTTTCTCTAAGACAAACTGCAACAAGAATATTTACTTATATTCCATCCATAAGATTCGTGGTGACTACTATTTATTTTACCATTTCTGTTCTCTTTATGTTATGTGATTCATTTGAGTTGAGATTTATAAATACCTATGTTGTTGTGTACATATGGTAACTGAACTGTAATGATTGATGCAGGTTATTGGATAGGAGGATTTGGTCTAGGAGAGCACATTGATGAGCGACCTGCTCTTCTAAGTGCTATTATAGTAAGTGCTATTGCCGTAGTTGTTCAGTTACTTCTGTAAGACATCATTTAAATTGGATTTTATTTAATATTTAAGAGTATGTTATAATTAATTTTGACAATTATTTGTTTACTACAAGCTCTTCTTGACATTGCTCGTTGCGCCGAAGTTTCTCTTCCAATCCTTCAGCTTTGTTTTCCATCACTTCTTTCTTTCTTTTTCTTTCTTTTTTTTGATTTGTGTGGTTCAAAGCCCCCCTAGATCGGAGTGCTCTGATACCAATTGATATATATTAATTTGGAAACAGTACATTGTTCAGCAACAATTACAATAAAGAGACCAAGTAATCCTAATTACAGTGACAACAATGGAAGGACAGTTACAGTAATGGAAATAGGAAATAACAAAGATAGTCTAGAGCAATTCGAGAGGCCCTAATCTCTTCCAAGTTCCAGCCTACTTTCAGATCCAAGATGATCCCCCCATGCTTCCCATGCCCTCCCTTTTATTCCATTAACAAACCCGCCTCTTCCTCAACCGTTTTCAGTTGCATACTCGTACTAGAACCTTCCTCCCCTAACAGATTCTCAGCTAGCTGATTCAGCAACTGGACCTGCTTGGGCTTGGGCCCTATTTCAGCTATATAGGTCCGTATCACAATTTCTTCAGGATTGAAGCCAGGTTAGGAGCATCTTGTCAGTACCCTCCCACTCGACAAACGCTGGGTTAACATTTTCAGCAATTCAGTCTTCTTCAGTTAGAAAACGCAGTGGAATTTTCAGATTTATGAGGAACCTTTCAAGTTGATGAGCTATAATTGGAGGTTCAATGAACCGCTTCCATAGAAGAAAATTCTTGTTGTTCAACATGACTGAGAGTTGAGTTTTGAAAATGAGATGAGTTTTTGGATCAACTAAAGAAGTCGCAATGGTTTCTGAGGAAGTCGCAGCAGCAGAAGCCATGAACGAAGAGTTGTTGTATCAGACCCCAAGAATGAGGCTCTGATACCATCAAAGAAATGGGAAAAGTGAAAGACAACGCAAAGCCACAAAGACTAGGGAGAAACTCATAGAACTGAATTTATTTATTAATTATAAATGAATTACTCCAGCAATATACTATATATAGAATCCTAACAGTGTTCTGGAATATTCTAGTTCTAACAGCAATTAGTTACAACTCTAATAAACATTGCAACAGCTAGTCAGTTACAAAACTGAAGCGCAGTAGTGCTGACTAAGCACACTGCTATTATTGCCCCTATTTTTCTAATAAAAGAAGTTAAATTTCAGCACAAGGGCTAAAAGGCTCTTGTATGAGAGGGCAGCACAAGGGCTAAAAGGCTCTTGTATGAGAGGGCAGCACAAGGGCTAAAAGGCTCTTGTATGAGAGGGTGTATAAGATATAAAACCATTCACAGACCCTCTCCAAATAACTTAAACTTTTGGGAGAGTTTGTCTTTGGCAAATGTATAACTTTTGATATAACAATTCACCTTATTCGCAGGATGTCTTACCAAATGAAAAGCCACGCATGATTTGTGGGCTTGGACTCCCAGGTACATGGTTTAACTATTTAATTCTACGTGTTCATTTGCCTGCTTTGCTCAATGGATTTTTTTCCTTTTTCATGTTATGTGGGTTATTTTATCCTTTGCTCCTGTACTTTCTTTCTTTCTCTTCCCTAATTAATTTTTGTCCTTATCAAAAGGAGAAAGAATTAGTTCATTGACCTTAATCATTCTACTTATTTTGGCGGATGATTAATTGATTTTGAATTTATACATGTTATGAAATTTCCAATGGAAGCAACAACTTGACATATTGTTGGAGAAATAATATATAAAAACCATTAATATGCTCTTTACTTAACAGTTTAAGCTTTTTGGTCGAAATGGTTCTTTACACGGTATAAGAGCTTTTGTGACCAAGTAGTCACTAGTTCAATCCTTAACGCCCCCGTTTTCTAATATTAAATAATTAAATGTTGTGGAGTTGCTTAGCATAGGGAGGTGCATCTATGCTTTGTCCACACTTTATGTCCAATGGGTTCTTGTTTGAGAGGACATATTAGAGAAATATAAAATAAGAGTTCATTAATGATTTTATATTATATTTCTCTAATATGCTCTCTCACACAAGAGTTTATTGGATTTGCCGGATGGACAAAGAACAGGTCCACCTACCTGTGCTAAGAAACTCCACAATATTTGAAAATGGGATAGTGAGGATTGAACTCGTGATCACTTTGGTCATAGAGGCTTTGATATCATTCAAAGAACTATTTGTTTAAACCTAGTTTAAGCTATCAAGCGAAGACCACATTAGTGGTTTTTATTTCATACTTCTCTCACACTTACATGATTATGAACATAAAGTCATCAAGACATGGTTAAATCACAGATGTTGATTCTGTTGAGTTGGTAAATATCTCATTGTTATCGTTTTATTCACTTGCTTCTATGCTAAGCTATAGAAATCATCTTTGATCTTAAAATAGATTGTTTCTTGATTAAATTGGAATAAATACAAATTTGTTGCACTTAAAAACTGATTTTAACTTTGCAGAGGAGATCTTGCAAGGAATTGCTGCTGGAATTGATCTTTTTGATTCAAAGTTTGTAGCTAATTCCACACTCCATTTGCTCGATATCAGTATTATCCTCAGTGTATTGTGTCATGGTTTTTGTGATGGTTCATAGGTACATTTATACCCTCACAATTGGAGGATTTGCGCTAACCTTTTCACTAGACAAGAGTGGGAATCAATATAATTTTCAGAGAAGCCAGATTGGAAGTGACTTGACTAAAATTAATTTGAGAGCAACAGTTTATAGGTAACAGGATAAATTTGACTGCTTTTTGCTCTTTTCTGAATTTGACAATGTCAATATTGCTCTTTGAAATCTTAGTCAGTAGCTTACTTAGATTTTACTAAACTTAGAGGTGAATGGGTGCTATTTAGTTTTTGTTTTCAATCAATCTAATTTTTTGTTTAAAGGACTTTTCCAATATGCAGCAGCCTTTTTTGTCTAAATTGATTCTGTTCACTCTTTTTTTCTTGTCAGTCTGTTGCAACATTTGATTAAGTTCTGAGTTACAGTTTCAATTTTGCAGGTGTCATAATTGTGGTAGTTGCTTTAGATTCCTTTTTAATACGATATAACCTATATTGTATAGTAGAACACCTCTTGACATGGGGTATGGTTTGAGGAACATGATGCATGTTGATTATTCACTGAACAGGTCTATGTTAGATCCGTTGAGGGTAGTTGTAACCATTTATAGAGAAAGAGGGAAGCGAATTCGGTTGAGGGGAGTGAGAATATATGGGTGGGGAGTGGGGAGGAAGGAGACATGCAATGTTTGAGGGAGAATTTCGGTAAGAGAAATAGACCCCTCGAAGTATTTGGGCCATCCATATATGAAGTCACTATGGCACTTTTTTTTTTATGTCAGATTTATTGTACGGATTTTGTTCTCATACGCTCAAGTTTATAACCACACAATTATATTATGATCTCCATCTCCTGACTCCTTATCTAGTATGTTTAGATACAATTATAACTATTTTATTGCCATTTTGAAATGTGGAACTAACTAAAATCAGAAATCATTTTATCTAAAAAAGAAAAAGAAAAAAATATTGTTATCAGATATTTAATTCAACTCCAATGTTGATGCTAATGAACACAAACTTGAGCCCATGTGAAGATCACTCTTGTATTACTATGTTGTTTTATCATTATTCTTGAAAATGTTAGGTGTTTGGTTTGTTTTCTATTTTGATATCTTTAATTATTAATTACAAAAATGGCGTCTTGTTTTCATTCTATTTCATGGTTTTCAAGAGTTTGTGAGTGAAATGGAGAAAACAACTTTTTGTTATTTTCACCATTTCCTTTACAAAATCTTGTAAAAAGGAAACAAAATGAAAGCAATGTGTGACATTTTTGTAATTGTTAGTGAAAAGATATGATCTAAAAATGAAAACAAAAAATAACCAAACACCACTTACTCATTTCTCTGCTTGTGTTTTCATGCAGGAAAGATATGTCCCCCATTTTAGGAAACTGCACCTGCTATACATGCCAGAATCATACTAAGGCATACATCAATCACCTATTCAATGTTCATGAAATGCTGGCACAAATTCTGCTAGAAATGTATGACTTGTTTTGCTTCAAATTATAGTAGCAATAATACTATTACAAATAATTGTGAAGATGATTGTGACAGTAACAGCTATAGTTATATTAATAGTTAAGGTATATAAGTATTGATAGTGTTATACTGAATTTTGCAGCCATAATACACACCACTATTTGAGGTTCTTTCATGTAATAAGAGAAGCAATCCAAGATGGAAGGTTTGAGAAATTTCGTCAGACATTCATCGAGAGTAGGCGCGTGAATTTCGAAGGGTAACCAGTTTCTACTTGAGGTCATGTAAATTTCGTAATATTATACTCTTAAAAAGATATTTTTGTTCAGGTATATCCTTCTAGATTCTAGCTTAAGATTTGTTCACCTAATACTTGTGGAACATGAACTATGTACATTCCACGAAGACATCTATTCTTAATTATCTAATAAGTATTTTTTCTGTTATGGTATTAGGTGATTAAAATTAGAATAAATCCTTAAATTGATAATTCAAATATTAACGTGTGGCTACGTTAGTTTTTTTTTTTTTTGAGATATTTCAATTGATTTATCGCTTTGCGACTAGTCTGATTTGGGGCATGTTTCAAGATTAAGGTTTTAAACCTCTCTTAAAAACGGTATTGAAAAGGATCGAATACATGCTCTTATCCTTATCTATTCAGTTTTCTAACGTTAACTAAGGTACATTACTCTTGTCACTAAATGAGCTCTTCATAGATATTAAATAATTATTAAATTCATCTGACTCAATATTTTAGTCCTCCACATGAAGGTAGTGACGTTGTAGATATTTGAGAGACTTATTTGATGCAAAAATAATATTAGAAGACTATTGTAGTGATATCAGTGTTATAAAATCCGGCCCAACTCGGCCGAGTTGACCCGGGACCTAGTGAACCGATCATTAGACCGGTTCGGGTCAAGCATTGGACCGGTCATACATTGACTCGGTCAAACTTGGTCAAAACCAGTACAAAATCAGCCAAACTCAATGACCCGGTCGGGTCATGCATTTAAAATAAAAACCAAAAAACCAAAATTGTTTCATCTTGTAGAAAAAAATGTAGAACTCATTTTAAAAACTTTTTGTAATTTTATTTGCTAGTATACTCTTCTACAGTGACCTCAAATTTTAGCTTCCAATACTGAAGTAATTTGCTGAAAAATAAATTAAGAGAATGTGATATATGTCATTTTAATGTAGTTGAATTGAAAAATATGAGTTCAATGTTTATTGAAAAGTATGTTTATGGAGATTCTGAGTTACAAATTTTTTTATTTTTTTTTTGGTAATCTAGTTACGATTTAAATTGACATAGTAATAGCGTGCATTTTTATTTATTTATGCTTCATGTTTTTTAGCATATTTAGTGAATCTTGTTTAATTCATTTTAGATATGGAGAATATAATTGAATTTATATGTTCATACTTATATATTTTTATATATTTATATATATCCGGGTTAACCGGTTCGACCAGTGACCCACCGGTCCGACCAGTAACCCAGTACCTCGACCGGATCGATGTCCGGGTCGGATTTAATAACACTGATATTATAAATTTGGAAGACTAATTTAGGATATAATCCTTAATATTATTGTACTATTTTCCCTTAAGTATTTTCTTATATAGTGTAATATAATTTTTATATTATGATAAATGATGAAATAATGTATTAATATCTTTTTTCTTAAATCCCAAATTCCAAACCATTGAACTAAACCTCAAACCTTTACCACAAACCCTGCATTTATCCCAAATGTTAAACCCCCAAAGTGCGAACTCCAAATCATGAACCTTAAACCACAAACACTAAATTAAGAACTCCAAAAACTAACACTGCATAGGCCTAACCCCAAAAGTTAAAACCCTAACCTCCAAAACCATGAACAAATGATGAAATACACTTCAGTAACGTAGAGGTTCAAATTTATCATCTCCATAACACAGTAGCAGGAGTAGCGAAATTAACGCAACAGACGCCTTACCATGCACACAGGTTTCAAATAAAGAAGCCTAATTTATTTGCTAAGACTAAACTGCACTCTACAGTTTATGTAAAATGAGATGAGCCCCCCGCTCAGGCTGAAGAGTAATAATAAAGGACGGAGCATGAGCATAGGACGGGGAAAGCTCGAAGGAGAAATGTCGCAGGATCATGGAAATGGCTATTTTTGCTTCTAACAAGCCAAAGTTTTGTCCTATGCAGAGTCGAGGACCCCATCCAAATGGCATGTATGAAACTTTGCCTTTTGTTGCCTTTGAGACTCCTTCAGAGAATCTTTCTGGTTTGAACTCCGGGGCATCATCGCCCCAAAACTCCTTATCCTGGTGTAGCATTGACACGGGTACTATAAGCTCCACTCCTGCAGGAATTGTAAGGTCTCCAAGTTTCGCATCTTTACGAAGATATCGAGCGAACATAACTACTGGTGGATATAATCTGAGACTCTCCTGGAGAATCATTGACACCTGTTTGATGAAGAGTGGTTAGGGTGAAAATTAGCACCAAAATAATCATATGTTGTTAATTATCAAATGAAGTCAAGCCATTAATTATGTGAAACTTACAATTTTAAGTTGACCTAGCTTATCATAATCTGGCTTTTCATTACCGAACACTTTGAAAACCTCCTCCCTCGCCTTTGCCTGCCAATCAGGATGTTTGCTTAATAATAACATAGTCCAAACCAGCAATTCTGCATTGGCTTCCTGGCCTGCTAAATAAAATAGCTTGACTTCTTCGACTACTTCCCTTAAACTCATTCCTCCACCATTATTCTTTTCAGATTCCTTGTAATTCGATTCCAGAAGTATGCCTAACAAGTCATTATTAGTAGGCTCCCCCGCTCTCATTGCTTTTAATCTTCGGTTGATGATACCCATAAGTGATGCTCGTATTTCTTTGTCAATTGCTTTCATCCTCCTGTTGGTATATGTTGGCAGAAACCTACGAAATAAGCACGATTAGAAGTGTCATTCATCATAAGACCACTAAACAAATCTCTACGCTGGCAGCTAATTTAGGCCACCAATACCTCTTAAACTTGAGTACTAACACACACACACAAAAGCTGTGTCCCAAATTTGAGATACCAAACTTTCCACTTTCTAGTTTAATTTTGAATCTGATAGATACTGAAACAAATCTTTCTACAAATTTATCTTAATGTGTTTCTCGGGTATGAAATTTCTCCTATAACTGAATATGCTTTATGCATCAAAACAAAAAATTTGAGCTGCATACAGTGTAGTCTTACCTGTACCCAGGAAGGAAAGCAAACTTAAAGAGTGTCATTGTAAGTTGAAGCATTTCCCTTTGAAGTTGGAATACTTTTTTTCCTTCCTCAAAGCTACTTCCAAAGCCTGCACGAGCGAGGACGTCGCTTGACACGTTTTGGATGAAAGGCCATACATCCAACTCACATGACCCATTAGATGAAGATAATACACTCTCCCATTTGCTGATCATATCATCGCAACACTGGCAAAATATCGGTACCAAGAACTGTGGAAAATTTCAAGAGTCATAAATACCGACCTTAGTAGAGTGCAAAACATCAATCAAAATTTCAAGGAAATAAGAATGTTCACTTCGACATGATTACAAAAACACCGATCATAATTAATTGCTAGAAGATAATCCATATAAGGAATATTAACTGAGACTTCTCAATTCTCATACATATGAAAGGAGCAAACAACAACTAGATGTTATGTAGCCAATTCCTTTTGTTTATTTGACCTGCTTGCATGCCAACATAGGTCATTGTATGAGATAGAATACAGATTTATAAGTGCTTTGATACAATGACGAAGAGACAAAAAAAAATAAAAAATAAAAATAAAAAATAAACAAACTAACCTTCAATTTCTCTACATTGAATGCTGGACTGACGATCTTTCTGTGTTTAGCCCACTTGTCGCCATCATAATTCGCAAAACCTGATGCGAGAAGCTTGAAAAGTGGACTTGTGTCGGGCTTTTGAAATTCATAGACCTTATTAGCGATTTCTTTGATTTTGTCTGGATCCATGATGAATAGCCTTGGTCTGGGACCAAGCCACATAAATGAATTCTTCCCTGTATTAATATTATAGTCAGATTTGAAAAAGGACTTGAGACAAAATAATGACATTAAAAGAACTAAAATATTAAAAAACATAGTCGAACACACGAAGATAGTAATTTCTTCCAAGTTCAAACAATAAAAGAAAAACAAGTGAGTGGCTAGCTGACCGTATTTAGCAATGGTGTGGACAACGAAAGGCAATACACGGGATGCAATCTCGTTAGACTGAGGATCCATGGTTTTGGATTTTGCTTCCTTTATCATTTTAACCATATCTCTGATGTCTCCAACCAAAGGGCGGTATGAATTGCCTTGGAGACCCTGCTGCTTCAGACGCCTCTCTATCCTCTTTGGTCTCAACCATACCCAGTTCAGTGCACTCCAAAACCACCATATTAGCACCGTAGCAATCACAGTGCTAATAGCTATTGTAGTTGGCGTTAAACTCGGTGATGATATTCCTAATGCTCCCATGATTCAACTATGTGCTCCAGAGCCAGAGACCGGCATATAATAAGAATGCTGAGCTGCTCCGAATATCATAATATAATGCCTCCCACGGCCACGAGAGCCACGCAACTCTTTTTTTATCAATATAATATAATAACAGCGATATTTTTGAACAGTTATATTATATAATAGGATCAGAATTATTGTATACAAGTGAATTAATGATCAAAATTGAAGATAAGACTTCTAACTCATACATCTTGTCTTGTATATTAAAAAAGCACAAAAGCATGACGCCACGACTTCCTCGCATATAGCGTGGCAGGCTCCAACATGAACCAAACTGAACCGGTTATATTTGAGGGATTTATACTTCTATGGAGATATTTTATCTATTATCATATATAAATAAGATTTTTTCTTTTCTTTTCTTCACACTTTATATATATCTTACATATTTTTATATATGTGTAGGATATAATTTTATTTTCTACAATATAAAAAATATTAATTAATCTCTATATTTCATTGATTTGAACTTTTATTTACTCTAAACTTGAACCAACTTGACCCATGAATACTTCAGGTTTAAATTTAGAGACATTATAACAAGAAGCCCCGAAAAAATTCTCACAGTCACGCAATTTTTTTTTTAATATTCGATCATAATTATTTCTTTAAGGTGACTCGATTTTCGAATAGTTTTAACTCTTTTGATTGACTATGAGATTAATTGCAAGTTGGGGCTTAATCACATTTAAAACACATCTTTCTATCTAAAGACGTATTTGATGTGAATCGAACTTAGATTTTTCTTCCCACATTATTCAGTCTGTATTATCAACTAAGTTATACTCATTAGGTAATATTTATGCATTATAATAATTTTATTTTTAATTTAGATTTTATATGATATGATAAAATTTGACTTAATAACATTTATGATAATGTTAAAAATTAGACTTATACATGTGGAATGCACCATGATTTGATTTTAAAACAATTAATTAATTTAAAAATATATATAATTATACCTTTTTACTAAAAAAATTATGCATTGCGAAAGCAACAATATTTTAGTTACTTGTTCAGTATAAATATTTTTATTTGTATCCATTAGGATTGTGCATAAAACATGCATCATAAATTTGTCAAAATGATTTTTTAATTTTTATATTTTTAGCACATATATAAATGTTTCGTACAGTAATGAAAATAAATATAAATTCTTGCAAACTAATATAACATATTCTAAAGAATATGTATAGAAGAAATAATTCAACCCTTTACTATCAAATAAAATATAGTTTCTTCAAATAAAATTTTATTTTGATCCTTTAAAGATAGACTTTTTGCCAATTTAGCTACATAGATATAAAATTTATCAATTTATCAATTTAATTCTAAAAATTGGAAATTCTCATTATTTTTTATCTCTCTGTCTATTTAAAGATTAACTCTAACTTCTAACTTCTAACTTACCAACTACTTAATTTACACAATTATCTCTATTTTTCTCTTGTTTCCTTTCACTTCTAGCCTTTTCTCTTGATACACAATTAACTTGCCTCAAATTATTTCTTTTAATATACCGAAACCCCCTCCCCCCTCAAAGATATATTTTATGGAGATCGAACTCAGATTCTCTCTCATTCTACTCAATTATGTTGCCAAACTTTACTCATTTATATTGTCAACTAAGCTATATTCTATACTGTGTATATTTCATTATTAAAAGAATAACGAGGTACATCATTGATCTAAAAGTATATAGCCACTAGTTATTCTGACAATTGTCATGGGAAATGTTGATTTTACTTAGAATTTGATGATTTTTTACATGAAGGTCATTGGAATTCGACTTAATAACAAGAATTAGCTTAATTATGACTACCTATAACAAAGGACTGTATTATGATCAGAGAAAATGAAATTAAAACCATATACTTGGAAACTTTAATCTGCAAATAACATCTTAGAACTGAATATAATATAAGATGGACTACATAAATTAACAGTTTGATACAATACGCATACTTAAATTCAGAGATGGAAAGTTGTGGTAAATTTTAACTAAATATCTTATTGCAGAGATCTGATCTGGTACAAAGTTATTATTGATTGTTACAATACATGAACACTAGGACTCGAGCAGGAGAAAAAAGTTATGAAAATTGGATCTAATTTGCAGGCTTGGGCAGGAGGCTGTTAAGGTGGTCTACGAGGACCGTGAGACTGTTGTGGGAGGATCCACCTTCTTGAACGGCTTTCCATGCTTTCTGTTGCATCTCTTTGGCTTTGCTTCTGATTTGCCTACCTTCCTCCCCGCCATCCATTAACCTCTTTACAGCCTTCTCTATCCGTTCCCCACTCACCAGTTTCTTCTTAGCATCATAAGGCGATATGCTCCATTCTGCTGCGCCCACCTCTACCCCAAAACCATGTACCTCAGTTATCAGCTTCTCGTTATAATACTGGTCGCCGAAACCCGGCATGGTGATCATTGGAACCCCAGCACTGATGGCTTCCGCCACAGCGTTCCATCCACAGTGAGTTAGAAACCCTCCTGTGGAAGGATGATTCAAGATCAACGGCTGTGGGGCCCATCCCTTGATGATCATTCCTCTGTTTTCTTTCCTCATCTTTTCTTCGAAACCTTCTGGCAACCATTCTTGTTCTTCTTTGCCGTCGTTTTTCCGATGCACAACCCAAAGGAATTGATGCCCTGAGGACTCAAGCCCACTCGCTATCTCGAAAAGCTGCTCGTCGGACAAACGGCACAGGCTCCCAAAGCAAATGTAAACGACAGAATCTTGTGTCTTGGAGGTTAGCCAACTCAGGCACTCGTACTCATCACCCACTGCGCTTGGCACTGTCTTTTGTACCATGAGCGAAGTAGGTCCAATATGCCACACCTTGCGCCCGGTGAGCTTCTCATAATGTTCGGTATATTCCACGTCAAGCTCGGCGAAGCTGTTTACAATAACGCCGTGGCTTCCCTTCTCAGCGTCCACCAGAGATTCAGTGACTCTTGCAAAGCCAGGTGATGGCTTAATGGGTAGGGTAAGTGGGTGTGGGAGACCCGGGATATGATAGGGCCCTGAATCAGAAGCGAACGCTTCTGGGTGACTCTTAATGGCTTCGATCATGCAAACGTCGAAAATGGAGATAGGATTGAAAACGAGCCTTGGGATTCCAAGGAGTTTGGCTGAAGCTTCACTCCATGTGAACATGATGTCTGGAATTAAAATATCCGGAGGGCTCTGCTTCATGAAAGCCTCGACTTGTGGCTGCATAAGATGAGCAGCCATATGTATCTTGCCAGCTGTTTGGTTGTCTGAGGCCGCAAACAAGTTCTCCACTCCATCTGGGAGACCAACCTGGTTGGATGGGAATTTGATGATGTGAACACGGGTGTGGTAGCCCAATGCTTTATCCTCCTCAATTGTTTTATCAAATATTTGAGCGTTGGAGGGAGTAGTGATGATAGTCACTTGCTGACCTCGTGAAGCCACCAATCGAGCCAAGTGAACAAGAGGAATCAGGTGTCCCTGTGCTAAGAATGGCAGGAAGTATATTTTTAATGCTCGGGATTTTTCCATTTCTCCTCTGCCTCTGCCTCTGCCTATGCGGGTATTGGTGGGTTCTGCTTTATAATTTATAAATATCGTATCCTATCACCAGCTTCAGAGCTCAAGTTCGGGAAACCACACCGAAGCTACATATATATTTATATTAATTTGTTTGGCTCCCCACGCGTGTCACGCTATAACAAGATAATATATGATATTATTATCCTTGTATAATATGTAATGATAAAAAGAAATGAGACAATTATTACAACGGAAATAATACTGTCGTGTTACATGAAAGTAAAATCTTTTTTTTTTTTGTATAAATTTGTTTTTCGTGTCAATTAATTTATTTATTTTTTTTAATATAAAATATGATACTCATATTTAACTTGTCTCTATTTTTTTTCTCTCTTACTATGTTAGGGCATAAGAAAACTTGAACTCTTATTCCAATATCTTTAATCATTTGTGATAATAATAACAAATGAAGTCTGTGTAAGATTTTACATATAATATAGTGATTTAATTAGAACTTATCCCTTCACCAAAAAAAAAAAAAATTAGAGTACATAGCGAGTACAATATTTTATATTATTAAATACTATTACATTGTAGATTTGAGGAGCAACTCGCGACTGAAAGGAACGTACGGATATTCTAAAGGGAGGACGCCGCGAGCATCACGTTCTAGCATCATTTAAAAGAAAAAAAGAAAAACTTAGCTCGTGGAATGCGTGCAGTATTTATTTTTTTTTAAGAAAAAAAAACTTATTGATTTTTTCGTTTAATTGTAGATTAGTTATATTATATTTAATAATAATATTAATACTAGTCATGCAATGCACCTATAACATCTGTAAATTATATTATTAGAATTTTTAGATTCTTCCTTGATTACTTTGTTGTTGTCACTGTTGAGAATATTCTCTTCTATTTTAAGACCCAATAAGAATACGAGAAAAATCTTCAAATAGTACCGCAAATATTAAAAGAGAAACAGTCATTTGCTAAGTCACAGAGATTATAAATTTTTTAGGATTGACAAAATATTACAAAATGTTCATATGGAAATTTTTTCAATACAACATTTAACTGAATTCTCTAGGAAATTGAAGCTTTTTGTTTGGACTAAGGAATGTGAGGATAGTTTTCGAGATTTAAATGTTAGACTAATGACTACCCCAATGTTAACAATCTCAAATCCCTTGGGGAATTTTGAAGACTACATTGATGTTAAAGGTTAGACTAACAACTACCCCAATGTGATAATGTTGTTGCTGCGGCTGAAATGGTGGTTTGTGAGGTTCTATTTCTGTAGCTTATGCTGACCTTTGTTGTTGCTGCTGCTGAAATTGTGGTTTGTGAGGTTCTACTTTTGTAGCTTATGCTGACCTTTGTTGTTACCCTTGAGAATGGGAAAAAGTAGGATAATTCCACCAACTTGAATTGTAGATGTTTGAAAATGGATTGTTCATGTTATAATTCCCTGAGAAATAAGTAAATTGAGGATTTTGTGGACACTCATCATAAACATGTGGGCCATTACAGAAAACACATGTTACAACATTATAAATTGACTGTGTTTTTTGTGTTCTAGCATCGGCAGTAAGATTGAGAGTCTCTATTGTATTATCCAGAGAGGATATATGTGCGGCTAAAGAAGATATAACATCAAGTGTCAACAATCCTACAGCTTTCTTCTGTGCAGCTGTCCTCTCTGTCAACCATTGATAATTATTATATGTTATCTTCTCTAAGGTCTCACGTGCTTCAATGTAAGTCTTGTCTGAGAGGGCTTCTCCAGATGATGTATCTATTATATCTATAGTTTATCCATTCAGCTCATTGTAGAATATCTCTATCTAGATCCATTCCTGTATGCCATAATTGGGGCATCTCTATAGTAATTCCTTAAATCTATTCCAACTTTCATATAGTGATCCTCCTTCAAATTGGTAGAACATTGTTATATCATTCATTAATTGAGCTATCTTGGTGGGAGGGAAGAATTTGATAAAGAATCTTTCAGCCAATTCCTCGCATCTTCTAATTGAATTCGATGGTAAAGTGTTGAGCCATGCCTTGGCTTTGTTGGAGAGAGAGTAAGGAAATAGCTTCAGTCCTAATGCCTTATATGTGACTCCCTATGTCTTAAAGTTGTCTGCCACGTCCACGAAATTCTTGAGGTGGAGGTGAGGGTCTTCACTAGGCATCCCACTAAATTTACCAATAGTTTGCAACATATCGAACATAACCGTTTTAAACTTAGAATTGCTTGATGCAACTTCAAGTTGCACAATGGCAAATTGAAGATTGTTAGCATTCCATATGCTCTGATTGAGATTTTAGCCTGATTTGGTCCCCATCTGTCAACCCCAAATCCTGTTATTGTCGTTGTCATGTCAGGTATTGTTGTAGCAATGATTTGTCTCTGCTGCATCTTCCTAGCTCGAAACATTCTTTTAAGTTTTGGATCAAAATACACTCTTAGTTTGTAAGGGGGATTGTTCATATACTAGTTACAAAATTTGAAAACATAAAGAAAAAGAATCAAATATCACTTCACAAATAAGCTAACTTTATAAGTTTTTCCCTGCGACAACGCAAAAAACTTTTTGTGAAATTTCGCATCCAATTATATATCAATCACACAAGTACGCAAGTGCAAATGTCATAAGTAATAGAGTGGATGTGTGAGTTTAAGATTATTCCTTCGGAGATTGAGTAAAGTTACGGCTCTATGTGAAGTAATAGGAGTAACAACGATAATTGAGAATTAACTAATGACTAAACTAGTAAACAAATGCAAACTACTGATTAATTAAGAAAACAGAATAAAAGATAGATGTCAAGTATTCAAAGATAGATTGGGATTAATTTTCCCAATATTATAATTTCACCAGAAAGCAATAACAATGCTATAGCAACTACACATAAGTAATCATAACACTTATGTATGCAAGGGCTCTCACCAACAATTCATGTGTACTAATCCCCATATATATATGCTTCATAGTTATACTCTATTAAGTGCAAGTTCTTTGTGATGTAAATGATCTCTCTACCCACTATTAACTAATTTTAATTAGTTATTCCACAATGTTTAATAACTTTTCAGGTTGTTCTATATCTCTGTAGCCCAAACTCCATGTCACTTTCAACTCTCTTAAAGAGTTTACAAGATTGAGACAAATTAACACTTTATCAAACAACTTGATGGAAAATTACATAGCAAAGTTTAGACAAACTGATTACATCACAATACGGGTACTTTTTCACCCAATCAGCGATAAATTAGCTCATACTTGAATAAAAAGAAACAATAAAGAAAGATGAAGACTTCATATAACTAAGATAAAATAAACAGGGACGATGTTGTAGCTCTGCTCTCACAGCAACTACTGGCTCCATCACCATCCATCGTATCTCAGCCACCGGAGTAGTGCAAGGATCAATCGAATCCAACGGTCTCTCTACTAGATCCTAGCCTCACCCTTTGCTTCGTTGGATCTCTCAATCGAGCCTCAAATTTCTCTAAGTGGTTCACCACTTGAAAGTTTTTCTTGGATGTGTGTAGGCTATTCTTTAAATAGGCAATGCGGACCTGGGCTCCAAGTAGTTATTCCCAAAAAATTAGCCTTTGAATAAGATAGATGTTTATCCCTTAAGCTTGATTTGATCTTCTTGTTAGCCAGAACCTTGGGGTTGGAAGTGATATGTGCTTATCATTTATCATGCACAACTTCTTTATCTTGATCTAGTGCTACAACGTCCTTATCTTTCTGTTAGGATTTGAATTTCTAAAGTTAGTTACTTCTTGTACCTTTAACGCACTGTTTCACTTAAGCCTGATTGCTACAGCTCTGCTATTCATAGCTACAGCTCTGATCTGCAATAGAAACAACAAAGACAGTGAATTACTTCAGCACTCAAAATAACATGAAATATCAACACAACATATTTCTCAATCAAAACATAAAGAGAGAAGATTAATGTTAATATCATGCAATTATAAGGGAATTATAATATAATATTGCACCAGATCATATAAATAAAGCCTAAAAATAACTTTCTGCAGTAGAGTTATCACACTCCAAACTTAAAACGTTGCTAGTCCTCAAGCAACAAAAACATTCCCTAGACTCACTAACCAACATAACAACTTATGTATCAAAGACTATTGATGAAATTCTCCATATTGTCACAACATTGCTACAACATAGTTTTTGTGATTGTTAATCTTCAACCATCATCCTTACTTCAACTTTAGTAATGCTTGTTGGGTTCATCTTCTTAAGGCTTCATGGCTTTTGGACATATTAGTGTGTGTGATAGGAACTTCTTTTTCGAGTCGATCAACCTTAGAGCTTCAAACTAAAAGTCATAAGGCCTAGTTGCTTGACTCCAAACTTTGCCAAATTCGAATCCATTCCCATGTATACAAGGGTTGAAGGAACATGCATCCATATTTTTTTTAGCTTTGCCTTCCTCTTTTGTATTGTGCGTCTGTACTTATTCTCTTTTTTTTTTTAGCTATGCTTCAGAAATGCCCCAACCATGGCATACTCGAATGGCTCTAGGCGGAAACTTTCTACAATAGACTGAATGAACAAACCTGAGGTATTGTGGATGCATCATTTGGATTATCCATCTTGGACAAAACAACAAGGGTCAAGCTATGCTCCAGCATAACAGATGCAAAGGCCACTATTCCAGCAACAATAATAATACCAACAACCTATACAACAAGCTGACAATTTTAATTCGTCGGAGAAAATGCTAAAGGATTTCATGGCAAGAAGTGATACTCTCATCCAGAACCAAGCAGCATACACTAATAACTTGAAGAATCAAGTGGAAAAATTGGCAGAGGCTGTGAGGAGTAAACCAATTGGTGCAATGCCTGGTAACACTGAAAATCTGAGAAGAGAAGGAAGTGAGTCGGTAAAAGCTATAACACTAAGGATTGAGAAGGCAGTAGATGAACCAGAAAACATAAAGAATTATCACAAGATGAAGAAACAAGAAGACCAAAATGAAGGAGAGACGACTACTGTGGAAGATGAATTAGAAGTTCAACCGGTTGAAACTCAAGTTAAGAGTCCATAACATAATCCTATAGCAAAGCAGAAACACTATCAGCCTGTTGATAAAGCAAGTAGACCACCACCTCCTTTCCCCCAAAGGCTTCAAAAGCAGCAAGATAATAAGAAATCACGAACACCAACTTTGGAATCTGACTAGTACCATTGCACATGGGGATCTGCACTAGTACCATGGGGAAGTAACCTTTCTGCCCCGATTCAAGATCTACAGCATCTTTAAGAACAGGTTTGATTTTCTTAAATCGGATCCAAAAATAACCTAAAGAAAGAACCAACCAATCTAAACTCTGAATAAAGGAATAACACAATACACTCATTGACAAGGAATTGCAGAGGAGGAGAAAGAGCAAACCCTGTCTTCTTTCCATCAAATTTAGAAACTTTAGTTAAGAATATGTAATCACCTTATGCTAAACAATCACCCCTTTATAGAACTTCACCCAATCGGTACATCAACTGGAAAACCATAACCCCAGATAAAAAGGAAAAAGAGAAAATGAAATATAGATTCAAAACACCAAATGAATAATAGACAAAGATTTGAAATTCTGGTTACACCAGAAAATCAACGATTTTCCTTATCTGATTTCCAGCTACAGAGACAAAATCATCTGCGAATTCATAACAATGAATAAAACAAACAGAGGAAAAAAATTGGAACAAATTTGCATGCAAAGGAAAAACATAGCCCAGAAAAAAAAAATGAGTTAAAGGGTTTGCTCTGATCCGATTCAAGAAGCATGAACTGGAATCGGATCCGAATCAAAACCCAACGCACATAAAGCCAATCGAAAAAGTCTTTAACTCTAAACGCAGGTGCCCATAACAAATACTCTAACTTAAGATGAGGAGCACTGAAATGCCAGCCACAGACACACCTTAATACACGAATAGAACATGCTCTTCCAATTGGGGTTTTCCTTCTCCCTGCCACCATCGTTGTCGTGAAAAAAGGCAAAGGACGATGCAGTCGCGAACAGAAGCTGGCGGTGCTGGTCACCGGTCGTCGGTGAACAGAGATGGAAATGCTGGTGGTGGAGGTCGGTAGCTTATTTGGGGTCTTTCAGATTTATTATTTAGGGGTTCCACTTTACTTTCTTTATTGTATTAATTATTATTATTATTTTATGTGTTTTTAAATAAAAAAAAAAGATAACCCGCGAGCTGACCTGTTTGACCCGCGAGTTGGCTCGATTTTTTTCGAGCTAGACGGGTCTGGCTAACTCGAGTTGTCAGCTCATTTTTGCCAATCCAATCTGACTCATTTTAGGCGGATTACAAGTAACCGACAGGTTGACTCATTTTTGTCATCCCTAGTGCAACCATCACCTTAATGCCCAAAAGTATTTTTACCAAGTTGGGAATAGAATAGGCACGTCCAACCATTGTTACCAAGTTGGGAATAGCTTGCGGATATATCCATGACTTATCCCGATGGGAAGATTGAAAATGTATTAGTAAAGGTGGATAAATTTATTTTTCCTGCTGACTTTATTGTTCTTTATTTTGAAGCAGATCAGGAGGTGCCCTTTCTCTTGGGAAGATCATTTTTTGCAACGGGATGAACCCTCGTTGAAGTTGAAAAATGAGATTTAACCATGAGAGTTAATGAAGAGCAAGTGACTTTCAATGTACTAACTGCTATAAAGTATTCGAGTTAAGTGGAGGAATGTTTTGCCATAGAAGATATTGATGAACTATTGTTAAAGCAGTATGAGCCTAACAATATCAAAGATCCATTAGAGAACTATAGCAAAAGAAGGTGCAATTGATGAAGAAGAAGTTAAGACATGTTTAGCTTGGATGGATGCCCAACTAGTTATGCCATTAAAGGATAGACATTATAAGACTTTGGATTTGCAAGAAAGGAAATAACAATCACCAAAGCTCTCAATAGAAGAACCACCAGTGCTAGAGATAAAGCCACTGCCCGAACACTTGAGATATGCATACTTAGGAGAGGACAACACTTTGTCTGTGATAATTTCATCTTGCCTCTCCAAAACAGAAGAAGAGCAGTAATTAGGAGTTTTAAAGGAGGACAAGACAGCCTTGGGATGAAGTATTGTTGATATCAAAGGGATAAGCCCCTCATTTTACATGCACAAAATCTTGTTAGAGGAAGACTACATCAATATTGTATAGCACTAGAGAACGCTGAACCCTATAATGAAGGAAGTTGTGAAGAAGAAAACTATTAAATGGCTAGATGCAGGAGTAATATATCATATTTCTGATAGCCAATGGGAGAGTCCAGTCTAATATGTCCCTAAGAAATGAGGAATTACAGTTGTAGAAAATGAAAACAATGAATTAATTCTTACAAAGACTGTGACCGGATAGAGAACTTTAATGGATTATAGGAAGCTTAATGTTGCAAAAAAGAAGGATCATTTTCCTTTGCAATTTATTGATCAAATGTTAGATAAGCTTGCGGGAAAAAAGTTTTATTGTTTCTTTAATGGGTATTCAGGCTATAACTAGATTGTTATAGCTTCAGAAGACCAAGACAAGACCACATTCACCTATCCTTATGGTACCTTTGCAATTAGGAGGATGCCATTTGGACTGTGTAATGCTCCAACAACCTTATAGTGTTGTATGATGGCTATATTCACTTATATGGTTGAAGACTTTGTGGAAATATTTATAGATGACTTCTTAGTTTTTGGAGAGTCATTTGGCTTATGTCTTATCAACCTATCACGAGTACTTCAGAGATGTGAATAGACTAATCTTGTGTTTAATTGGGAGAAATGTCACTTTATGGTTAAAGAAGGTATAGTCTTGGGTCACAAGGTATCAAAGGAAGGACTTGAAGTTGATAAGGCTAAGGTATCAGTAATTGAGAAGCTACCCATACTCATCAATGTGAAAGGAATTAGAAATTTTCTAGGGCATGCCAGATTCTATAGAAGATTCATTAGAGTCAATACTCCAATACTTTCTAGCTTAACCATTGCTCCAATAATCCAATTCAACTCAATTATCCTACAAAGCAAGAAAAAATCATTCACAAGAGTCAATAATTCAAAGTCCATACTTTTTAGCCAAATAACTCTAAGTTTTCATGCTTTTGACTATATATAAGAGTGATTTTAATCTTTAAAAACATGTTAAACGATAAGTTTACGAGGTACCCAAGAGGTGTGCCAAGTGTGTGAGGAAAGAGACATGAGACGAAAAAAGATATATTCAAATTCTGGCTCTTTTCGCTGCCAAGCTCGCTTCAGCAAGGAGGCCAACGAGCTAATTAAAAACGAGACAGAAGCTAAGCTGAGGCAGGGGACTGCTTGTTGATGCCCTCACTTTAGTGAGATGAATGGCAAGGAAACAAAGCACTTGGGCAGTAGCTACTGTCTGGGGAATTAATTTGCTCGTTGTAGTGTTCGCTTCAGGGAGCTGGCAGTTTGCTAAAAAATAAGAATTGTGTTGTGTGGTGTATAGGAACCCCATAGTAATGTCTATTGGAATCAGTATGATATGACTAAGCTAGAATTAATTATTCCACTATGTCACTAAGTTACAATTACTGTTTCGGTTTATTTTACATACGTGAATTATTGTTAATGGAACGTATAACGTTTTAAAAGGAAAAAAATTAGCCGTATTTTTAATTCAATTGTTGTGATTGTAATTGCGTGTAATATAATACGTAATGTTAACATACCAGAGTACTACGAGGTGTTGCAATCTACAAGAAAAAGGTTACCTTTCAAGGAATATCCTTATTTGTTTATTGTATCTAACAAATAACAATCATAATAACTTCCTAAACATAGTCATGTTCCATTATTTGGGTCTAAGTTCTAACTAATTTTTATATTGGTTTAAACCTTAAAAGAGGTTTGGTTATACCGGGTATCCAAACCTGTGTGACAAATGAATATACAAACCTATTTTAAAACCAAAAACTGGATCAATTGATAAAACCATTTACAAAAATCAATGTTTTTAATCGGTTCTGTTCAATTCTAAAAACAATTTGGATCAATTGGATATTACACACACCCTTAATTAAGGATAATTTATTTAATTATTTTAAAATATAAATCACGCAACAATGTTATTTTGTTTTACTTTTTCTTTTCTTTCTCTAACTTGTCCTTATAGGATACTACATTTCAATTTGTTGTATGTTATTTATTTGAGTAATTTGTATTTTTACAATTTATATTACAACAATTTATATTTTTTTATATTTCATCAATTTATATTTCAATATTTTACTTTTTTCACTTTATATGGTTGTATATCATAATTATTTATTTATGTATATACATTCTAATTTATATTTAAACCAATTTAGAATTTTATAATTTATAATTATCGTATATGTGTATGGTAACATATACCTTAATGGCGTCATATATGTGATAAAATTGTAGATGCATATATTTAATTATTGATTTATATTTTTTCATGTTAATTATATTGATAAGTTATGTCTTTAATTTTATCAAAATTACCATGTTAAATTTAATTTGGTAAATTTCGTACGGTAAAAATTTGTATAATAATCTTTTTTCAAGATTTAGTATAATGATGTTTCTATTCTTGCTTTTATTGTAATGTTCAATTTAAGTGATGGTATGTTGTGGATTACAGTTTCTTTTTATAAGATCCTTTTAATTAAGGGTATCAACAAGTTTGTTTTCCTAAATAGTTTACAAAGTTCCTCATAGAAAGTAATATAAATATGTACATGGATATCCAAAAAATATGTACATGGGAGCGTTGTTGCAAAGTACAAAGTTATGATAAATAGAAAAATTCATTCTTATTAAAAAATCTTGGTAGAAAATGTTATATATGTTTGTGATGTTAGGCTATTTCAAATATTATGATGTTAACATTATTCAATTAAAATCATTGAGTATCTTTCTATACTAAGTTATAGTTGGAAACACCGCACTTCTGCAAAAACTTTTTTCATTGTTATTTTTGTTAGGATAAATATCTCATTAAATGTGTATTTTCATACGTGGAAGAAAGAGCTTAAAGTAAATTATGTGTGTGTCCATAGAGAAGTAGTATCCAATAAAAATTATGTTCTTATTCAGTTATGAAGTTTTGTACTATATTATAATTATATTTTAGTTATAGTATTGTACTTTGTTAGGGAGATGTTATGGACCTATATAAGGCACATATATTTGAAGTCCCAATAAAAGGCAATCACACAAATCAGAAAAGAATCTTATTAATAATGACAATCCAATCATAACAACAACAATCAGATATTGGACCCATGGACAGATCATCAGAGGCCCAGAGTTCTATTGTCCACATGTAAACTCTTATAAAATGTAAAACCTACATGTACGAACTAATCTCTCTCTTACTATTATGATGTCGTTGTGCACACACCACCTTTTTAGTTAATGCCATAATATCTGTGTACAATGATCTGCTACCTCAAAGATATCTTGTTCATAGATACATTGGAGAGAGTTCTTGATCCAATATTGATCTGTTAGCCCTTGGCTAGACACTTCTATCATATAGCCATAACATGTGACTTAATACATTGTATCAGTTTAATGGTTTGTACTTTAACATTCCGAAATGAAGTTATTTTCTATAAGACTGACATTCGAAGTCTTCTTGACTAATATAAATGTATAATTAGAGTTCAAAGTACCTAAGTAGCATTCGTAATTACTAATTGAAGGATATTACCTAGATGATAGTTGTTAGTTAGCTTGGCAATTAGTCTTTTATTAGTTTTTGAAGTTAATCATTAGTATAGCTCATTAAAAAGTTTAAATGCATTATCGTAAGCTTATTAAAAAGATTGGTTTCCACAAGCATGAAATATTAGTTTATCATCCTCACCTAATAGGTATAGGTTTTGACTTAGTTGGATCCAAAAAATTATGGGTGCATTTGACTCGTTAAAAAACTGGACAAGACAAAACTATTTGAAGATGATAGTTGATTCTTTAAGTACACAACTGTTAATACATCTTCCCCCAATATGAATTCAGAACATACATTTGGAAGAGTGAGACTCTTGTATTTTTTCTTTTGGAAACATCATTTTGTTAAGGTGTGTTAACATGTGTTAATGAATAATATCATGGAATTCTTGGAAAAAGAGGGAGCAAGCCTATCAAAAAAAATGAATGAAAGTGAATTCAATTAGGAAGGTCGAAAAAAGGTTAGTTCATCATTATCAGATGGTAAATGCTTAAAATGAAGGCATGTCATCAAGTCCTTAAGAATAATGATCAATGGTCTTCAAGTACACAGGGGCACAAAATAGAAGGTCATAATGAAGGAAGCACTTGTGATAGCGATGGTAGTTTCAATTAAGGTAGACTTACGGTTTTGCAAAAGTCACAACTCTTGGATCAAGAGCTTTGATATGGAATTTAAATAAAAAGTAAGAAAATAATAGAGTTTGAGTGAATTGCTTGAGCGATTAGGACCTAGCATTCTATAATTATTTACATCAAAGAATAAAGACTTCTTATAATAAACATAGTTATTGATTAATAGCGGCAACACAACTATTACATGTTGCTAAGCTTCTCTGTTATAGGTTGTTACGCAACGTTACCGTTCACAGTAGCGACTGTAGCTGTCGCTTTTACGACTAAATTACAGTCTATTGCACTGTTATTGCATCGCTAGGGAAAATGGTGTTCAAATTTCACTTTTGCCCTTTATTTAATGAGACGACAATATAGTTGGCACAACGAGTAAATCCGCCCCACTCTACCGAAAATTACAGAGGGCGTGCGGGTTGACCCGCTGTTGTGAATGAGATGAAAATATCAATCCAATCCGTTTTGAGGCAGGTTAATCCGCCAACCTGCCTAAAAAATAAAATAATTTTTTCTTTCTAATATGTATTTAATGTCAAAGAAAATGTAAAAAATGTTATATTGGGATTAATATGTTACTTAATGATTTGTGAGATTAAATAATAAATGTGTCGATATTTTACCATTATTATTTGAGAAAAGTGTTACTTCTATAACAAGAAATAAAATTATTTTCTACAACTCCAAAACGTCATTTTGGCCTTTTGGGGTTTAGAAAAAATAATAAAAAAGATATTTTAGAAATTTTACTTTACTCTTATATTATAAATTTTACTAAAATACTATGTATTTTTTTTCCAAATCCCAAAATGACATCAATCCCTTATTATTGTTACAAAATTACTTTAATGATAATATTTTGTAAGAAAATGCTTGCCCTTTTTGTTTTGTTTAGTTCAACGTTAAGTTGTAATGATAATGATAGTGCTTACAAAAAAAAGTTGTAATGATAGTGAAGCGACCATCGAAAATGACTATAGATGTTGCGATTTTGCAACAAAACTATATTATTTTCAAATATAAAATCAAATGTGTCGCATGATACCAAAATCATAAATATGTTGGAAAAAAAATATGTGATATATATATATGGAAAAAATATTTCTCACTTGAGATAAGTTTATCTCCGGTCACCTCAAAACTAATATATATTTATATATATTAATTGATTCACCCTTGAATGATTACGATTTCCTTTTTCTCTCTCTTACTTTATCACCGTTGATCCATCTTTGTACGGTCATGATTTAGTAGCCGGAGATAACATTATATCAAGCAACTTGAGAAACGATAAGCCATATATATATATATGTATATGTATATATATATATATATGGGAAAAACATTTATCCGACAACTTGAGATAAGTTTATCTCCGGCCACTCCAAAATTATGTCGTTTCATTTATTTATTTCCTTATATTAATTGATTCACCTTTGAATGGTTATGATTCTTTTTTTTCTCTCTCTTCCTTTATCACTATTGATCCATCTTTGTACGGTTATGATTTAGTAGCCGGAGATAACTTTATTTCCGGCAGATTGAGAAATGATAAACACACACACACAGAGGTAAAATCCTTTCCATGTATATACATTTTTGCAGCTGCTGTACGTGCAGCAATCAAATACTTGCCATGTATATACTTGAAAGTATTAAATGCGGGGAATCATAACCATATAAAATTATTAAATGTAGAGAATCATAACCATACATCTGTTGTTGTTGTATGTAAAGCGGCTGCAGAAATGATTTTATATATATATATATATATATATATATATATATATATATATATATATATGGTTCATTTTTTCTGCAGTCAATATAAATAACTTATCTATATTGAGTGCAAAATGACATTATTTAGGCGAAAATCAAAATATTTTTGTAATTATAATTTATTTTAGAATTATATTAGTTTTTCTCATTATAATTTTTTAATACAAAATGACATCATTTTGTGAGTTAATGTAAATAAATTATCTGCTTTCATTATAGAAATATTAAAGCTGTATATATATATAATAATAATAATAATAATAATAATAATAATTGAATAAAAAATATTGATCCGTCTCTATTTTGTAGAATTAACGGATTGGCCGATTGAATTCACTATGGAAATATTTTTCGTGTCGTAGGAAAGAAGTTATCTCATATTGTAAAAATAAAATTATAAGTGGTACTCACACACAGATAAGAAAAAAGATAAAAAAGAATAGTGGAACCCACTCCTCTTTTATGTATGTAGGAATATTTGTTATCTCATGTAAAATGAGATAAATATAACCCTTTTACTAATTACACTTTTTTAAAAGGGTTAAACTGTCTTTTAAACCTCATTTGTAATTTTTTTTTTTTTTTTTTAAATTACACCTCATTTGTAATCGAACTCTTCTTTATATGCGTCAAACCATTGATAAAAACCTAAGACCCGCTCGACCAGCAGTGACCAGCCCTTCCACTTCCGGTGAACGGCGGCGAGCAACTGGATTCCGGTGCCGATTCTCTCTGTTTAAGGTTTTCTCCTCCTTCTTTTCTTTTCTTTCTTTTTTTGTAAAATTTTTTCTCTGTTTTCGACTCTCTTTTCTACCAGTCTATGTTTTTGCTTAACATGGATTTGGAGTTTGAACTCTGGTATTAATGCCATGCAAGTATCTAAAGTTATATGGATTTTTTTTTCACAAAAGCTCTGATTATGATCAACATCAACATCACCTTTATCCCAAATTAATTGGGATTGGTGGTAGATGAATCTACGTACAAAACAGTTGAAAAAATAAAATAAAAATAAAAATAAAAAAATAAAATAAAATAAAATATATACGTATATAGATATGTATATATAAATAAAATAAAAGTAAAAAAGAAAGGGAAAAGAAGAAGTGAGGGGAGATGAAGGGAAAAAAAACTAAAAAAGGACCATCTGGAACATAAGAATAACAACGGGTCTACCCCTCCACCATATTTATAGCTTTTCTCCACCATATATAAATAAAAAAGCTCCGCTTATGATAACATAGTAAAAGTGAAAACAGCTTCATTACATTTTTGAAAGCTTAAGCAAAAGGTATTTTAACTTTAGCAAGAGTTGAACATTGATTTGTGATCAATATTTATTTATTTTTCTCAATCCAATTCTATTAATCTATAATTTTTTCAATTCTGTTCAAATCCAAATCTGTTGAACAGATTCTGTTCAACTTTTTTTTTATTCAAATTATTTTTTATTCCAATTTTGTTGATCCACATCAGTAGTTTTTACTTTTGACAACTTAGCCAACTTTGTTCCAGCAACCAAATTGAAGATGGCAGCCAATGAACAAACATCTTCAAGAGTTAGGAATGACAGTATTTTTAATTATTGACATGGTTTAGAATTCTTATTAGGATGTGATTACATTAGTCCTCCAAAAATGAGTCCCCCAAAGAGAGATGATGTTGCCTCTTTTGTCCTTACTCCTTGCGGAGGACTAATGTGAGTCAGCTAAAGGAAGAATGTGGTGAATTTTTATATCTTTAAGAGATTTGTTTGTTGAAAAAAATCTTTTATGGACTAATGTTGTCATACCCTAATATTTGAAGGGCCAATTTAAGATTATGTTCTAATATATATAATTCTTATTTTGCCCTTTTGATTTTTGAACTTATCCATCGATGTCTAAATATATCCCTTATCAATTCGCAATTTTATGGGCTTGATCACTATTACATCAACACCTCAGTCTACTTACTTGTCCCAAGTTCGAATCTTAAAATCATTGTGTAATGCATGTTTTATGCAATCATATTTTCAGCCCTTGTTTTATCAAGGTTTTGCATTAAAAAAAGTAGAACTGCCTTTGTTGAAGATGCCTGACCTTCCATTTCAAGTTGGGGATTCGGCTGAGTCAAGATCTTTTCAAGTTGGTTTTCGTGGTGCATGGTTTCGATGCAAGGTATATATTATATCTTCTCTGAATTATTTTATTCTTTTCATAAAGTTGGAGTGCAAAACAATGGAACTAAATTATGAAGAAAGCAACTTTTTGGGTTTGGTTACTTATGAGACACATTTATCAAATGCACACTTCAACAAAAATATAATCATGTTCTTGTGGATTTTGTGGTTCTTTCTATTAATTTGATGGTTCATATTGTTAGAATACTAGTATATATTTACTATCATATTTAGCTAATTTTATAATAGGAGTGTAGTGACTCTATATGATAGTTGTTAGTTGGCTTGATAATTAGTCCTTCATTAGCTTCTGTCGTTAATACATTAGGATAACTCATTAAAAAGTTTAAGCACATTACTATAAGATCATTAAAAAGTTTAGTTTTGGTAAGCATTGAATACAAGTTTATCATCCCTACATAATAGTTACACATTTTGACTTAGTTGGGTCCAAAATAACTGTGGGTGTGTTTCATTTGCTAAAAATAGGACACAACAAGACAAATATTTCTTCCATGTTTGATTTTAAAAAGTCATAGAACGGGACAAAATATTTGTCTCTTAGGAGTGAGCTTGGAGCAGTAATAAGGTTTCTCCTTTGTGACAGAATGGTCGGGGGTTCTAGTATTGCAAACAACTGCTTTTCAAAATAGCAAAGGTAAGGCTGCATGGAATCAACCTTGATCCCTACCCTCACAAAGTTAGGGAGCCTTGTGTATTGGGGTTTGTCCTTTATTTGTCCCACTATAAGCACAAGACAACCGGTAGAATTACACCCCCAATCATCCCTGAGTTACAGCAGCTGGCGGAGGCAACGAAAATCAGGGAATCGACAAGTTCTTCAGCAGAATTAAGGCAACTAGTAGACCACCTCAATGAGCAAGCCATGGAGGTGGATAGTGAAGTTTTAGTGGAAAGAACACCCACAGTGCTTGCTCAAAAGGTCTGTGGTTATATTGGTTATTAATACGAGCCTGAAATTTTTGGGTAAAGCTATACTATGCAAACTTCACTTCTCTCCTTATAGTCGAGTGGCTTAACTCCAACCCCTTAGATCTAAGCTTTGGAAAAAAAATTGAGTAGTCGTAATTCGAAAAAAATGTAGGTGGGGCTAGGCAGTAGCACCAAGATCTACCATTGCAAAGTCGGGAGCCTTATGCACCGGGATTTGTCATTTATTGTTCCTCAATAAAATAGGGGTCAACATTGTGTCGCACATCACAAAGTATCAATAAATCAAAAATACCTTGACCATACCAAGCATTCCATCGAGACTTTCTTGCAAACCTAGAATCTTATCTCCCATTTCTGCTCCCTTGACCACACCAAGATCTAAGCTTTGGAACGATGAGTACCAGTGTACATATCACAATATATGTATTTTACATTAAATTTGTATTTAGTGCGACAACACCCAGGGCAACATAGTTGCTCCATGTGGCAAATGTAGTATGTAGTTACAACTGCTTCAGGTCTTTACCAGATTTGCCAGGTGGCCCCCAATTAAGTTACAACTAACAAAATAACAGATCTGATAACTACCTAACAGTATTGTTAGAATAGTTGTAAACATAGTTCAGTATATATATAGTCCCACATCGTATGAGCTCAGCCTATTAGGTCTTTTAGTCTCTTTAAATAGAGAGCTCTTGTACATTGTAATACACTACAATTATTCAATATACAATTATTCTTTAATCTCAAGTTGGTATCAGAGCTTTTTCACTCTGGGGATCCGCTTCCGCTAAAACCCTATGCCCACTGCTTAGGTGTTCTCTTCTACTTTGCCGTGCATTCTTCCGGCTAGTTTTTTCTCTAAGCCGTGTGTCTCTCCGGCTTGTTTCTTCAACTGTCAGAACCACGTCCCGCCGCCAACAACTGCCGCTCGTCACTGTTCAAGCCACCGGAGCACTGTTCCGGCGTCGATTTCAACCGGAAAGGCTGCGATCAGAGCCCTTTCTCTCCGGCGACCAAGTCTGTGGAAGACCCGTCATCAGAGGAGTCCCCACGTGCTCTCACGCGCTGCTCCTTCTCCCTGCGCGTTTTGCTCACGCGCCACCCTTCACCAGCGCGTGTGCACTGTTCCGGCGTCTTTTTCCGGTCATTTCTGGACAGACTAGCTCGGTTTTTCCTCATCTTTCCGGATCTGTGTTTGATTCTTTGTGGGTGTCACTTTAGACGAGTGGTTCTCCTTGATTGGATATTGTTTGCCTTCGTTTACGACTATTATCTTTTGTCTTTAAATGGCAGCAACATCTTCTGATCTCTCGGAGGTTAACTACAAAGATTGGGACACCTCTCTTGTTGCAAATATAGCTCAGTCAGACAATGCATCATTCGGTTCAGGTTCTCTCTCACCCGCGGACTATGCTGGACTCCAAACTCTTCTCAGGAAGGCTTCTCCTCAGTCTCAGCCATATACTGGTAATCTCGTTGCTTGTGTTTCTCATTCTACATCACTTGGCACTTGGATATTTGACTCAGGTGCTACCGATCATCTCTGTGGTAATAAGGAACTCTTTACATCTCTTACTTATTCTGATCATTTACCTTCTTTTAGCTTTGCGGATGGAACCAAAGCCCCAGTTCGTGGGATTGGACAAGCTCGTCCGACCTCTACCTTGGCCTTGACATCTGTTTATTACATTCCTGGCATCCCTTATAACTTAAATTTATATTAGTAAGTTGATCCACTCCCTCACTTGCACCATTACTTTCTCTAACTATTCTGTTTCTGTGCAGGATCCGGGTACGGGGAAAATGATTGGAGTGGGTTGTGAGTCACAGGGGCTTTACTATCTGGATGTGCCTTGTCCTTTAGTGGCATGCTCTCTCACAGAATCTCCACAACTTATCCACAGTCGCCTCGGTCATCCAAGTCTTTCAAAGTTGTAGAAAATGGTTCCTCTTTTATCTGGTCTTCAGTCTTTAGATTGTGTGTCATGTCAACAAGGGAAGCATACACGTTCTTCTTTTGCCAGTCGAGTCAATAAACGAGCTGATGCTCCTTTCTCTCTTGTTCATTCAGATATCTGGGGTCCAAGTCGTACCTTGTCTGTTTTAGGTTTTCGGTATTTCGTTACCTTTATTGATGATTTTTCCCGTTGCACTTGGATCTATTTAATGAAAAATCGTTCTGAGTTTTTTCCATTTATAAAGTTTTCTACCGAGATTCATACTCAATTTGGTGTTTCTATTCGTATTCTACGTAGTGATAATGCTAAGGAATATGTTTCTATTGATTTTTCTAATTTCTTGGCAACACAAGGTACTTTACATCAAACTACTTGTCCTCACACTCCACAACAAAATGGGGTGGCTGAACGTAAAAACAGACATCTCATTGAAACTGCACGTACCCTTCTTCTTCATATGCAGGTTCCCCTTCACTTCTGGGCAGATGCTGTACTCATCTCTTGTTTTCTCATCAATCGCATGCCTTTATCTGTGCTCAACAATGACATTCCTCATAATCTATTGCTTTCAGATGTTCCTCTTTATCCTCTAACTCCACATGTCTTTGGTTGTACTTGTTTTGTTCATGATCTCACTCCTGGTAAGGATAAGTTAACATCCAAAGCCTTTCAGTGTATCTTTCTTGGTTATTCTCGTCTTCAAAAAGGTTATCGTTGTTATTCTCCCGATCTTAAGCGTTACTTAGTTTCTGCTGATGTCACTTTTCTTGATCAACAACCCTTTAATTCTATCCCATCTCAGTTGTCACAGGTTGATCATGTTCTTTCTGTCCCTTTTCTTGACTTGTCTTTGCCAGCTGCAGGTGCTTCTAGTCCAGATGAGCAACCTATTGCTTCTATACCTGAGGACCGTCCACTTCTCACCTATCAGTGTCGCAAAACTGTGCCTCCTGTCGACTCGATTCTTGCTGACTCATCGCCCACTGCTGTTGCTTCTTCTCCTCCGGATCCTTCACCAGATGCTTTTCCCATTGCTCAAAGAAAAGGTACACGTACTACTCGTAACCCTTATCCTCTTTATACTTTTTTGAGCTATGACCGTCTTTCTTCACCTCATTTCACCTTTGTTTCTAGTCTTTCTTCTATTTCTATTCCTAAGACCACAGGTGAAGCACTTTCCCATCCAGGGTGGCGCCAAGTGATGCTTGATGAGATGACTGCACTTCATTCCAATGGCACTTGAGACCTTGTTTCTTCTCCTCCAGAGAAGTCTATAGTTGGTTGTCGCTGGGTGTTTACTGTGAAAGTTGGACCTGATGGCCATGTTGATCGACTCAAGGCCCGCCTAGTTGCAAAGGGTTTTACTCAAATATTCGGCCTTGATTATAGTGATACATTCTCTCCGATTGCTAAGATGGCGTCAGTTCGCCTATTTCTTGCTTTTGCTGCTATTCGTCACTGGCCACTCCTTCAACTTGTCATAAAAAATGCCTTTCTTCATGGTGATTTACAAGAAGAAGTTTATATGGAGCAACTACCGGGTTTTGTTGCTCAGGGGGAGTCTGGAAAGGTGTGTCGTCTTCGCAAATCCTTATATGGTCTCAAGCAGTCTCCTCGGGCATGGTTCAGTCGCTTCAGTTCTGCTGTTCAGGAGTTTGGCTTAATTCGCAGTAAAGTTGACCACTCTGTGTTTTATAGGATCACATCTCCTGATAAGTGCATCTATTTGTTAGTCTATGTTGATGACATCATCCTCACCGGGAGTGATCAAGCTGGAATTCGTCAGTTAAAACAGTATTTATTCAGTCAATTTCAGACAAAGGACCTCGGGAAGCTGCGTTACTTCTTGGGAATTGAGGTAGCACAATCTAGACAGGGCATTTCTATCTGTCAAAGGAAGTATGCCTTGGATATCCTAGAAGAGACTGGTATGTTGGCGTGTAAGCCAGTTGACACACTCATGGATCCTACTATCAAATTACTACCCGGACAAGGAGAACCATTATCTGATCCTGGACGTTATCGGAGGTTGATTGGGAAGCTCAATTATCTCACTGTGACTAGGCCGGACATTTCTTTTGCTGTTAGTGTCGCTAGTCAGTTTCTTGAGTCTCCGTGTGATTCTCATTGGGATGCTGCTGTTAGGATCCTTCGTTACATCAAAGGAGCACCAGGGAAAGGTTTATTATATTCAGATCAGGGAAATATAGAAATTTGTGGTTATTTAGATGCCGATTGGGCAGGATCACCCTCGGATAGGCGCACTACTTCAGGCTATTGTGTTTTCTTTGGAGGAAACCTGATTTCTTGGAAAAGTAAGAAATAAACTGTTGTTGCCCGATCTAGTGCAGAGGCCGAGTATCGTGCAATGGGAGTTGCTACCTGCGAGCTAATCTGGTTAAAGCAGTTGATTCGGGAGCTCCATATTTGTGAATAGAAGAAACCCATGACTCTCATTTGTGACAATCAAGCTGCACTGCATATATCCTCTAATCTTGTATTTCATGAGAGAACCAAACATATAGAGATCGATTGTCATTTCATTCGAGAAAAGATTCAGTCAGGAGAAATCAAAACGGAATTTGTCAACTCCAATGATCAACTCGCGGATGTCTTTACTAAAGCTCTTAGGGGTCCTCGGGTTGAATATATTTGTGGCGTGCTGGGTGCTTACAATATATATGCTCCAGCTTGAGGGGGAGTGTTCGAATAGTTGTAAACATAGTTCAGTATATATATAGTCCCACATCGTATGAGCTCAGCCTATTAGGTCTTTTAGTCTCTTTAAATAGAGAGCTCTTGTACATTGTAATACACTACAATTATTCAATATACAATTATTCTTTAATCTCAAGTAGTATTAATAACAGAATAACAGATTTGAGAACTACCCAACATACCTAACATACAAATAATCTGTGTTGGAGCTACTATGTTGCCCTGTGTGCTGTTTCATAATATACAACTGCAATGTGAAATACATGTATTGTGATGTATACTCCAATACAACCTCACAAACTCAAGGTTGTTGGAGCAACTGCAGGTGGTCCAAGATTATGAGTTTTTATTGTACCTCACAAAATCGAGCTGTAGAAAGAGACTTGGTCAAGGTGTTAGCAATTTGAGCATGGGCAGGAATATGGTAGACCCACAAATTCTTGGCTAAAACTTTCTTGAGAATAAAAAAGATACCAAACTGATTTTGGGCCTAGTGTGGGTAGTATATTGGAGTGCTCCCATAGTAGATCGATATTATTGAGGATTTGGATTATAATATATTGGAGTGCTCCATGCTTGGAATGCTTACCACTTTCAGGTGTAGCTGACTAGGTGTAGAATTTCCCTTTGCTTTAGGAAAATTAGCTCTTGTAAGGGCAACTCGAATATATTTGGCTTGAGAAAATAAATGGCGCTGGTTGGAAAGTGCTCCTCAATACCGAGAAAGTAGTCAAGAGTACCAAGTTGCTTGATGGCAAACAGAGAATGAAAACATAGAATCCAACCTTGAGATTAGCTGTGTATATGCGAGGAAATTGCTGGTGATGATGATGCCATCCACATAAACCAGAATGTAAATACAGTGAGAAGTTATCATGTTAATGAGTAAAGAGGGATCATATTTGCTGGATTTGAATCCCAACCTGATGAGGGAAAGAGAAAACCTCTCAAACCATGCCCAAGGGGCATGCTTTAGACCTTTAGAGTGCCTTGTGCAGTTTACAAACAAGGGGTCTGTTAGTTGATTTTAAACTAGGAGGTTGAACCATGTAAAACTCCTCTAATCCCATTAAAAATGCATTATTGACATCTAATTCTTGGACTGTCCTGTGATTATAGAGAGCAAGTACTGTCCAGATAGTAACAGGCTAGGCAACTTTTGAGAATGTCTCGTTGTAATCAAAACCAGCCTGTTGATGAAACCCTTTCGTCTCTAATATGACCTTGTACTTTTTGGTAGATCCATCAGGTTTTTCCTACATTTTGAATACTCATTTACTGCTAATGGCAAAGGAACCAGAGATCATGTACCATTGGTTTGAAGAGCTGAGAACTCAGCATGCATAGTTTATAACCACTTGGGATCAACAAGAGGTTGCTTAACATAAGTTGGTTCCAAGTGAGTCACCTTTAGAACGAGTTCTTATAGGAGGAGCACTGAGTAAAGAGTGGGGACTCAGAAGATGACGGCAGGTGTAGAAGATGGAGTTTGAGAATGTGTGGAAGAGTGTGATGTAAGTGGAGTAGCAGATGAGGAATTTGAGGATGCAATATGCTGAGAAGAATGCATAAGGGTTGGAGAAGAAGAAGAAGCTGAAGGTGCTGGAGAATGAGTAGTTACAGTAAACAGTGCCTGAAGAGGAAAGAGGAAACTTGGGAAGCTGATGTGGGGTTGACTAAAGTTGTGGTGGAGGAGACCAAGGTAATGCAACTTGGCACATTGGAGGAGTGAGTAATTACAGCAGGTATGGATTTGAATATAGTGGAATATGTAATCTGGATTTGTGAAAGATTTCATCTTAGAGATGAAAAGTCTCCTTGTTGGACTAAGATATTTATAGTTTTTATCACTCGGATAATATCCCTAAAACAGATATGCATGAGATCTGAAATTTCTGTTTTGTTGCTGGTTCACTAAAACATTGACTAACGGTCTGGGCACATAATCGCTACCTTTTTGTGTATTGGTCTGGGCAACATTGATGGGCGTAGAGTCAGAGAGTGTCGCCCCAATGCTTCTCCAACCTAGCTTCTTATGCTTGGAGTTGTGATTCTGATGGTCCTGAAAGAGAGTGAGTTAGTTAGTTTGAGAATTCTTCTAGAATATTCCTAGAGGATGTGATAAAAGGTAGGTAAATACGGGGAGTGGGGTATGTGATTTGTAATTGATTGATTGGGGGTATTGTGTAAGGAGAGGTGCTGTTGGAGCCCTCTGTTATCTCTTTCATTGTAATCCAAAGGCTGTCTCAGCCAAATTAGGAGTTCAAGGGTCAGTTCGTTGGTGTTTGTAGGAGCTTGTTTCTATTTTATCTTCGTGGAAATATGACTGTTGAATTGAGTTCCATAATATTCTAATTCATCCAGCATGCGTGGATTCTCTCTGCTGTGAATTGTTGTCACACAGGGGTCATACTCCTCTGGCAGTGCATCCAAAATGAGATCAACTTGATCTCCATTGGTGGTTCGGTCACCAATGGACAATTGATAATAATGAATCTGGGAGGGCTTTAGTTTGAAGAAGATATTTTTAAATTGATCCACCACCTTTCTTGATATTTCTCAACTCAGTGAAAATGGTAATGGATCATGATCATCTCCCAAGCTAGCGAAGAATGTACAACTCCCAAGATTTTTTTTTTTCTTTTTTTTTTAAGAATTGGCTCCGGAAGGGATGGGAGAAGCTACGAAATACGCATTTGATCTTGCCTTTCCTAGTCAGTATAAGCTTTGCTGACTTTGTCATGTATTCGATCATCCTCAGAAGCGAGTCAAAGCAGAAATTAAGGACTTACCACAAATCTATGCAACGTATTGGCCTTCATCACTGGCTCCACTTGTTTCCATGGTAGAAAATTCTTTAGTGAGTTTTACTGAAATCTGATGTTAGAAGAGTTTTGGAGATTTGTTTTGATGAACAGCCATGGAAGGCTAGATCCTGATTTACAATAGAAGAATCAACAACTGGTGAAGCTAGTAAATGGATTAGGGCCCTCGATTAGGGTCTAATACTATAAAGGAAAGTGAGGTAAAAAGAAACAAACTGAGGAAAAGCAAAGAACGAGTAAAAGAGAGAGCTGTGACTGAATGCTTCTTATATTAATGTAAAACTAAGGCTTCTCTAAGCAGAAAGAGCTCTATTCATAGACATCCAGAAAGCTTGTTAAGCAAGCCAAGAGGTCTGGTAAAGACTTGAGGCAGTTGTAACAACATACCAGATTTGCCATGTAGCATACAACTAAGTAACAACTAACAGAATAATAAATCAGATAACTACCTTATAGTCCTGATAACAAAATATTGGATCTGATAGTAACAGATCTAATACTTAACTAAAAAACCTATTAGACAGATAACTATCTAATTATTGGAGCAGCTATGTTGCCTTGGGTGTTGGCGCACAGCATACAAATGTGATATAAATTACATATACTAATTATGGTTATATAATAATAATTAAATTATAATTATATTTAAATTTTTTATTTATAATTATATGATAAATATAAAAATTAAATAAGAAATATATCAACATTATTAATAAGTTATAAAAAATTAGAGTGTGAAAATAGTTAATTAAATTAAAAATATTGAAAGTCCCGTGCATTCTTGATGCAAAACAAACAATTCATAACAGAAAGGATAATATTGTACATTTTGCATTATTCTATCAAGTACTTAAGCGTATCAAATAACATAACACAATTGTTTGCGCTGTGTGACGAATACCAAACAGTATACAAAACAAAAAGGTTGAGTTGTGACTCAGCTAGTTATCCTGTGCTTTTTTCATTGTACTATTCCTCAGTGTGCATCAAACACAACCTATAAGTTCAAGTCAAGTATTAATTTCATTTGTTTCTTGCTGGATCTTTCTTAAGTGATTATCTATATTCCCTTGCTTTTGAAACCCTTTCCAGCTGCATTGTATATTTCATTAGACAAACTTGGTGGTTCTCAAAATAAGTGCTTGTAGAATCAGTAGGTTACACATGTGAGCTTCTGCTAGCCTTTCCCAGAATGCTTTTTGTGATGGGAATATGCCGCTCAACTAGTGTCTGTCATTTATTTGGGCATGTGTATGGATAAAAAAATTTGTATTTGGTATTTATGAGGCCTGAAGTTATTTTTATATTATTCTTTCAGATAAGAGAGATTCGGACGAAAAATGGCGTGATGGCCCATCTACTGGAGCATTTTGACTATCCTGATCAAAGTATGTTTTTGCTTTGTGTTAAAATTGAAACTAGAGTTATATTAGCTTATTGAATTAAGTTATATGAATGGTCGTATGTTTGGTGTAATATGAACATTTCATTTCTTCTGATGAATTGGAATATAGTTGGGTTAAATGCAAATTTTCACGTTCCTTCTTTTACGAGAAAATATATTATCGTTTGATGTTTGCTTATATGAAGCATTTTTGCTTTTGGGGTAAATAAATAATTTATAAAGAGAAATGAAGGGCATAGAGATAGGACAAGAAGTCCTTGTGAAACATAATAGTATAGAAGATGTAATGTAAAATTTGGAATAGTTGAAAGTTCCTTATATGGTCTCTTAGGTGAAATGTAAAATTTTATGTTCCTCTTTTATGAGAAAAGATATTATTGTTTGATGTTTGCCTATATGAAGCATTTTGCTTTTGGGGTAAATAAAGAATTTATATAGAGACATGAAGGGCGTAGAGATTGCCGACCCCAACTAGTTTGGGATAAAGGTGATGTAAATAATGCCACGAAGGGCATAGAGACAGGACAAGGAGTTCTTGTGAAGAAGAAAAGTATATATGATGTAAAGAGATATCATAGAATATCTTGATTATATCTTAGTGTTAGAGAATAATATAAACCACTAAAAAGGCTCTAACCCAACACCTAAAGGTTTTGGGTTGAAATGGTTCTTTACATGGTATCAGAGCCTCTGTGACCACAGGGTCACGAGTTCGATCCTCATCCCCCCCTCACTTTCAAGTGGAATTAAATAAGCACAAGGTAAAACCAAAAAAATTGGGTCTATGTAATATCCACGCTTCAACCCCGAAGGGCTCTTGCATGAGGGGTTGTGTTAGAGAATAATATAAACCATTAAAAAGGCTCTCACCCAACACCTTAAGGTTTTGGGTTAAAATGGTTCTTTACATTTAGAATAGTATAGAGTTTCGTACATGGTCAGTTAGGAATAGTTTCCTTGTTTCTTTATATTTAATGATTTATTTCCTTTTTCAGTTAGGATCTGGAGTTTAATATTAATATAAATATAGATTAGTGTTTTGTAGTTTGTATCACATCATAACACATCAAATCAATACCAATTTCATATTATTTAATCTTTATTCTCTCTTTTTTCCCTTCCCTACCTAAATCCTTATATTTTCAACATCCACAACTCAGAAAATTCAGTACTTTTGTAGTACATATTCTTTTACTAAAATAAGAAACATGTGGACTCATGTGGCATTAAAAATAAAGAAGTGGGTGAGTAAATGCACTTAGGTTAGTTATGTGTTTCTAATTTTGGTGGGTATAACACTGAGTCCTCATTATTATAGTAGTACTTAAAATTTATCCCACAACTTAGACACCTGAAGCCATCTAGGAGGAGGTCAAATGATGTCACTGATTGGGGCTCTCACGCACTTTTACTCTCTAATTAGTGTGTTTTGGCATTGATGATATGGCGGTGCATGGGAGGGATTCTAGCGGTGTTATGGCATGGTTTGGCCAATTTGACCTTAGTGGTAATTTCAATGTTTTATTGACTGTTTGTTGCCTTTTGATATTGTCAAAAAAGCCATACTAGTCAAAAGCCCCACTAATGGGGGGCTACCTGCGCCGTTCGCGGGTTGTGGAGGACCTCCGCGACAAACTGGCAGTGCCACACTGCACTGAAAAGAGATCGCGGCTGAAGCGGACGAAATAGCGGATAACGCAGATGAAAAGCAAACGAAGAGGAAATACTTTTTTTCCTATGCAAAACAGAAAAAAGGCGAGGATATTTTTGTCCTTTTCTTTATTTATTATTAAAAGGACATTGGGCCTCTCTGAGGGACAGCTTTCCTTTTTTTAAAAAAAAAAAATTCCACTGACACACTCTACCAAAGGAAAAAGGCTCTCAGCTTTGTTATTTGATACTTTTCTATTCCACGGACCTTTCTTGTTCGATATTTTAAGGATTCCCAGTCGGCAGCTTCTCCTTGTCTCTTGACTCGTGCATCCTTTTAAGGTTTCTAACTTTATTTTATTCTCTTACTTCTTTTTTTCTACCATCCTATTTTTTTTTTCTTATTTCTTTTTTCCGCCCTTCTATTTTTTTCTACCCTCCTATTTTTTTTAGGTTTTTTCCTGACTTCTTCCCTTATTTTATCTGTCCTTCATTTTTTGGTCTTGGTTATTTTTTTTCTGACTCTCATAATAGGTTAATGCTCTCTGGTCATATGTTAGACTCATTCATACATATATATTGACACACATGACAGTCCTGTGTTTATTTGCTAAACTCCTCTGATTAGGTTAAATTTAAAAAGGAAAAAAAGCTGTGAACCCACTACTTTCAATTTACTTAAATAAAAATTATGTACTTTTTATTTTATTTTACAAACTGTGAATTATTAAACACACTTAATAATGTTTAAAAGTTAATAATTTTTTATTTTAGCATATATATGTGGTATGTATCTAGGTTCTATTAATTCATTCCGCTATTTCCGCAACCGCAACCCGCTATAGCGCTATAGTGTTTTTCAGGGTTGCCACAACAGGCCGCAATCTGCTTTTAACTATTATGAAAAAAACAAAACAATGCTATAATGGTTGCTGGAAGACATAACTGTTGGTGTTTTCCATGATTGAGATGTGATTAGGAAAGGAATTGCTGTAACTAAAGCAAGATCAGGATGGAAAATGTTGAAATTGAAGCATGGTTGTGCAAATCTATGACGGCAATTGGCATAGCAGGTTAGGTTTTGTTAGAACAAAGATGGATCATATACGAGCTTTAATACTGTCATGAAATTAGAGAATATGCTGGAATTATGCATCTAGAGCAGACCACTCAAGAAGGACATAATTATAGTTGTGAATGATTAATTACGTGACTAATTATAGGAGTGTTTATCCCTAATTTGCTCCATTCTCAGAGCACTAAATGACTTTATACATATACGTCAATTACAAAGATCTAACAAGCTCAAGAGAGCCCTTCAATCCCCAAAGATCAGCGTATGTCTCAGAATCCCAGCCCTTTTAAAATGCTACAGTTCATGTCCCAAAGAAACTAAGATAACTACCATAGAAGTTGGAAGATAATAATTCATTTGAAGTTATAATTGTTAATATACTTGTTTGCAGAGTTAAGTTGGATCAAGTTGTATCAAAAGCCCCCAACTTATATTAGCAAGTCAAAGGGCTTCAACAGGGAATTGATGGTGCGACCTTCGTTTCCTACTATCCATCACGAAAGTGAAAAGCTTGATGTCAATTCCATCTCAGAAGTGGTAGTCATTGTTGATAATGGATGGAAAGTTGGGGATTTGGTAGATTGGTGGACAGATGGTTGCTACTGGTCTGGATGGGTGACTAAAATACTGGGAAATGGTAAAGTTCAGGTAATTCTTATTTTTTACTTGCAGTTTTTGTTGTGTTCTTATATTGAATATCTGATTTTACGTTTTTAATGAGCTATAAATGCTAGAAATTATTTGGTATGAAAAATTAGATTTTTGTGTCCTTGTTGGGACAGTAGATTTCATAATTTTTAAAATTTCTATTTAATTCTTTGTCCCCTTTTAATCCCTGTTTGCTTTTGGTTGTGCCTTATTGTTGCTGCAAGTTTTTTTTTTTGGAATTTTTTTTCTTCTTTACTTGTCTTTAAAGGAAAATTCTAACTTATATCTCCTTCAACTTACAGTCATGTCCACTGTAGTCTTGAGACTTCAAAAAATGTGCAAATCGATTCCTAAATTTCCAAGAATGTGGTTTAGTTTGTCTATTTGGCTCCATCCTTTTTTTCACAAATAGTCCGCTCACCTGACCTCTTGTGGGAGTGTCAATCAAGTACGCATAATGTCGTTTTTCCACCAATTCTTACTTACATGCCATTTAAAACCCTAAATCCAGTGAAGAAATAATCTCTTGTATCACCACAATTTAGTGACATCTTTAATATGTAAGGTTAATAAGCCAAAATACTTCGAATCCTCATTTTATAGCTGCCAATAATTAATTAGGTTCATTTAGATTGAAAGTGCCAATTCATTTAGTTGCAGTTAAATGTAAAAGAATACGTTGTGTATTGATCTGTGTCAGGGAGTTACAATATATAGAGACCCTAATGGGCTTAAGTGTAAGGCCCAAACCTAATCCTAATCCTAATACAGTCAGAATACAGTCAGACTATTTACGGATAAGACAGAATCCAATCATATCTAATCAAATCTAATCATATCTAATATTCTAACACTCCCTCTCAAGCTGGTGCATATATATTATGAGCACCAAGCTTGTTACAAATGTATTCAACCTGAGGACCTCTAAGAGCTTTAATGAAAACATCTGCTAGTTGATTAGACGAGTTGACAAAAGCTGTCTTGATTTCTCCTGACCGAATCTTTTCCCGAATGAAGTGACAATCAATCTCTATATGTTTGGTCCTCTCATGAAAAACAGGATTAGAGGATATATGTAGCGCAACTTGATTATCACAGATGAGTGTCATGGGTTGTTTCTGTTCACAAAGATGAAGCTCCTGAATCAACTGCTTTAACCAGATCAACTCACAGGTAGTATTTGCCATTGCACGATACTCAGCTTCTGCACTAGATCGGGAAACAACAGGTTGTTTCTTGCTTTTTCATGAGATTAAGTTTCCTCCGAAGAAGACACAATAACCAGAAGTAGAGCGTCTGTCCGAGGGTGATCCTGCCCAATCGGCATCTGAGTAACCACAAATTTCTGTATTTCCCTGATCCGAATACAACAAACCTTTTCCTGGTGCTCCTTTGATGTATTGGAGGATCCTCACAACAGCATCCCAATGTGAATCACAAGGGGAATCAAGGAACTGACTGGCCGTACTGACAGCGAAAGAAATATCTGGCCTAGTCACAGTAAGATAATTGAGCTTCCCAATCAGCCTTCGATAATGTCCAGGATCAGATAACGGCTCCCCCTGTCTGGGCAATAACTTAACATTAGGATCCATGGGTGTATCAACTGGTTTACACCCCAACATACCAGTCTCCTCTAGGATATCCAAGGCATACTTCCTTTGACAGATAGAAATGCCCTGTCTAGATTGCGCCACCTCAATTCCCAAGAAGTAACGCAGCTTCCCAAGGTCCTTTGTTTGAAATGCACTGAATAAATGTTGTTTTAACTGATGGATTCCGTCTTGATCACTTCCGGTGAGGATGATGTCATCAACATAGACTAACAAATAGATGCACTTGTTAGGAGATGTAATCCTATAGAATACAGAATGGTCAACTTTACTGCGAATTAGGCCAAACGCCTGTACAGCAGAACTGAAGCGACTGAACCATGCTCGAGGAGACTGCTTGAGACCATATAAGGATTTTCGAAGACGACATACCTTCCCAGACTCCCCCTGAGCAACAAAACCAGGTGGTTGCTCCATGTAAACTTCTTGTAAATCACCATGAAGAAAGGCATTTTTGATGTCAAGTTGAAGGAGTGGCCAGTGACGAACAGCAGCAAGGGCAAGAAATAGGCGGACGGACACCATCTTAGCGACTGGAGAGAATGTATCGCTATAATCAAGGCCAAAGATTTGAGTAAAACCCTTGGCAACTAGGCGTGCCTTGAGACGATCAACATGGCCATCAGGTCCAACTTTCACAGTAAACACCCAGCGACAACCAACTATAGACTTCTCTGGAGGAGCAGAAACAAGTCCCAAGTGCCATTGGTATGAAGTGCGGTCATCTCATCAAGCATCGCTTGGCGCCATCCTGGATGGGAAAGTGCTTCACCTGTGGTCTTAGGAATAGAAACAGAAGAAAGACTAGAAACAAAGGTGAAATGAGGAGGAGAAAGGCGATCATAGCTCAAGAAGGTATAAAGAGGATAAGGGTTACGAGTAGTACGTGTACCTTTTCTTTGAGCAATGGGAAGAGCCTCTAGTGAAGGATCCGGAGGGGAAGAATCAACTGCAGAGGGCAATGAGTCAGCAGGGGTCGAGTCGACTGGAGGTACTGTCTTACGACGCTGATAAGTGAGAAGTGGACGGTCCATAGGTACTGGAGCAATAGGTGATTGCTTATCTGGAGTAGAAGCACCTGCATCTGGCAAAGACAAGTCAAGAAAAGGAACAGGAAGAACATGATCAACCTGTGACAATGGAGATGGGATAGAATTAAAAGGTTGTTGATCAAAAAAGGTGACATCCGCGGAAACTAAGTAACGCTTGAGGTCAGGAGAGTAACAGCGATAACCCTTTTGAAGACGAGAATAACCAAGAAAAATGCATTTAAAGGCTTTGGATGTTAACTTATCCTTACCAGGAGTGAGATCATGAACAAAACAGGTACAACCAAAAACATGTGGGGATAGAGGAAAGAGAGGAACATCTGGAAACAATAAGTTATGAGGAATATCATTATTAAGCACAGATGAAGGCATGCGGTTGATGAGAAAGCAAGAAGCAAGGACTGCATCAGCCCAGAAGTGAAGAGGAACATGCATGTGAATAAGAAGAGTCCTGGCAATCTCAATGAGATGTCTATTCTTACGTTCAGCTACTCCATTTTGTTGTGGAGTGTGAGGACAAGTGGTTTGGTGTAAAGTACCCTGTGTGGCTAAGAAGTGAAAAAAGTCAACAGAAACATACTCCTTAGCATTATCACTACGTAAAATACGAATAGAAGCACCAAATTGAGTATGAATTTCAGCAGAAAACTTTTGATAAATAGAAAACAACTCAGAACGGTTTTTCATTAAATAAATCCAAGTACAACGGGAGAAATCATCAATAAAGGTGACAAAATACTGAAAACCTAAAATAGACACACTACGACTAGGACCCCAAACATCTGAATGAATAATTGAAAAAGGAGCATCAACTCGTTTATTGACTCGATTAGCAAAGGAGGAGCGTATGTGCTTTCCTTGCTGACATGACTGACAATCTAAAGTTTGAAGACCGGATAAAAGAGGAACCATCTTCTGCAATTTCGCAAGACTAGGATGCCCGAGACGACTGTGGATGAGCTGTGGAGATTCTGTGAGAGAACAAGCAACTGAAGGACTCGGCACATCAAGGTAGAACAGACCCCGTGACTCACGGCCCACTCCAATCATCTTCCCCGTACCCGGGTCCTGCACAGAAAAAGAATGGTTTGAGAATGTGACAATACAATTAAGAGAATTGATCAATTTACTAATCGATATTAAATTATAAGGGATGTGAGGAATGTAATAGACAGATGTCAAGGTCAATGAGGAGGTTGGACAGATTTGTCCAATCCCATGAACGGGGGCCTTAGTTCCATCAGCAAGAGTAAAAGAGGGTAAATTATTAGAATATGTAAGGGAAGAAAAGAGTTCCTTATTACCACAGAGGTGATCAGTAGCACCTGAGTCAAATATCCAAGGACCAAGTGATGCAGAATGAGAAACACAAGCAACAGGATTACCAGTTTCTGAAGCAGAGGCCTGAGATTGAGGAGAGGACTTCCTGAGAAGGGCCTGGAATGCTGCATATTCTTCAGAGGAGAGAGAGACTGAACCATTTGAAGCAGTATCCGATTGAGCTACATTAGCAGCAAAAGAAGGTCGCATGTGAGAATACTTGGTGTAGCAGCGTTCCTCATAATGACCAAGTTGCTGAAAGTAATGACAACGAGGTCGCTGACCACGTCCGACTGGACCTCCTGGGCCTCCTGGGCCACGACCTCCTGGGCTACGTCCTCCTGGGCCCCGACCTCCTGGGCCTCTACCACGACCACGTCCACCTCCACCTCCAATATGCCCGCGAAAATCAGTACGGGAAACTAAAGCAGTAGAATCAACAGCAGAAGACGATGCAGGAGCAGATTTCTTATTCAAATTCAGAAGACGCTGATACGTCATGGATAGATCAGGCTCCCCACTAGTCAAGATAGTATCACGAACATTATCATATTCTTCGGGAAGGCCAGAAAGTGTGGCAACCATAAAGAGACGTTCCACCTGTTTCCGATATGCAGTAGCATCAGTAGGGTAAGGCAGCATATCCAAATATGCCTGCATCAAAGAGCGACTCTTGCCAATATATGTCTCCATCTGAATGTCGGATGATTTGCTCAATTCCATAAACTGAGAGATGATGAAATAGAGCTGCTGAACATCATTAGTGTAGAGGTTTTTTGCTTCCTCCCACACTTCAGTGCAAGTTTGAAATGAATAAAAGATATCCAAGACAATCGGATCAATGGATTGCTAGAGGATACTCAGAAGCTGGTTGTCAATCTTTTCCCAATCAGACTTGTCCTCCTTAGGGACATCAGTAGACTTAGTTGTGAGATGGTTCCCATATCCTTGTCCAAAGAACCAAACTCGAACAGATCCCTTCAATTTTGAAGAGGTAATGGACCCAATATTGGTAGAGATGATATTGGGAGAATTCCTCAAAGGAGAAGATGGAGACTTGACCTCCGAATGAATTGGAGGGTTTGCTGTCATAGTATCAAATCACAAAGATACAAACCGAATAAAGAGAAACGATCCTGATCACCAATCAAGAAGAGGTGCGCACAAAAAGTCAGACCCACAAAGAACCAACCACAGATCCAGAAAGAGAAGGAGAAGACGAGCTTTTCTGTCCAAGACCGGCCGGAAAAAGCCGCCGGAATAGTGCTCACGCGCCGGCAGAAGGTGGCGCGTGAAGCCCACGCGCAGAGAAGACTGGAGGCGCGTGACAACTCCGATGTTGGCCGGACTTCCACAGAGCAGGTCGCCGGGAGGAGAGGGTTCTGTTCGCGTTCGTTCCAGACTGAAAACTCGCCGGAAAAGTACTCCGGCAGCCTGAACAGTGGCTGACGGTGGCTGATGGTGCTCCGGTGACTGTTTGGAGATGTGGACACGTGCAGAAGATGCCTGGAGAGGACTTACAGCCCTTGATGTCTTACCGGAAGGACGCACGGCAAAGAAAAGATGACTCCTAATACAGTCAGACTATTTACGGATAAGACAGAATCCAATCATATCTAATCAAATCTAATCATATCTAATATTCTAACAGTTGCCATAAATCCAGAGTGTAGAAATAATCTCTTGTATCACCACAATTTAGTGGCATCTTCAATATGTAAGGATAATAACCCAGAATACTCTGAATCATTTCACCCATGACCAGCCCCTAACAATTTCCATGGAACTGACCCCCTTTCAATTTGTAGCTCAATTCCTCCAAAGGAAAGCTGCCCACCAACGTTGTAGGATCATAACACATTGCACCGGCCTAGCAATCAACACCTCCTTTATCACACTTGAGAATATGGAAATTTGAAATAATAATATCTTGTGTATTAAATTGATACAAAGAGATACAATATATAGAAACCCTAATGGGCTTAAGTGAGAAGCCCAGACCTAACTCAAATCCTAAATAAGAGAAAGAATAATTACAGATAAGAACGTAATCTATACAAATATATGCAGATGATATTTCCTATTCTAACACTCCCCCTCAAGCTGGTGCGTATATATTGTGAGCACCTAGCTTGTTACAAATGTATTCAACTCGAGGATCTCTAAGAGCTTTAGTAAAGACATCCGCGAGTTGATCATTGGAGTTGACAAATGTTGTTTTGATTTCTCCCGACTGAATCTTTTCTCGAATAAAGTGACAATCGATTTCTATATATTTGGTTCTCTTATAAAATTCAGGATTAGATGATATATGTAGTGCAGCTCGATTGTCACAAATTAGTGTCATGGGTTGTTTCTGCTCACAAAGATAAAGCTCCTGAAATAACTGCTTTAACCAAATTAGCTCACAGGTAGCAATTGCCATTGCACGTACTCAGCTTCTGCTCTAGATCGAGCAATAACAATTTGTTTCTTGTTCTTCCAAGAAATTAAGTTTCCTCCAAAGAAGACACAACAGCATGAAGTAGAGCGCCAATCTGAGGGTGATTCTGCCCAATCGGCTTCTGAATAACCACAAATTTCTGTATGTCCCTGATATGAATACAATAAGCCTTTTCCTGGTGCTCCTTTGATGTACCAAAGGATTCTCACGTCAGCATCCCAATGAGAATCACAAGGGGAGTCAAGGAACTAACTAGCCGTACTAACAACAAAAGAAATGTTCGACCTAGTCATAGTAAGATAATTGATCTTCCCAATCAACCTCCGATAACGACCAGGATCAGATAACGGCTCCCCCTGTCCGGGCAATAATTTGATAGTAGGATCAATTGATGTATCAACTGGTTTACATCCCAACATATACCAGTCTCTTCTAGGATATCTAAGGCATACTTCCTTTAAAAGATAGAAATGTCCTGTGTAGACTGTGCCACCTCAATCCCTAAGAAGTAATGAAGCTTACCAAGGTCCTTTGTTTGAAATTGATTGAACAAATACTGTTTTAACTGACGAATTCCAACTTGATTCCTCCCAGTTAGAATGATGTCATCGGCATAGACTAACAAATAGATGCACTTATCAGGAGATGTGAACCTATAAAACACAGAATGATCAACTTTACTGCGGAATAAGCCAAAAGTCTGAACGGCAGAGCTGAAACGACTGAACCATACCCGAGGAGATTGCTTGAGACCATTTAAGGAGTTACGAGCAACAAAGCCAGGTGGTTGCTTCATGTAAACTTCTCTTGTATATCATCATGAAGAAAAACATTTTTAATGTCGAGTTGAAGCAGTGGCCAGTGACGAACAGCAGCGAGGGCAAGAAACATGCGAACAGATGCTATCTTAGCGACCGGAGAGAATGTGTCATTATAATTAAGGCCAAAAATTTGAGTAAAATCCTTGGCAACTAAGCGTGCCTGGAGACAGTCAACATGGTCATCAGGCTCAACCTTGACAATAAAGACCCAGCGACAACCAACAATAGGCTTCTCCTGAGGAGCAGAAACCAGATCCTAAGTGCCATTGGAATGAAGTGCAGTCATCTTATCAAGCATCGCTTGGCGCCACCCTGGATGGGAAAGTGCTTCACCTATGGTTTTAGGAATAGAAATAGAAGAAAGACTAGAAACAAAGGTGAAATGAGGAGTAGAGAGGCGATCATAGGTCAAAAAAGTATAGAGAGGATAAGGGTTACGAGTAGTACATATATATTTTCTTTAGGCAATAGGAAAAGCCTTTGATGAAGGAGTCGGAGGGGAAGAACCAACAAGAGAGGGCGATGAGTCAGCCAGAGTCAAGTCCACAGGAGGGACAGTCTTACGACGTTGATATGTGAGAAAAGAAAGGTCCTCAGGTTTGGAAACAATAGGTTGCTCCTCTGGGATAGAATCACCTGCAGCTGGTAAAGACAAGTCAAGGAAAGGAACGGGAAGAACATGATCAACCTGTGACAACTGAGATGGGATAAAATGAAAGGGTTGTTGATCAAGAAAAGTGACATTAGTGAAACAAGATAACGCTTAAGATCATGAGAATAACAATAATAACCCTTTTGAAGAAGAGAATAACCTAGAAAAATACGCTTAAAAGTTTTGGATGTTAACTTGTTCTTACCAGGAGTGAGATCATGAACAAAACTGGTACAACCAAAGACATGTGGGGATAGAGGATAGAGAGGAGAGTCTGGAAGCAACAAGTTATAGGGAATGTCATTTTAAGCACAGATGAAGGCGTGCGGTTGATGAGAAAACAAGACGCAAGGACTGCATCGGCCTAGAAGTGAAGAGAAGAGTTCGAGCAGTTTCAATGAGATGTTTGTTTTTACATTCGGCCACTCCATTTTGTTATGGAGTGTGAGGACAAGTAGTTTGGTGTAAAGTACTCTGTGTGGTTAAAAAATTAGAAAAATCAATAAAAACATATTACTTAGCATTATCACTACGTAAAATACGAATAGAAGCCCCAAATTGAGTATGAATCTCGGCAGAATTTTTTTTTAAATAGGGAATAACTCAGTGATTCTTCATTAAATAATTCCAGGTACAATGGGAATAATGATCAATAAAAGTAACAAAATACCGAAACCCAAAAACAGACAAACTACGACTTGGACCCCAAATATCTAAATGAATAATTGAAATGGAAGCATCAGTTCGTTTATTGACTCGTCTGGCAAAGGAGGAGCGTGTGTGCTTCTCTTGCTGACATGACAGATCTAACCCAAATCCTAAATAAGAGAAAGAATGTTTACAGATACGATCGTAATCTTATTCTAACAACCCCAAACATAATCTAGTGCCTCCTGCAACCTATCTTTCTTTGCAACTGTGTTCACTATGCGCCACATGTTCCAATGGTCTCCTTCAAAATGCAATTATTGCCTACCACAATGGGGGAAGGTTCTGATTGTGGCTGGCCACCACTAACAAATGAGCTCCTTTGCTTTCAACGTTATGTCAAGAACCTTCTTGTTTGCGTAAAACTAGCTGAAGTTCATCTTGGAGGTGGGCCCCACCTTCTGGTTTTTGTTGAAAAGCATGAACAAGTAGACAGGCAGATCTGTTGTGGGTCGTATAAAGGGTCTCATTACCCATCAAGATCATACGGGTAAAATTTCCATTGCAAGCAACCTTGTTCTTTACGCTCTCACCCCATCTTAATAATAAGCATTTGATGTCTACTCTGGTGTCCTCTTTGGTGAATCCTTTGTTTCTCCAGTTCGCACAACAACAAATGAAGCAAGTGAAGGAACGAGAGTGTAGGAATATTTGTATTGTTATTCATGAAGGTTCCTAGGCTTGCTTGATTGAAACTAATTGTTGTTTTGGGCTTAACTAGGTCAGATAAATTCACGGCCTAATCTCTCCCTAAAACAGAGGTAAAGAAACCAATTGTTCGAGTTTGGAATGAATTGATAAAGGTTCGGGCCTGATAGCTCATCATGTCAGTGAATTGACTCCATCTCTGTAATTTGTCCCGCATTTGCCATTTTATTTTGTTTATTTCTTATTTTGTTTAGAGTCGTGCCAAAGAAGCTCCTCTTTCGTCTTGCGAAGGTTCCAGTTCGGTGGTGGTTCGGGTAATGATGGTGGGTCGGCCACTTCCTTCGATGGCTGTGTTGATTTGCTACCCACATTCATCTAAATTCTTCATCTCGCAATATTCCCACTCATTTGATGATTCTATTTAGGGAATTGATCCTTTGTTACGCATCTGGATTACACCTACACTAATAGGGCTTCCTATTCTTTGTTTTTATAGAACTTTACTTTTAAATCTCGTGTATTAAACCATAGTTGTGTTGGGTAATTTAGGATTATGTGACTATGATACGATCCTAGTTAGCAAAAGGGTATTATGTTAGAAGGTGCAACACATGCAAAGAGTGGAATTGATCCAGCCTAGCTGACGTGGCTGATGTGGATAACAGAATTGGAGAGATTGTTAAATAGGGTAGTGTGCATTGGTGTAAGGGGGATCTGAAATCTTTGGCAATTGCTTGGGCCCTTTTTGGGATTGGGAGAGAGTGGAACCTCTCATATGTGTCCCACACTATCTTACTTTTCCTTGCATTGTGATTTCTTTCTGGTTATTGTAATTTCTTTCTATCACTGTAATTTCCTGTTTTCTACAAGATAGTTGTAAACGAGTCTTTGTGTAATCGTTGTTATTTCCATATATAAAAGTAGAATATTCAGATCCATATTGCTGTGTTATTTCCTTTATTTCAGTACATCAGTGGTTGGTCTGTATCAATTGGTATCAGAGCTCTCTGATCTAGGGAGCTTTGAAAAATAAAATAAAAATGGAAAAGCAATTTCGCAAAACCAGAATTCCTATATTTTCTGGTGTAGAAGATGCGTGGGGATGGTTAATCCAGGCTGAGAAGTATTTTAAGGCATATGGAATTTCAGATAATGAAAAGCAAAAGGAAGTTGTGAAGCGGTTCACTGGTGAAGCTCGCATTTGGTATCGATTCTGGATCTGGCAAAACCCAAGAGCTAGCTGGTGGATATTTTTAAAAGCATTCTTCAACGAATTCCAACCAGAAATTTGTTTTGTAGATGATGAACCAGAACCAGAAAATAAAACGTTGAAGGAGGAGATGATCGAAGGTGATGAAAAGATGAGAGAGGAGGTTCAGGGGCTGCTCAAACATGCAGATCCAGAATCTGCGAAATTAGAGAAGGTGCAAAAAATTGAACAAGTTCAAAATATGGAGGTCGAATCAGAACTTCCACAACCAGAAATAGAGTTGCCAAAAGAAATTTGGTTGGAGGAGACCGAGATCATGCAAGGAGTAACATGCAGAGAAAAATCAGAGGAAACGCACGTTCCAATTGGAAACAGTGAAGACGACCCTCCGGAGAGACATCATCAAGTTATAGAGATTTCAGAATTTATTAGAGTTCACAATACCAACAAGATGTTCCTCAGTTTGGGCCAAACAAAAAATATAAACGAAGACCATGGGGAGTTGGAGGTTGAGAAGATTTTTCCATGTGCGCGGGTACCAGCAGCGCTGCCACCAACGACGACGGCGGACGACCCACCGCCTTGGCCGGAACCACCGGATTTAAAGAGCGCAAGGGAACCGGTGGTGCCACCATCACAGGAAGAGGTGGCTGACCCACCAACGGGATCTGACCCACCGAAAGTGAACCCTCATGTGGAAGGGGAGAAGGCTTCGCCGATACCACAAATAAGAGAGGAACAAATTAGGTCAGTGAAAGGCTTAGGAGATATGGGCCAGTTTGCTAGCATAATGGAGCAGGCCCAAAACATTCTGGACCAACACAGGTACATAAGTCTTTTTTATGTTAACGATGATATTGGGCCGGGCTTACTCAAGCCCCAAAACATAAGTTTAGACCCATCGAACTTGAGAATTGCTAGCAATACCCTAGAAGTTGATGGGACTCTCATCAAGACTGCAAGTGCTAATGTTGACGCTTAAGAGAATAACGTCGTCTTTGCTACAAAGGATACTACTTTTGTTTTCAATTGTCGGGTGGGTCTGGGCAGGATAAACACTGAAGTAGTTGCATCTTACCTTGGGAAGCTTCGATTTGATCATTATAGGTTCATTAAATTACAAGGAGATGTGACCCATGAAGAATTGGAGGCTGGTTCTTCAAGTGGAGATAAAACTATGGTTAAATTTGTGGAATTTTGTAGGGAATATGCTCTTGACATCTTGGAACAATGTCAAAACAGATTTTGCATAATTCATGGTGAAAAACAGAATATTTTGAATGCTGGATTTTCTGGAAATTTTGGAAGGGGTGAAGAACAAGAATGGGCATTGTTAGATTATGTGAAACAGGGGCTGGATTTGTTTGAAGCAAAGCAATTTTCCATTGTCGTTAATTCTTTTCATCAACTTGATGAGGGTGTTGAGTCTACTAATGAAAATCTGATATTGGAAGCTCGTGTTACTTGCTTTGTGAAAACAAAGGCAGAGACACTTATTTACAAATTTGCAAATAAGCTTTCAAGTGCAGAAGCAGAGTGGGACCCTGGTGGGCACTCTTATGTTTTAGGTATCCATTGGCCTATATTTTTCACACAGTGGGATCCCGGTGGTGGAGGTTACGTAGCCTCGTGCATTAGCTGGCCATTATATTTCAAGCAATGGGATCCCGGAAAATGATCATCACCTTGAGGACAAGGTGATTGTTAGGGGGGGAGTATTGATACGATCCTAATTAGCAAAAGGGTATTATGTTAGAAGGTGCAACACATGCAAAGAGTGGAATTGATCCAGCCTAGCTGACGTGGCTGATGTGGATAACAGAATTGGAGAGTTTGTTAAATAGGGTAGTGTGCATTGGTGTAAGGGGGATATGAAATCTTTGGCAATTGCTTGGGCCCTTTGTGGGATTGGGAGAGAGTGGAACCTCTCATATGTGACCCACACTATCTTACTTTTCCTTGCATTGTGATTTCTTTCTGGTTATTGTAATTTCTTTCTGTCACTGTAATTTCCTGTTTTCTACAAGATAGTTGTAAACGAGTCTTTGTGTAATCGTTGTTATTTCCATATATAAAAGTAGAATATTCAGATCCATATTGCTGTGTTATTTCCTTTAATTCAGTACATCAGTGGTTGGTTTGTATCAGACTATCATACATTCATACTTAATGTCTCACGTGTTTAATTGCCTTTCTAGATCGATTTACTTCCTCCTCCACTGGGTGAAGGGTCATCTTACGAAGCTTTAAGCAAGGACCTGCGCCCATCCTTGGACTGGTGCCCAGAAAAAGGTTGGACAGTGCCTCTGCCTACGGTGTGTACTTATAATCCTATAATTTGACTTGTCTTTCTATTTATTTTTTATTTTGGTATGTATGCATATATTTTCTAGTTAAATTTTGTGCCAAAATTATCTCTATTCATATATAATATGATATTTCTTGCATATAAGTTGAAAGTGTCAATTTTTAGTTTGGTTCCTTACATTTTGTAAGTGTTGATAATTAGTATATATGTCTAAGTTCAATGTGTCATTTGCAGATCCCCTATACTATATTGTACTTCCTTGTATTCTAGCTTAATTATCTGATTATGAAGAGACTTGCACCATCCAAGTTGGGAACTGTCTTCCCAAATTTCCATCTTGTATACACGGTGTCACGGGCCTAGTAGTTTTCTTCTTCCTTCATTTATTCAATCCCAGAAAAATAAAAAATCCCAGAAAAATAAAAAACACATGCGTGACCTAGGTCATGTCCTATTTGTGATAGGTCTTTAGTCCTTTACTACTATCAATAGTTTTCAGTGGTAGAGGCTTATTATATGACAATAAGTTGCATATAGAGATTTGTAGCAAAAGAGCTCATTGGAATGAGACCAAAGAAGAATGGAGTCAAAAAGTGGTCCTCTTGGTCCAAAAGGTCTCCGAAATTTTTTTTCGTTGACGGCTAGTGGCGGCAAGAGGCTAACAAATAGGATTCTGCTCTAAAGGCGGCCGTTGCGGAAGCAGAGCCCTTAGGATCGAGAGCTCTGATACCAAGTTGAAAAAAGAGATAGTCTTATTGATAAAATTGTGTATTACATCTGTACAATTGCTCTCTATTTAAAGAGACTAAATAACCTAATGTCCTAAGCCCAAAGAAGATTCTAGAATGAAAATAAATAAACAATTATTATTATTTACAACAATATTATATTTCTCTAACAATGATATTACAAGATATTGATCTTCTAAACATCATCTATCATTCAGTGTTTTGGAAATGACAAAAAAAGAAGCAGCTTATCACAGTTACGACATTTTTTCTTAACTAGAACTAAAGCTGCTTTATTTTGATTTGAATTGTGTCAGGGTTATCCCAAATCTCAAAATCACACAGATTGCTTCTTTTCCTAGTTTAAACGATGCTTGGACATTTATAAGCTACCCTGAATGTTTAGCAAGGTTGAAGACACGTAAGGTTTAATTGCAATCTTCCATTAACACATAATGGAAAATAGTGGAATATTAGGATCAATGGCTGATTGGGTTATATGGTCTTATGGGTAGATGTAAAGAAAATGAGAACAAATTCCTGATTTGAATAAAACATATTTTTTAAATAATGAGAAAATGTGCAGATCAACAACAGCAACAACAAAAGCCTTTTCCCACCAGCTGAGATTGGCTACTTGAAAATGAAAACAAACTTACACCTCCACTAATCATTGTGTCTTGAAAATTTTGCTGTCATGATATCATTGGTTTCAAATATTGAAGAGTATCACAATCCTTGTTTCAATTAATTGCTTGTCTTGATACTGTAGATGGTTGTGCTGCTATGCTTGAAGTTTGTTTATGTTAAAAGATCATTTACATATCTCAGTTTGCATTATCAACGCTTCATTTTCTTGCAAAAGTTGCAGGAGGATGGATGCAGGCGTCCTTGTGTTCGTATAATGAAACCGGCAAATTCAGGTAAAACAGAATTAAAATATATGGTTTTGATTTCTTGCCTTGGAATCAAATATTTGTTGGCCTTGGTTTACTAAGTGTGCAACCAAGGTGAAAACTGCAGGGTTGTTTCTGATTTGAAGATTAATTTGGCTAAGGGAAAATGGTGGGTATAAATGTGGATGACAGGATCCTTTCCTTCCTTGCTTCTTTGGCTCGTTGTTAAATTATGCAATGAGCTCCCATTTATTTGTTTCTTAAGATGATCATTGTTGGCCCATTTTTGTTTTGGGATCCAGTAATTCAAACTGTATCCAAATGCTTGGTTGGTTGGAAGGTGATGGGCCTAAAAGTGAGTGGACCATTAGTTAGTTATTTTAGAATATTCTGCAAGTAGGATAAAAGGTAGGCAATGTGTGTAGTGTGAGTATGCATGAATTCAGAATTGGTTAGTGGGAAAATTGGGAGACCTCTAGCCTAGGTCTGTTGGTTTAAGGGGGAGTTGTGGTTTCTTTGGGGTTTATTTTCTGCATTTTATATTGTATTAGTGTATGTAAAAAGAGGCTATGTCTCCATTGTTAATGAATTCAGTATTGTATTTTTCTGGGTTCCATCAATTTGGTATCAGAGCACGTCCGATCTAGGGGGTGTTTCTGGTCCAGATCTAGAAAAAAAATGGTAGAAATCAGTGAGTGTAGGGAAGGTTTAGAAAAAATGATGAAGGTGTTGGATAAAACAATTGAGTGGATGAAAACACGGAGACTTGAATACGAGAAGATGGAAGTCATAATGTTTTAAAAAAATCGAAGAAGAAACTGAAGCAAAAGCGGAAAAAGAGGAGAAATCAGAAGTGGAAGTGGAAGCAGAAGAAGAAAAAAGTGGAAGCGCAGCAAAAGAAGACGGAAAACTTATCGAAGAAGAAGAGGCAGAAATAATCGCAGAAGAAACCGACAAAGAAAAAGAAGAAGAAAAAGAAGAGGAAATAACAGGATGCATAGGAAACGAAGAAGGTGAAGTGCAGGAGTTTGACGAAGAACGAGAAGAAGAAAGATCAGTGGTTGAAAAAGAAGACGAAGTCAGATCTGATACAAGGATACCGTGCGCGAACAGATCTGGAACCAACAGGGACATTGTGCGCGAACAGATCTGGAACCAACAGGGACACTGTGCGCGAACAGTGGCAAAGACCACGAACAGAGACAAGGGTGGCGGCACAAGCAGTTCAGGCCTTTGGTTTTGCTGCTCACCGGAGAAGATCACTGACGCAGACATGCTGCTGGCCAGACGTGCTTGACCAGGGACAACCCAAAGAAGACGAAGAAGACGAAGAAGGTGTAGAAGAAATAGATCAGCAATGTAAAAAAAAGGCATAAAGAAGAAGGTTATACTGCAGTCGCTCACAGCAAGTCCACAAGCGACAGACGGCAGTTTGATTCTCGAGAATTTGCAATAGAAGTGGCCGCTGGATGATGGAGGGATCGAATGGAAGCATAGGACCATTCATCGTACGTTAATTGAGTGGGTTGAAGGAGATGGAAAGAGAGGAAGGGAAGACTTGGAATTCTGCCATATGGGTTTCCATTTTAACATTTTGGGCTTGGCCCAAAAGATATGGTGGTTGACAGGAAGCAAAATTGGCTTTATCCAATCAATTCAAATTACTTCAGCAGATATATAGGACCAAGCAAAACTTGTGATAAAATTTAATAATTGGGTCCTAAAATAAATAAAGGCCCAAGAGCTGCATGGGCCCAAAGAGGTTAATGATGCTTCAATTAGGCTTTATTGCATGGCCAGAACTTCCAAAGAAAACAAAGCTGGTTCAGTGATAAGAAATGCCAAAGAAAACAAAGCTTGTTTTGTGGCCAAATATGCGGAAGAAAACTTAGCATTAGAAGACAACAAAGGCACAAAAATTTGCAATGGTGCAACTGGATACAAAAGCAACGTGTTAGCTTCAAGTATAATTAGGGGAATTTGTTTCAAGCAATGAGATCCTGGTGGAAGTTCAATCACACCCCTTATCCTCTTTCTTCACCTTGAGGACAAGGTGAGTTTTGAAGGGGGAGTATTGATGTGCCTAAAAGTGAGTAGGCCATTAGTTAGTTATTCTAGAATATTCTGCAAGTAGAATAAAAGGTTGGCAGTGTGCGTAGTGTTAGTATGCATGAATTTAGAATTGGTTAGTGAGGAAAGTGGGAGACCTCTAGGGAACTCTTGAGCCTAGGTCTGTAATCTATTGGTTTAAGGGGGAGTTGAGGTTTCTTTTGGGTTTATTTTCTGCATTTTATATTGAATTAGTGTATGCAAATAGAGGCTATACCTCCATTGTTAATGAATTCAGTATTGTATTTTTCTGGGTTCCATCGGAAGGGAGCTGTTTTATTCTTGTGTGGTTCTGTTACCCTTATACAAGTCTGTTTATTCAACATTTCCATTTATTATCTCTCCTTTTTTGCTTACCGGCTGGTTTGGCTCAAACCCTTATGAGAAATATGAGGAACCTTCATTGGTTTGGTGTGGGGGGAACCAAGTGTAGATCCCTTGTTAGTTGGAAAGTTTATTGCAAGCCTAACAAGGAGGAGAGGGGGTTGTTCTCGGAATTTGATGTCTGAGGACTTTTGTTTTGCCTGCTAATTGCTGGGGCTTTGTCCTAGTGAGACTGCTTTGTGAATTTTGGTACCATTTCATTTAGAGGAAGTATGATTTACAGCGGAATGAATGGATTTCAAACATCGGACATGGCCACTCATCACTCGTGTGTTCTTGGAAGTTTCTTTTATCTAGGATACGTTTCTTTTTTTACCATCAATTTCGAGGTTGAATGTGTCAAGATATCAGAAGAGCTTTTTGGGAAATACTGATTTTCTCTCTTACAATTCTCATTAAATAGACAGTAAGTCAAATGCTTTACAAGGGAAGGAGAGATTATGGAGATCTTCTAAAGTCTAAATTATAATTCCCTGAAAACTAGGATTTATACATGATAAGAAAAAATTATAAACCTTACTGTAAACAGATAATAAACATGTTACATTAATAAAAATGTAACAGCCTGCGCTATACTCTGAACAATTTGCCAACAAGAAACTGATGCCACTGTCTAGTCATAGATTTGGTGAAATCATTAGCCACCTGAAGATATGTAGAAATGTAAGGAAAAGAGATGACCGGATTGTCCAAGACTTCCCTGATATAATGGCAGACAAGTCATCAGAGTAAGTAAGAGATGTGGTAAGGTTCTTATTACCACTAAAATTCACAATCAGATCTCAAGAATTTTAGATTGGCAGAGAATTGAGTCTCAAGTAGTGCAACAAAATTCTTGAAGACAAAAAACTTTTGCCTTATACTGAAGGAAGTACACTCTTTAGGTAGGAAGGGAGAAAAGAGGAAATAAGAACTGAATAATCTAAAATTGATATTGATTTGTGTGTTATAATGTGATACAAACTCCAATGCACTTATTCCTATTTATATTAATATTAAATTACATGTCATAATGAAATAAGGAGCTAAAGTATGAAGTATCAATAAATAAGGAAATTATTCCTAAGAGATCATATAAGATATGAGAAATTATTCTAAGATACCATAAAGATATTATGAGACATATTTTATGTATTCCAAGAGCCTTTTCTTCTATAATTTTCTACGAATTTCAAGAAAATTCCAGATCGCACGATTCTGGAGATAGTTATATGGTTGACTTTTATCATTTTCTCTAATTTCTTGCATTAAATTCATCAAACTCTTTAGTTCATAACAGGTTCCTTCTACAAGCCCATTTTGAAATCTGAAACTTGTTCCAAGGTCAAGTTTTTTGTTGGAATTTATTTCTTAACAGAAATAATATTTCATTTATAAATCAAATTGATTCCTAATATTAGTGATTCCAAACATACACTTGAAGATTTGAAGAGATTGGAGGTCGAATACTTCTTCAGTGTTCTTTTTGGAACATGCCTTTTGTCATGCAATTCTCGTGTTTTTACTAAGTACTTTACTTTTGGGGACAAAATTGTTTAGTAATTTTTGCTGTTTAACCTCAACCTTTTTTGTTATTCCAGGGGTTATTGTGAACACCCATGCTACAGATGTAGCAGTGCAGGTTGATCACCCTACAGTAAGGACATATTCTTTTCATTCGTCTCAAAATTTTGAGGGTCTCTTGGACTCTCAAGATGGATCCATGGCAAGGAGAAAGCAATGCAACATTGCTAGAAATGGTAGGGAGATTGGCGGGACTGACAATAAAGTTGAAAGAACTTGTTTTTCAGATAGTGGTATTATGGGCGCATCAATTGAGAATTTGGAAAGGGCTACCATAAATAGTGGATATAATGATGAGAACCCCACAAAGAAGATGAGAAGCAACGGAAGCCTTTGTCTGAATTCCATGTCTTCCAATACGATAGATGCTGCAATTTTGGATTTGGAGGAACTTGTAAATAGGATTAAATGGTTAAGGGATGTGTTGAATTTGGGGGTGCCTTTGTCAGGTACTGCCCAGCCATCTTGGGAATTTTCGCATCATGCGCCATGCAAATGATTGCTTTCTAATAAAAGTAAGACCTCAGCATAAATTTTGTGTTGAATAATGAATTCAATCTCGTGTTGTAGATAGTGCTTTGTCTTTACAGCTAATTTGGAATATAGTAGTTTGTTATTTTTGGCTCGCGTTGGTATTTCCTCCCTTTGTTTTCTTATTTGGCTTTGCATTGGAATGTAAGACCTCAACCAATGTTGTAAATAGTAAAAACTAGTTTAACTAAAGAGCCAGAAAGGATTGTACCAAAAAAAGAGAGCCAGAAAGGAATGTTAGGAATTGTAAATGGATGAATTTTGGTTTGGGTCACAAGACGAATAAATAATAAGCTATTAATCTATTTGGGATATATTATATAATTATTAAAAAAATTCAATCGAGTCATGATCAAATTTGATAGATAGATATTAAAAAAATAATCCAGTTTAATGGATTGGACTAATTAAAAAAGAAAATTATCTAAAATAATCATTTTGTAAAGTTTATTATCGTTAACCGCATAAAGCACAATGACATTCATTCTGTGGTTAGATTAAATAATAACCTTAAGATTGAACGTGAGTTAAGGGCATCCGTTTACTCAACTTTGTTTACCTTAATGCCAACCTGTTGAATAACGGGGAAAACTAATAAGAGAAATCTTGTGAAGCATGGCCTAGCAGAAACCCAAGCATCTCATTTCTGTGTTTCACCATAGAATGATAGAACAGAATTTCAAATCAAAATTCAAAACTTTGAAATTGATTTGCTTGTGCAGAATAAGAATATTTCTTTTTCTCTATTTTTGTAGTGGAACTTCACGAGCAACAATGATGGCCCAATGAAAGTTCCTGGATAATATGGCATGGCTCGTGATTACTTATAATTGAATTTATTTGAATTGAATAACAGAGTGAGCTTGAATCTGCTTCCATGATAACACTACCCGGGGGGATGGTTTCCAAAAACAACGATTGCCCTTATATATTGTGTGTGAAATGGTTTCCAAATTTTTTGTTTACAAACTACACTAACTATGACCGGTCATACTTCAATCAAGAGTGTATGACTAGTCATACTTAGTATAATTTGTAAAAAATAATTGTAAAGAGATCATTTTCCTATTATAAAAAGAAACTACAAATACAACATTTCTAAAGATAAAATTATGCTTGAAAAGTTAGATATATATGCATTAAATTTGCAGCATATGATAAGTTTTGGAAAACATGAATATTTTTTAAACTTTTCAATCTTCTACATAATAATTTTAAGGAATTTATACTTCTTATGCAACATAAGAATAGCTTTCTTATGCTACACTCACATTGTTTTACGTGCCAGTGTTTTTAATTTATTTTTATTTTTTTTTTCAATGGAACCCATCTAAGTATGTGTGTGTTGCAAAAATTCTCATCTTATGTGACATAAAAAGTATAAACCCCTAATTTTAATAATTGAAAATGAGCAACCAACAAAAAAATGGAAAAGATAAAATTGTAGTTGTCAAGCAAATAGATTCCGAAGTAAAATCATGCAACGAGTGAAAGTCAAACAAAGAGCTCATAAAATAAACAGCATAGCAAGAGAGGGAGATAAAGATAAACCAATGTTATTAAATTTGGACCGATGATCGACCCGATCGGAGTATCGGGTTAGTGGGTCACTGATTCAAGGTCACTGGTTCAACCGCAGGAATCGAATATGTATATAAATTTATATTTTATACTTAATTATATAATAAATATTTTAAATGGTACAAATGAACCAAGATTGAAATATAGCTTAGTGGTAAATACTACAATTTTTATCTTCACAGTAAAAGTTCGATTCCCACTAGTTGCAATTTTTAAATAATCCTATTAAATGATATATATATATATATATATATATATATATATATATATATATATATATCTATATATAAATTAAATGGTGCATATTAACCAACAAACAAACTCAGCTAAATGGTAAGTTGTTATTGGGCATACTCGTGAGACTCAAGTTTGAATCCCAGCGGTTTCAAAATTGAAATTATTTTTTCCAATGCAAGAATCGGACCTGTTAATGAGACGATTTTCGGGTCAACCGGTCGAACCGGCCAGGACGGACTGGTTTTCTCAACATTGAGATAAACAAATCATTAATATAACCCGTAAAACACACCTTCATTGTGTTCATTTATACATGAATATTGCAAATCTAGACATGCTAAAAATGATTCAGAGGTTAAAACAATACAGTAGCAAAATTAACTCTCTCTTTTTTTGGTGTGGAAATTAACTCTTTTATCATAGGACAGAAAAGTGAAACTCGAGAATACGAAGAAAGCTAGTTAAGGCTGCCTTACCCCAATTCTAACAGATGATTTTATAATATATAAAAAAAAAAAAATTCAAAATAGGGGTGAAAATAAGTCTATGTAAATCCACTGATTCGACTAACTTGACTTGACTGGAAGTAAAAAAATCCACTTTAGTTCGAGTTTAAGAGGGTGCAAGTGAATTAAACAACCCAAACCAACCCTAATCCCTATACTTAAAATTGTGTGCTGTGATGGCTCTCAAATGACAAACCCTATCAATTATCATGATCATGATCATTTTCAACTCTCCTTTCTCTTCCTCCCTAATCCCTACCCTCCGATTACTTGTGCCTATTTTTGTCCTTCCCTTCGAGTCAATTATTTCTCATACGTAATCTTAAGTGCATAAATTGGTCAATATACATTAAGGCCTTTAAGTATGTCAACAAGCATTTAAATAGGTGAACAAACTTGTTATATTCTTATTAACTGTTGATTCTTCTTGTATTTAAAAATTCTTATCCTCAACAAATACATTAGAATTGTTAGATGCACAGCGGAGCACATTCAAATAAAAGACTTTTAACTAAATTCAAAAGACTTTTTTCAAAAGTCTCAAAACTTGCTTATTTAATTAAGAGTAGAGTTATATTGACAAATTTTACTTTTACAAACTAAATTATGTCTTACCGGTAATACTCTACTCAAAAGTGTATTACCGATCGTACATAATATAGTTTGTAAACAAAAAGTTTATAAATATAACATTCCTCTTTAATAAAATAAAATTTTTGACATGACATATTTCCATCCATGTCCAACACTATTAGAAAAGTCTTTATTATCAACGGAATTTTTCGACGGAAAAAATTCCGTCGAAATTATTGACAGAATTTTCAACAGAATATGTGTTCCGTCAAAATTTTTGACGGAAAATCGATTTCGTCAAAAGTTTTCGACGGAAAATGAATTATGTTGTAAAGTTTTTTACGGAAAATAAATTCCGTCGAAAACTTGTTGAAAAATTAAATAAAAAAGAACATATATTTGTTAGGTCATGTTGCCTGTTGTTCTTCATAAATCATGGGTTATATGAGGATTTTCACTCTTTCAGAGCTCATTTTTTGGCATTCAATACGTTGTTGAACCCAAGCATGGAGGCAGTAGTGAAATTTGTTAGAAAATGGTCAGACATATTCAGCGTTTGGGCCATCTACTCTCTCTCTCTCCCCCCCTTGCTTTTCGATACCACAACGCAATTTTTCTCCTCTTCGACATCTTCCTTTGGAACAGTCACCAAAATGTCACTGTTACCTAACTTTTTTTCCTAAATGCCACGTCAATAGTGTTAATTCTCAATATGCTACGTGGACAAGTTCGCTGGGCACTGTAGCGAACTCAGTTTGCTAATGTATCACATTCTTGGTGGACACCAAGTTTGCTACTTCAGGTAGCGAACTTAGTTACAATTGATGCCCCTGCACGTTTTCACCTGCCACGCCACATGGAAGACATGCAACGAAGTTCACTGCCCACTCCAGTGAACTACGTGTAACGGCTAAGATGACTCATGGCAGACATGCATTAAGTTTGCTAGAATTGTATCAAAAAAAAAATGGAACACATCATTACAGACGACAAGCACAACCATAAATCATCAATTAATCATGAAGAAGAATAACATAAAGAGAAATGTCAAAACTAGAGAAAACATATGAGAGTAAAAAAAGAACATTCCTTGGATTTGAGAAAAGGCTAGGGGAAGATTGTGAGACACTGCGATATAGAAATATCAAGAAAACTCAGGGATTAGGATGAGGTTGTGAAAGAGGCATGCTATTTATACTTCTTACTAAAAAGTCTCACAAAATCCACACTAATAGAAAATTCATTAAATCATCAAATTTTTGAATACCATAAAATCATTTTTCCTTTCTTTTTTTTTTAAATTCCGATTGAATATCATCGGATTTGGAAGGATTCTAAAACAATTTTTTATAATTTTAATCGAATACCACATGACTCTTTTTCAATCATTTAAAATCCTAATTGAATACCAATATTTTTTTTTATCCAAAAATAATCCATTAAAATCTCAATCTAATACACCTCTTAAATAACACACACACACATATATATATATGAAGGATATTGTAACAACCAAGTTGTGTTACTACCATGTTACTACCAATCAATCTTACCGTTAGATCGATTATGTTGATCTAACGGTTATATTTATTTCCATCTTTGTATGGTCATGATTTTCTAAATTTAATACTTTATACTTATTTCCACCTTTGTGTGGTTATGATTTTTCATATTTAATGCTTTCACTTTAAATATGGAGAATCATAACCATACAAAGATAGAAATAAATATAAACGTTGGATCCACATAATCAATCTGACGGTAAGATTTATTGGTAGTAATATGGTAGTAACACAACTTAGTTGTTACAATATCCTTCCCCATATATATATATATATGATGGAAGATATTGTAACAACCAATTAGTGTTACTATCAATCAATTTCATCGTTAGATCGATTATGTTGATCCAACGGTTATATTTATTTCCATCTTTGTATGGTTATGATTCTCCATATTTAACACTTTATATATATTTTCACCCTTATATGGTTATAATTTTTCATATTTAATGTGAAAGCATTAAATATAATGCTTTCACATTAAATATTTAAATATAATTCTCCATATTTAATGTTTTTCACATTAAATACGGGAAATCATAATCATACAAAGTTGAAAATAAATATAACCGTTAGGTCAACATAGTCGATCTAACGGTGAAATTGATTGGTAATAACACTAATTAGTTGTTATAATATATATACCACTCAACAACAGATGTAAATATCGATTTTAATTATTTTTTGAAATTAGTCAGCTTACTCTTTCTCTTATTAAGTTTTGATTAAAATAATATAATTGTATGCATTTTAAAAGAACAAATACTAATTCATTCTTTATTATATCAATAAAGAGAAATTACAAAATTAAATTACGTGTCTTAAAAATGTTAAAAAGAAAAGAAAAGAAAATAACGTAGCTGAAGTTTGACGTTAGATCGCAGTTGTGAAAAAATTGAAGTAACCCCTCAACTAGATTTTGTTTTGAGAGAGAGAGAGAGAGAGAGAGAGAGAGAGAGAGAGGCGCAGAGAAGAGAAGAGAGGCATGATGCGAGCCCGAAGATCTCTGCTCTCGGCCTTGATCTCTCTGCATCTGCAAATCCTATCTGGTATCTCTTTCTCTGTTCCTTGTATTTGTGTATTTCTGTTCTTCTTTCATCTTGTTGAGAATGCCATTGTTTACAATGAATGCTGATTCGAGGGTATTCAACAATTTGTGATTATTTGGTTCCAAGGTTTGCTTTGCTATAAAATAAAATTGAACAAATGGCTTATCTGGAGATTCTAATAATATTCATATTTGATCTAGTAACCGACACATTGAACTTGCATCCTATCCTTTTCTGTGCTAACAACGCTACCAAGTTATCCTTCCAAAGGAATGTTCATATAGCTATTGGATTGTCCACAGTTAGTTATCTCGCACGGGCACGGGAAAATTTCACCTGTTAATTTTGATTTATATATATAATCCGCTGAGAAAGATTCGTTTTTGGATAGGGGATAGTGTAGAGGACAGGAAAAGCAAATGTTTTAGCCTTGAAATTTTCACAATTTTCACAAGTTAATGAAACATTAATTCTGTCTCACAAATAGTGACAGATAAGCCTTTGGCCCAATGGGTTGTTACTTTGTAACATTATGTATTTATTCATAAATTTATTTATTTATTGTTTTAATTTCTTACAAGGATGCAGGAGAGGTTTCCCTTTCCTCTCTTATTGTGATTATTGGTGGCTTATGAAAATTTTGTGTCCTTGAAGGCTTGGCCAACGACCCATCAGGTGCCAAAAATGAAAATAAAGATGTGAATCATCATGCTTCAAGAAGCTCTGTCGGACTCAAGATAATTATTATATTCCTCGGTGTGGTGACAGTCATAGCATTCTGTGTTTTTCTTTTTAAATTATGGCAAAAGAAGAAGAGACAAGAGCAGCATGCTCGTCTTTTGAAGCTGTTTGAAGATGATGATGAACTTGAGGTTGAACTTGGTATGCGGGATTGAATACTTTATTCATTCACACTAGAAGAGATTCACATAAATTTATTGTCAACAAGGTAGCTATGCTCTTTTTCCATTAAACTCTAGCGTGGGTTATTTTGAAAAGTTGAAATTAGACACTGGGTTTGTTCCTCTCCTGGTTTAGCAGGGGAGATTTAGGGTTCAATTCCCATGATTGTCACTTAATGAGAATAACTTGAAGCAAGTTTATATTTTATCATTGTATACTTATTTGTAAATCATATATTGGTTCTCCGTAATAAGGTGATATCTATCAATGAAAAGTTTTTTTAGGGTGGCTATTCAGTTTGAAACTCTGTTTCCACCATAACACAGTGGCTCCAAATTGTATTCCTTCTGCACTTCTTATACGTAATTCTATGCAAATTTGCTCACTCTTGATTTCCTTTTGTAGCATGACCTAAAAAGCTAAGAAATTTAGGTTACTGATCTGCTATTAGACAATACAGTTCCATGCAATTACATCTCTAGTTCCCTTTATTGGAAGATTACAATATAATATTTATATACAGCTAAGTGCAGATGTAATTGTTGTTCATCCTATTGATATTATGAAAGCAAACTATGACATGCAGATAGAGGTTATGTAAATTGCTTTACAGTTCCCTTTACTGGAAGATTATAATCTAATATTTATAACAAGCAAATGAAGCCAAAGTATTTAACAGTTTGTTTAGTTTTTGAAAGTTTGTTGCAAGACTTAATTTGTGATGAAGAGAATGCAACACAACATCAACATCAACAACACCTTTAATCCAAGTTAATTGGGGTCGATGGTAGATGAACCCGATGATAGATAAGAGGAGATTAAAAAAATAAAAAATAAAATAATAAATAAATAAATAAAAAATGGGGAGGGGAAAATAAGATAAAAGACTAGAAGGGGAAAAGAAAGAGAGGGGGGTTTGAAGAGGAAAAGGACTAAAAGGGAAGGACTAAAAGGGATCATCTGGAAGATAAGAATAACAACGGGTTTTAACCTTCTACCCTGCTAATAGCTTTTCTCTATTCCGTCCTAAGACACATTGTCCGCCAATCTATATCTCACTCCATTAAGTCTTGTTTAACTACCTTTTCCCATGTAAGTTTCAGTCTACCTCTACCTCTCTTTGTGTCGAGTTCTTGGTAACAAACTTTTTCTCTGACAAGAGCATCCAGGGGCCGTCTTATTACGTGCCCAAACCACTTCAATCTATGCTCCCTCATCTTTTCAGTTACCGGTACTACTCCTACCTTTCTTCAAATATCTTCATTTCTTATCTTATCCATCTTCGTATAACCACACATCCACCTTCACATTCTCATTTCTGTTACTCCCATTTTATGCTCGTGTTGCCTATGTGCTGGCCAACATTCGGCTCCATATAACATTGCAGGCCTTACTGCTATTCTATAGAGTTTTCTTTTTAGCTTAAGGGAAATTTTGCGGTCACACAAAAACTCATATGCACTCCGTCATTTCATCCATTCTGCTATGATTCTATGATTTACATCTTCATCAATTTCACTACCTTTTTGCAAAATTGATCTCAGGTATCTAAAAGCATCTTTCTTGGGTACCTCTTGACCAAGTAGATGCACTGGGTCTTGATCTCCATCTCTTACTAGAGAAAACTCACACTTCATATACTCAGTCTTGCTCCGGCTTAACGTGAAACCTTTAGACTCCAAAGTGTTTCTCCACAATTCAAGTTTCTTATTAACACCATCTTTGGTCTCATCAATAAGCACAATATCATCAGCAAAAAACATACACCACTTGAATGTCTTTTGTTAGTTCATTCATCACTAAGGCAAAGAGATAAGGACTCAGAGCCGAACCTTGGTGTACACCTACTCTAATAGGAAAACAACTTAATGTTCCATTATAAGCTTTCACACAAGTAGTAGCCTCATCGTACATATCCTTGATTGCATTTATATACTTTAAGGGTATTTTTTTTTCTCAAGAACCCACCATAAAACTTTTCTTGGGACCATATCATATGCTTTATCAAGATCTATGAACACCATATGTAAATCCTTCTTTTTTTCTCGATATCTTTCCATCAATTAACGCATCAAGAAAATAGCTTCTGTGCTACATCTTCCTAGCATAAATCCAAATTGATTTGCAGAAACTTTGGTCTTTCTCCTCAAACGATGTTCAATAACTCTCTTCCATAACTTCATAGTATGGCTCATAAGCTTAATGCCTCTATAGTTAGAACAATTCTCGATATCTTCCTTGTTTTTATAAATAGGCACAAGCACACTCTTCCTCCAAGCATCAGGCATCTTATTTGTTTGAAGAATCTTATTGAAAAGATTGGTTAGCTAATTTATTGCCACCTCCCCTATGCCTCTCCACACTTCAATAGGTACGCCATCAGGTCTCAAAGCTTTATTAGTCTTCATTCTCTTTAAAGCCTCCTTGACTTCATGTGTATTGATTCTGCGCACAAATCTTCTATTTCGATCATCATAAGCATCCTCCAAGCCCACTTCGCTTTTATCGCCATCCCCATTAAAAGCTTGTTAAAGTAGTTCATCTATCTTTCATTTACATCTTCATCTCTTATCGAAAGTTTTTGGTTTTCATCCTTGATGCATCTAACTTGGGTGAGGTATTTACTTTTCTTATCCTTCATTTTTGCAAGGACATATATACATTTTTCACCACCCTTACTCCCAAGATTTTTATACAAATCGGCAAAAATCTTACCTCTAACTTCTAGCACTGCTTTCTTTGCATTTTTTCTCGCCAATCTAAACTTTTGCAAATTATTATCTTTGGAACTTTTATGCAAAGATCTAAAGCATTCCTTTTTCTGTTTAATTGCCTCTTGCACATCTTCATTCCACCACCATGTTTTCTTTGTATGGAATTCAATTCCTTTGCTTTCTCCTACCACCCTCTTTCCTACATTTTGGATACACATAGTCATCTCATTCCATAAAATCTTAGATTTCATGTAAATGGTTGGATGAGGTGAATCATGATCATGCCTTATATTAGAATCTTTAAAGTTTTGGAAACTAAGGAAAGAAGATTTAAAAGTTTTATTTTTAATCCAAATATATTTTTAAGATTTTATTTTATTTTCAAAAAGATATTTGGTAAGTTTTCTTAAAAATCATGATAATCTTGAGATTTTTCCTTAGTAATTGATTTTGAGAAAAAGTCTATAAAAATCATACATTGAGTCTTTCTTCAAAGTGAGGGTGAGTGAGCATTCAAGAGAGAAAGGTTTTGTGAGTATTCAATAGAAAAAGTGAGTAGAAAAAAAAAGTTTTGAGCATTCAAGTGAAAAAGCGCATTGAGCACATTATGAGTATTTATTCTTATGGTGCATTCAAAACTATAAAGAACCAATTCAACCCAAAAGCTTAAGCTATTGGGTGAGGTTACATTAATGATTTTATATATCTCAATATACCCCCTCACACGAGAACTCATTAGGCTTGAAGGGTGGACGATTCACAGGCCCACCTACCTGTGCGAAGAAAGAAATTCCACTAGAAAGAAAGTGGGGAGCGGTGAGGATCGAACCCGGGTACACCGAGGCTCAGATACCATGTAAAAAACCAATTCAACCCAAAAGCTTAAGCTATTGGGTGAGGTTACATTAATGATTTTATATATCTCAACACAAAAACAATTTGGGAACCAAAGGAATGTGAGTAGATTCGTTGAGTCCACCACTTAGATTTTATTTGTACCTATTTGCTTATTATTTAGAAGTAGTAAGATAACCAATTTTAATTGGATTTTTTTCTTGACCTTGGAAAGGGTCGTGGCTTAGAAATAAGTTGGTCTTTGTTCAGTGCGAATAAAGACGGGAGTCGTTTGACTTCGGAGAGTCTTTGATTAGACTCCGTGAGAATCCTAGGGGTAAGATTCTAGAAACCTTGAGTAAGGTTTCAGCTTAATTCTTGTACAAGGACAGAATATGGTTTATTCTTGTAATTTGAATTGATCGACAAAGGATTTTTCTCCTAATTGGATAGAGGTATCCAGATTAGGGTCGTGTTTTTTTTTTTTTTCCATTGGAGTTTTTCCCACGTTAAAATAATTGTTACTTGAGAAGAAAAAAGTACCATCAAAGTATGTAAAGACAATCAAGGATATGTATAATGGGGCTACTACATGTGTGAAAGCTTGTAACGGAACATCAAGTTATTTTCTTATCACGGTAGGTGTACACCAAGGTTCGGCTCTAAGTCCTTATCTCTTTACCTTAGTTATGGATGAATAACAAAATATATTCAAGAGGAAGTGTCATGGTGTATGCTTTCTGCAGATGATATTGGACTTATTGATAAGAACAAAGACGGTGTTAATAGAAGACTTGAATTGTGGATAAACACGTTGGAATCTAAAGGATTCAGGTTAAGTCGGAGCAAGACTGAGTATTTGAGGTGTGAGTTTCCTCTGGTAAGAGATGTAGACCAAGATCCCGTGCATCTATGTGGTCAAGAGGTACCCAAGAAAGATGCTTTTAGATATTTGGGATCCATTTTGCAAAAAGATGGAGAGATTGATGAGGATGTAAATCATAGAATCAAAACAGGGTGGATGAAATGACATAGTGTATCTGGGTTTTTGTGGGATCGCAAAATCCCACTTAAGTTAAAAGGAAAATTCTATAGAACAGCAGTAAGGCCTGCAATGCTATATGTAGCTGAATGTTGGCCAGCACATAGGCAACATGAGCATAAAATGGAAGTAGTAGAGATAAGGATGTTAAGGTGGATGTTTGGTTATATGAGGATGAATAAGATAAGAAATGAAAAATTCGACGAAAGGTAGGAGTACTACCGGTGGCTGAAGATGAGAGAACATAGATTGAGGTGATTTGCGCATGTAATGAGAAGGCCCCTGGATGCTCCCATAAGAACAAAAGTTTGTTACCAAGAGCTCAACACAAAGAAAGGTAGAGATAGACTGAAACTTACTTGGGGAAAGGTAGTAAAACAAGACTTAATGAAGTGAGATATAGATTGGCGGACGACGTGCCTTAGAACGGAATTGAGAAGAGCTATAAGCATGGTGGAGGGTTAGACCCGTTGTATTCCTATGTTTCAGATGACTCATTTTTAGTCCTTTTTCTCTTCATTTCTCCCTCTTCTTCTTTTCCCCTTCTTTTATTACTTTTATATATATATATATATATATATGGGGCAGAATATTCTTACACCAGTGTAAGAGTTAGAAGTCTTACACTCAATCTTGATCATTGATCCACTTGTATCCAATGGCTCACATTATTAAAAAATTAGAGCCCTTAGATATAAGTGGGATCAATGGTCAAGATTAGGGGTGTTAAACGAGCCAGGGGCCTTACAGGGGCCTTTGGCTCGGCTCGTGAAGGCCTGAGCTTATATGTCTAAAATTGATTGTTGGACCCAGACTTGGACTTGTATAAAAGCTCGTTTAATAAAAAGGTCTCAGGCTCCAATTTAAAAGCTCGGCCTTAGAGCCTCTCAGGCTTGCCTAATATATTAATTTTTAATTTTTTTATATTTTTTATACTTCTTACGATAGTCCTCTCTCTCTCTCCTCAATCCGTTTCATCCCATTTTATTAATTAAACAGACTTTTTGAATGATTTTATTTTATATTATGCTATTTGGATATACATTAAATTTATGAATATTTATGGAATTACTAGTGCTGTTGATTGTATACTTTGTTTAAATAAATTTTTGTTGTCTTATTTTTTTTTTAAACAGGCTAAACCAGGTTTTTATTTTTTGTAAATAAGACAGGCCACCACAGGCTGAAATTATATTCATGACAGGTAATAGGCTTGACCAGGCTGATACATTTAAATACAGGCTTAGCCTTTTAAGAACAAAGCTCGGCCCGTTAACACCCCTAGTCAAGATTGAGAGTGTAACTTAAACTGATGTAAAATGATTCTGACCCTATATATATATATATATATATATATATATATATATATATATATATATATATATATATATTTATTACTATTTTATCTATTTATTTTTATCTTTTATCTTTTTTTAACATTTTCGTATCTTTTATTTGGGTTCATCTACCACCAACTCTAATTAATTTGGGATAAAGGTGTAGTCGATGTTGATGTTGAAAATAATTGTTACTTCTTCCTTTTACTCTTTATTTTATCACAGTTGTTTGTTTTTAAATTATAAAATTTTCTATAAACTCAATTTATCCTCCTTCTTGAGTTCATCCGGAACCAACACAGATCTTATGAAAGCAAACTATGACATACGGATATTGAGTATTGAAATTGCTTCATAGGCTTCTCGCACTCCAGCAGTAAAATTGTTTTATTTCTTCCAGTTTTGTGAGTTTGTGTAACTGAAAAGCTTATAGTAGGGTAGAAGTTTCCACACAAATATGATGATAGATTGCAATACCTATGCTCATGGTGGTCTCTGCAGTACAAATTGTATCTTGGAGTGTGAGTTGTGGTTCTACAGTCTCCATAGCTCAGAAGCATCCTTGACTGTAAATTTTCCTTCAGAAGTAATGCATAGGAGAATGATTTCAAGTATAGAATTTTGTCAGAAGTTAAATAAAATTTAGTTATGCAACGCTATAAGATTCTGATAGCAACACATATATTCTTTGGAGTGATGAAATTCGTTTCATTGTAATTTTATTTGTGTCTTGGATTGAAAAGATGAATGCATTGGATTATTGTTTGTTCATGGAGAAATGAAAGATTATTGAACTAGTATATCTGTATATGGGAACTTTAAGAGCATTTATATTGATTTTGAACAACAAAAAGAAAAGAATTATCTGATTTAAGAAGCATCTTCATAGAGAACCAATTTTCCCATGAATAAGAAAGTTAAAAATGAAAAACGTTTGTTTTGATATCATTGTTCACTGAGAAAAACCACTGAATGCAATAGGGTAGAAAAAGTGTGACTCAATTTCGTTGGGACTAATACGAGTAAATGGTACAGATTTGGTTTGTTTTCATTCATTTATTTTTTTCTGCTTGTTAAAAAAGATATTTAGATTGAACACTTGGATACGAAGTTGAATAGAAAAATATTAAATAATATTGTATCCGGTCTATTACATAAACTTAACTAATTAATTATTTATCTAAAATAATGACTAATCTATAGAAACAAAGTATTTACAATAATTATACCAACATGTCACATTAACAGAAAGCATTCAATTTCGTATTAAAATGACTAGAGAAGTATGAGCGCCAAATTAAAAAGATCCCCAATCTCAAAATGCACACAGAATAATAATAATTGCATAGTAGTCATGGGATTTACACAAGCATCAACAAATGCAACAAATACTTGATGTCATGATCCAGTAGAGAAATAAAATAAACTTTTTGAAGTTTGAAGTAGGTACTATCAGAGAATAGCACAACGACTTTCACCCCGCTTGCGGAGTTCTTCATGTGCAATCTCAAGGTGTTCTCTGAGTTTCCGAATTTCATCATCTGATCTCTTTTGAGCCAACATTGCATTCTTCTCTGCCTCAAGTCTTGCAGAATGCTCTTCTGCCAATTGTTGCTCAAGCCTCATAGTTGCCTCCCTCAACTTTGATTCAACCTACAAAACCATATAATTATTCAAAGGGTGAGAGTCAACTTATTATGTTAACATATCCAATATTCCGCCACATGTGTACACTGTTGGGAGTTGGGACCTTCTTCAGAGTTCAAGCTTGGAACACTAGAAAGTAGAAAGCATAAGAATATGAAAATGACCATTGACCACAGGCAAGCCTAAAATCAAAAGAATCCGAGCCACACATATATGCTTCCTCATAATGTCTACTAATTGGCGGAGCAATAACTTCAATTGCTAAATATTTCCACACCTTGGAAAAATGGAAGTTGTTCGTCAGCCCACCCTCCAATTCTCGTCCAAGAAGATTGATAAAACTTATATAAGCAGTTCTTTCTTCACCCCAAGGCTCAATCAAACAGTGTAACCAGACTTGCCATACACAAATTCTAGACATTTCATACTTGGAAAATCTAATAAAACTCGGGTCAGATTGACACTGTCATTTTCTTGCTATACAAGTAGTAACAGCTTCATCCTTACTTTCGTAGAAGTTGAAGATAAGCTGCCCATTCTTTTAAATTCTGATGTTTAAATATATCTTTCTTAGCACCTACCCCCCATCCAAAAAGAAAAAGACAGAATCTTAACCAGAATTTCAACCCCTGAAGATTTTTTTCTACCCATCTTGCAGTTGTCATCATATAAACTCATAGAGTCAGGCTCAAATACCCAATTTTTACCACATTCTGTAATTTACCACATATGGAGGATACCCTTGAGATTACTCCAAAAAAAAAAAGGAAACATATTCTGGCTACTAAAAGAAAAAATAATTACATAATTTGACTAATAAAGGAAACAAATAATAACAGATATCTTCTATATTTACAACATTACATGCATGCACACCTTCCAAATCATCTCATGTCATATCATAATTGCGTCCTCTTACCATGATACGATTTGTATTAGGAGGGAAAAGATATTCCTTCTTAAAGAATATACTCGAATATTAGAAAGTTAGTTAGGAGGTGGTTAGTTAGTTAGTTAGATGGGTTGGTTTTGTTTGTGGTGTTGTCTTGTCTATTGGCATAGGGTGGTATTTTCTGGTATTGACTGAGAGTGTTCAGCGAGACGGGGAGTGCCCCTTGGAAGAGAAGTGTCTCTTGTATGATCATTTGTTTTTCTAATTAATAAACATGTTTCTTCCATTTCCCATTTTTCTTTCATTCTTCCCTTTTATTATGCAAGTTTCAATCTCTAAATAATCCAGAGCCGTATCATACCATCTCAACACAGTCAATTCACACATACATGTGGATGAAAACATTACATGACTAATAATGGATGCACCTTATTGTTTTATTCCTGTAAAAAATTCATGAGGCCATTGGTCTGTACATGTCTATGCCCCATGAAACGGAAAAAAAGATTGTCACCCATTACTTAATTTATGATATTAAATAAGATTTAATAGATCCTTAAGATTACATCTTCATATCAGAACACCAACAATAGCTTACCTGAATGAATGCAACTATTCAGTGAGTATAAATACTAAGTACATGCTGGTTTTATCCATAATCTGCATATTATGAACCATGCACCAATACATATATAAAGCTGCTACTGAAAATTCCATAACATTAAAGAAAGCATCACCGTGCTTAACTTCCAGAAAAATAAGTTAAACAACATCCAGATGAAATAACGAGTATCAGAAAATATGGACACAGAAGGTACCATCTCAGTAATTCGTTTTAGCTGGTCATCATATGTTTGCTGCATTTGCTTTTTAAACTCCAATACCTCTCCTTTTGAATATCCTTCCATGGAATCAACCTCTCTTTGTTGGTTATGCAGCTTCATTGCTCCCTTCTGCAGTCAAATGATGAAATTCAATGATATCATATATTATTTTACAAGATTTAAGAAACAAGATTGCGAAATTTGCAAAACTTCCACCTTCAGTTCTGTAAATAACTCATCTGTATATGGCCGTCCACCATTCTGTGATATAACCATGTTTACAAATGAGAGAAGTTGTTGTACTTGCCCAAACCGCTTCCTTTCATCCTTAGTCTTGTTATCAAAAAGCACGCAACGATTCTCACACAGAGAAAGAATTTCCTATGGTATTGATAAAAATTAATTGAAGATCAACAAAATTATTTATTTTCCATTTGAGATTTTGCAGATGGACATTCCTACAATCCAAGATACTTCAGGCAAGACAGCAAAGGAGCAAATGATTGCCAAGAAAGTGACTTAACAGCTAAAACCAGGGAAAATGCAGCATTAAAAGTTATACCAACATGAAAAGAGGGCAGGTGAAGCATTCTGAAGAAGAAGCTTCTGCTGCTCAGCTATTCTTACCTTTTTCTTTCAGTACATAATAAAAAAGTTTATAACAAATACAAGAGAACAAGTACAAGAATAGAGTATTAGATTTTCACCCTAAAGATGACCAAAAAAAAAAAAAAAAACAAGACCTAGACAACCAAGACAAGCTAATTAACTAAGCAGACTTCACCAATATTTTAAATCTCCCAAATGGCATCAGATGAGAGTTTAGGTCTGTTTGTTTGTGTGTTTTTTATTTTAAGAAAAAAAAACTCTTAATTAAAAGATATATTTAAAAAATTTATGATAATTAGATAAGTTTTTTGAAAAAAAAACAAAAAAAAAAAAAGAACTTTTCTCGGAAGTTAGAAAAAGTAGCTTCTAAAAAAACCTATATCATAAGAAGGCTTACTAATGATTAGCACAGCTGGGGAAGCGAGCTCAAGAAGGCAAGCTGAAATTTTAACACATCTATTTATTAAGGTTAAAAATCCAATGAAGCAAAAAAGAATAGCAGTTAATCTAAATTATATTACTATAGAAACCTCTAAAGGCTGCGGACAATGGCGACCTAGATAATCTTCCAGTGTCTCATCATTTTCTTCTAAGTCATCTATTTATTAAGGTTAAAAATCCAATGAACCAAAAAAGAATAGCAGTTAATCTAAATTATATTACTATAGAAACCTTTAAAGGCTGCGGACAATGGCGACCTAGATAATCTTCCAGTGTCTCATCATTTTCTTCTAAGTCATCTCCTCCAGTGAAGACCACGATCATGTAGTCAACAATTTTGCTTCCAAATAATGTCTGCAAGCTGCGTAGAGCAGTTTCTTCTTCCTGAGTAAAGCGTGTTCTAACAGAGAACACAACAAGGACGGCATGGATCCCATCCTTAGCCATATCAATGCATTTGACTATTTCCTTGCCAACGAACTCAGCTCCAGCGGAAAAATCAAACAGTCCTGTGAAACTTTTTAGGTTAGACGGTTATAACAAAGTTTCCTTTAAACAATCACACATACTACTTAACTCAAGCAAATCACAAGTTACCATGCCTTTTTACCTGGGGTGTCAATAACATTAATAGTTTGTCCATCACCCAGAACAGTTGTCTGTAATTCACATGAGGTGGTTACAGCAGAGGAGCTAGCCCTTGAGTTGAAGACCTTCCTTCCAATAATAGAATTACCTGTTGCACTCTTCCCATTGCCAGTACGTCCAACTAAGACCACAGTCCGAACCTCATTACATGAGGAAGCAAGCTCCCAATCTTCATCAATAGAACTTCCACCCATCATAAATTCAGGTTACTGATATCCTGAACCCACAAAACATTTACAAAGACAAAGCCAATTATTTCCTTTGTCCCAAAAAAAAAAAAAAAAGTAAATAAATAAATAAATAAAGAATGAGAAAACCAACAAATCGAAGCTCTCAGATAAAAACAGAACTAGTCAATTATGTCATTAAATAACAAGCTACGCAAAAATTTGTTAAATCAGGAAACCATGATGTTTGGGTTATAGTTACAGAGAACAAACACTATAAACTCTCTAAAAGGGAAAAAAAAAAAATTATAAATTAAAAAATTGGAATTTATAGAGCCAAGCAGAACGGGTGATGTAGATGAGTGAAATATGAAAAGATGAAAAAAGAACCAAAATTGAACTATAAAATCACGCTCCTCGGAAGAAAAAAGACAAAAGAAACAGAGTTATCATCATGGGTATCCATCCAGAACACGAATTCTCTAACCTAAACTGTAGGGAGAGCCTTTCTCCCGAGCATATATGCAAACGCGAGAGAGAAACCCAAATAAAAGCAAACACTAGGGCGATCTTATTTATTTAACTTATCAAAAATCACGATTATTAATATAGTGATAATTTTTTTTTTTTCGAAAATATAACTAAAAAATTATTTGATAAACTAAAATATTATTAGGAATATTGATTAAGTATTTGTCATAATCAACTAACCATTTGCTGGCAACCAGAGGGAGAGGAAGAGGATGATAGTGAACGTGGACTTATCTTCTTCGTAGAGTCCACACTCCACAGGTCCAACTTTTTTCTGTTTGAGGTTTTATCGAATTGGGCCATTATTGTTGATAGCCCACTGGACGATTGGTAGTGTGTTTAATTTGGGGGCTCGGAAGCACATTTTGGCGCCAATATTATTTATTTATTTATTTAATTTTGTCTTTTGGTGTGAGTGAGAAGGATCTTGTGTTGTGTTTGTGCGCAGCGCACGGTTATCTTACTCTTGCCGGTGCATCGGAATCCGAGTTTTTGAAATTATTGCATGGCATCCAATAATCCTTATGAAATAATGGACGATGAGGTATGGAAATTGCTAACTAGCTTCCTTACAAACTCAACAACTCTTATTTTATTTTTTGAAGTTTTTTTAGGGGTTTGATTGGGAAGCGGCTGCAAGAGAAACCGACGTGGTTTGTCAAATGAGCAGTGACCCAAAGGGTTTTGAGAAGCAGAAGAGAAAGCAATCCACTGTGACTATTGACAAGAAGGAAACCCAAGAAGATGCCGAAGGAGCCACCTGCATCCACCACATAGATGCTGAGGCAGCCAAAACTTGGATATACCCAGGTAGAATAATACTAGGCTCTTTTTTTTTTGTTTGATTATTTATCTAAATTGTTCAACTTCAAATTGAAGGCTGTTGCTCATTTTTCTCGCAGTTAATGTTCCTCTCCGTGACTATCAATTTGCTATCACCCAGTCCGCACTCTTTTCGAACACATTGGTGGCCTTGCCAACAGGACTTGGCAAAACACTCATTGCCGCGGTTGTTATGTATAATTATTTCAGATGGTTTCCTCAAGGTAATGTAACGTGTGACTGTGTCCACAAATTTTACAGTTTTAGCTATATGTGACTGACTGCCAATGCCACATATCAATCCATACGTTACCTAACCTTTTTAACTGAGAAAACCATCTTCATCTGCTACTTCTTTCACAACAGGTAAAATAGTCTTTGCTGCCCCTTCTCGACCACTTGTCATGCAGCAGATAGAAGCATGCCATAATATTGTGGGAATACCTCAAGTAACAACTTTTCTTACTACTTATTCACCTTCGCCTCATATTTTCTTCGATGATATTTATGAAATATCTTGGTGAATTTTAATTGCAGGAATGGACGGTTGATATGACCGGTCAGCTAAGTCCTCCCAAAAGAGCTCGTTTTTGGAAAACAAAGCGAGTTTTCTTTGTCACTCCACAAGTATTGGAAAAAGATATTCATTCTGGTGATTTTCTTAATCAATTCCATAATATTTCCCTGGATAGATTTTTATGTGGCATATACCATGCTTTGCTTCATTTGATATAGCTCTGTAGCTGTATTTTGTCTTGTTCATGATTTAGTTTCGTTCAGGTACGTGTTTGGTGAAATACTTGGTATGTTTGGTAATTGATGAAGCTCACAGGGCAATGGGAAATTACGCTTATTGTGAAGCAGTTCGTCAGGTTTGATTTATTTAGAGGTTTTCAGTTACTTCTGGTCTTTATCAATAGTATATGTTCATTCATTATTATATACAACATAAAACTGATTTATCTCTGTTGTTTTCTTTTGGTTTCTAGTTAATGGCTGTACCGGTACAACTGAGAATATTAGCGTTAACTGCAACGCCGGGATGTATGTTTTTGATAATCTTTTGTTTTTTCAGTTTTCTTTTCTTTAAAAAATATTGTGTTCTAATTCTAACTTTGATATTCAGCAAAGCAGCAGACGGTCCAGGATGTTATTGATAATCTGCATATCTCCAAGCTCGAATATCGCAGTGAAACTGACCATGACGTTATCTCATATGTTCACAATAGGAAGGTAGAGGTGATACAGGTAATCAACACATCCCTATTTGGAATCTGGAGTTATATTTTTGCTTTTTCTTAGAGATCTTTGTTGCTATATTGCCAGGTTGCAATGGGCCAAGATGCTGCAGAAATAAACAATAAGTTTTTGGAAGTAATACGCCCTGTAGTAGCCAGGCTTACAAAAATTGGGGTCATTCAGAATAGAGATTATCGCACTGTATGATTCTTTGTACCTTGTAGTTTATTTTTCATTTGTCCCCAGTTTCAGATAGCTCTACCTTTTGTTAGCTAATAATTACATGACTTATCTGTGATTTTTGTTGAAGTTCCACCAAGATATATTTGAGCATGGATTGTGCCCCCTTTCCCCTTCTTTTTTACTTTCATCATCTATTAAGGGAACATATGTAAAGATGGTTATTACATTCATCAATTCTTTCTAAATCATATGATATAAATATAATCAAGTAATTGTTTGGAGGACTTGGAACAATTGACAAGATATATTAACCCCTAAGATAAAAAAGGAAAAAGAGTAACAATATTTTGTGATCTTGGTGTCAGTCATTGTTTGTCCATATACTTATGCGATTCTGTTCTCTTTCTTTCTTAGAATGCATTTAGTTTGTCACACAACCAGGATGTTGAATAGTGCTATATTCATAGTGTTGGTTAGTAATCAGTAAATAAGGTCAATTGGGTGATGGCGATAAGGCTGAAATACGTTGATCAATAGAATTGCCTCAGGAATTCATAATCCTCTTGTATGGAAAGCTCATAAAGAATTTAGAAAGCAATATAGGATAAAGGAGGATGGTTTTGGTCTGACGATATTGCATTTACATGAATATGGGTTCACATTATATAAGCAAGAGCGATTCTGCCCTATGTTGCTGATAAGAACCTTGGGATGCACTACCACAAAAGCTAGCTCAAAGGTTGGGAGTGTTGAAGGCCTTATAAACCTCACATTAGTTGTCCATACAATCAATGTGGGACTCCAAGTCCCAGACCTCGCAAATGGGTCCTAACATTCCACCACGCTTCGCAGCCCCGTCTCCCACACGAGCTGACTTTGCGCTAGTCTTTTTACTAGCCTTGGGCGAACACTGCAATTCTAGTGTCACCAGCGCCGCTCAATTGCGACTAGAGACACAGTGGAAGGCTTTGATACTATTTGATAAGAACCTTGGGATGCACCACCCCAAAAACTAGCTCAAAAGGTGGGAGTGTCCAAGGTCTTATAAACCCCACATTAGTTGCCCATACAACCAATGTGGGACTTCAAGTCCCATACCTTGCAAATGGGTCCTAACAGTTGCTGACACCACCATCCCCAAGCTCAGATGAATAGTTGTTAATTTTATTAAATATAAGTGCTTTAGAAGAGAACCCTAAGAGTTCGTGTTTAGTTAGAAAGTGCTTATGGAGTTTCCTAGTCCCTAAAAGGTACCATGGAGACTTACGGCTGATTTTTTTTTTTTTTTTTTAAGACTCTTATATGACCCTCCTACTTTATGGCAGTGATGATGGCTTGAACCTAAGTAGAAGCAGCTTCGATTGAAGAAAAACTATGATGCGATAATCTATAAACTGCTTTGGGCTTGTACACATTAAGTATGTGAATGACCTGCTGCATTTGGATTTGACATCAAATTGTTATCTAATGGTCATGGATGCTCTCATGTACAGATTCAAGAACACTTCACAATATGTTTCAAGGAGCTAGAAAACTCATTAGATTCAACTAAACAATGAAATCCAAGATAGCCCACTTTAAGGCAATCAGAATGCTTTTGGTTCATTAAGTCTATATAAGGGTTTAGATAGTTTCGGGCAGGCTTTTTGTCTCTTTTTCTAGTCGCATTGATAAGATTCTAGTAAATTATATATCCCCTGTTATTTATTACCCATATGATTTGAAACTACATTAACAACATTCCAAAACAGTATTATTTTTTATAGCTCTCTTAGATATTTTTCTTAAGATTCATTAACTTCTCATTGTTAGCTGTCACATCTTTTGGACTCTACTACCATTTGCCATAATTTTTAAGGCTTGATGATATGGCTGAATCATTAATTACTCTTTTATGTTTTGAATGCTTGGCAGTTGAGCCCTTGTGTATTACTTGAAATGAGGGAAAAGTTTCGTCAGGGGCCTAGGGAAGATCTTTCTCATGTCAACTATGGAGATGTTGAAGGGTATTTTGGAGTTCTTATTACTCTTTATTACATCCATAAGCTACTTTCAAGTCATGGAATAAGGCCAGCATATGAGATGCTCGAAAGAAAATTGAAGCAAGGGTAGGCCTTTGTCTATACTTCATATCTACTGTTTATATATTAGCTAAGTAATCAACAATTGCAAAAGTTATGGTTTTTTTTTTTTTATATATATATATACATGTATTATTGTTTGATCCTTTAGGCAATATAAGAACTTAATTTAAGATAAAGGCTAGTACAATGGTAGTATCAAAGGAAGAGTATCTAAATTCTAAAATATCTAGAAAAATAGCATAGTGCAGAATATATAACGAAATAGTCCAACCGCACAGACTTTTTGGGCGTGTTGATTTGATCTTGAGACATCACTTCCTTAAACATGAATTGTTGATTCCTCTGTTGCCATATGGTCCAATTGTTCCTATGAATTTATGGCATTACAAAGTCAAACAAAATTAGCTTTATTTGCGTGTTTACATTGAATTCTACATCAAGTCATCCAAAACAGCAAGAACATGTCAGTAAGTTGCCAATAGTCGCGTCGTAAAAGCTAGAACTGAGTTGATTAATTTTATATGCAATCAGAATGTTCCATATTACACATTGTTTATGGTAAATTCTTTACATTTAGATCACTAATTTTTGAGATTTCCATGTTTACATTTTTTAAGTAGATTTTGAAGACAGTGATCACTGGTTCCTGATCCCTGTTTGCCTTTAGTTGAATTGAAGGCCAAAATTTTATTACTTGTTAGGACATCTAGCTTTGTGATCTTAGTTGATATGTAGGGGAGGTGGACTTAAAAGCTGCTTTTGTATTTACAAAAAAAAAAGAAAAAAAAAGCTGCTTTTGACAATGACATTATTTTAGGATAAAGAAACATTTGTAGCCGTGTTATTTTTGTCTTTTTTTTTTTTTTTTTTTTTTTTTGAGGGCTTTGTCTAGACATTTCATTATTTTATGCATGAAATTTTCTATAAGTTTTATATATTTGAAGTTGCAGTACAATGGTTCTGTTTAACGATACCTTCTTTCAGGTTTTTTGCAAAATTTATGAGTAAAAATGAAGTTATTCTAAAAGCAAGGCAACTAATGCAGCAAAGCTTGTCTCATGGAGCATCGAGTCCCAAGTTGTCCAAAATGCTAGAACTATTACTGGAGCATTTCAGTAAGTAGAATTCTGTTTGTCTCATGCTGAGTTTAATTGCTGTGAATTACCAAGGTGTTAGTATTTGCCTTCTAGCTGTTTACAATAGCGTAAAGAAAGTTTTGAATCCTCAAGAAAGATATAACATGGAAATGACTTTGATCTCACAAAATTTTCTCACCACTTAATTTATATAGGGAATTTGTTGTTAACTTATTATCAATTTTGTATATGGTTTTTTCATTCTTAAGTTTTCCAACTAAACTGTTCTGGTTATCTGGTGACAAAAATGGTCTTGCATAAAGGGACTGATTGTTAAGAGTTTGCAGGAGTTTAATGGCGATATTTAGCTTAACAAGTTTTATTAAAAAAAATGCTCCTTAGGCTTCTTTCAGATTGAGCTAGGCAGCTAGTATGGAAGTTCATTAGGGAGTCTTGAAAACTTCCGAAGTTTGTGAAATTTAAGATGGAGTCTGAAATAATGATCAAGTCTTGGTTCTTTTGTGTTTTCTGTTTGTATGTTCCTTTAAATAATTCATTTCTTGAATTTTCCAAAATTTCACTAAAGGGATTAATCGTTGATTGGGCTGCATATTCATGTCTCCTTTGTTAAGCTGTTATACGATTGTCAATTGCGTCATGGAAGTTTCTTTCCATCTGATCATTTTGCTGAAAGACTGGACTTTGTGAGGATATAGCCATATAGCTGATAGAAGTTGGCCAGGATGTTTTTCTGTGGTACTTCCGTTTGGGTTGATGTAGGAATGGAAAGCTGAATTGAAAGACTACTGAACATTTTGATTCTTTTTGTAGACAGCAGCATTTGCTTATGCTTAAGTCTGAGTGAAGTTAATTTTATTAGTGTTGCCTTTGTCAGTGTAATGAGAAAGCAATTGATCATATTCTTATACATTGTCCAGTTGCCAAATTTCTCATGCTATTTCTATTTTAGGATTTGGTCATTTGTCTTTTGTCAAGTTTGTGAGTTGTCTCCAGAGGTCCGAAGGTTTAGAAACGCTCGTTTGAATTTGGCCCGCTACTTGAAGAATTATATTCTTGTGCTTCTTTTACAAAGAAAAATACCTAATTATACACGTGGCCAAATACTCTTAAACATCGTTACGAGGTGGTAACATTAGAGTAAAAGCGTGCAGAAATTCTGGTGAGATCACGTCATATGGTAGGAAACTAAGAATTATACAAATGTGAGATGATGTGTGTATACATAGCATTATTCTTTTGAGGTTTTGCTATCAAATTATTACTAGGGTACGCATTTGTTTTATTTGTGTTGCCTCTGCATTTTTATGTTGTTGTTAATGCAGAGGATATGTGTGTCAATTATTTTTTGAAGTTCTAAGCAAGCCCCACAGAATCATATGTTTCACTATGGTATTTTTACGTTTCATTTTTACTTTTTTATGCTACAACTCCCTTTTATAGAAAAAAAGAAAGAGAATAATCCCCCTCTTGTCTACCAAAAAACGAGATGTATAACACGGGTAAACAGTGATGTATAAGAGTAATACTTTCGTAAATATTTTTAAGTTTGAAGGGACATTGACTGTTTCTTGATGGTGTTTTAAATCCTGGAGGTTTGGGAAGGAAAGAGGGTAATCTTTAACCGAGGTGCACTGTGTGCAGGGGCTTGGTATGTTGGAGCAGGCTGCGAACTTGAATACTAGATGAGAAATGTTAGGTCTACAGGAAAAAAAAGCCTTAAAACAATTTGGTATAAATTTCCAACCATGTGTAGTCTTTACAACCTGTACCTTCAATAGGCAAAATCTTGTAAATCTCAGTTTGATTTTTTCTTTTTCCAATAATTGGATTTTTTTCATTATACTCTTTAATGTCAAATAGTTTACATTGAATGTATACTCATCAGTCAATGACATCTTTGGATGTGGTTGCAGAAACCAATGATCCGCAAAACTCCAGGGTAATTATTTTCTCCAACTATAGAGAAAGTGTCAGGTAAAATTAGATTGAGTCATTTCATTATCTTAATCTACGTAGTTATTGGGAATTTTTACCCAAATTTGAAAATTTTCTTATGTTAACGAATTCAGGGACATTATGGATGCACTTGGGGGCACTGGGGAACTAGTCAGAGCTACCCAGTTTATTGGTCAAAGTACAGGTATTTATAATGGTGGCTTTGTTCTATAATTGTGTATGCAAAGAACTTAACGTGTCTCATTTATTATCAATAACATATCTTATTTGGTACAGTATAACCAATGGAATTGACATTTACATAAATCAGAGTCAAATATTTTGTTCCCTGATTCTTAAAATATTGGTTAAAGCCATATCATGAAGGAGGTAAATACCAGTACAGTATGTTATGTAAGGGTCTTTATTTCCGTACTTTCTCTAAATAAAAGAATATTATATTTTTAAATTGATAAATTGAATAATAATGGTTACAAGCTGAGTAATAAAAAATTATAATTTTTATGAGTCTGAACCTTTTATAATTCAGTTTATAATTTTTATTACTCAATTTGTAACATTTTATATAGAGTTTATTTTATAAAAGAGGGTAAAAAACGTAATTTTTTGGAGAAAGTGCCGAAATGCACCCCTTTTATAAAATATAAACGAGAAAGAGAAAACAAGAGAAACTTTCCTTGACAATTGAGATAAACCGTCATCAAATTATGCATAAAATAACTATATTGTCATGATTTTTCTTGAGATACGACAAGCCGCCATTTATGGCAATACTTCTTCCCAGATTTTTAGCTTTATTCTAATAGCATTTTTGTTCTCTCTTGTTTTTTTTTTTTTGGTAATCTCATTTTTGTTCTTCTTATTTTTGTCTACCTTGTGTATGAGGTCGCTTTTTTTTCTTCTCTCATAATAATTTTGTCTTTACCGAGGGCTCACTTGGTAGCATGGGGATTGAGTGGTGGGAGAGGACCTCGGTTCGAATCCCACCAACACCATCTGGGGAGGGGTATAAGTACCGTAATCCTTGGACTCGCACTTAAACTCTGGATTAGTTCCATAAGCGGCTCAAAGAACCGAATCCGTGGGGATATCGGGGTATTGATTCGCCTCTCAAAGAGGTAATTAGGATCAGTTTCCAAAAAAAAAAAAAATTGTCTTTCTAAAAAATAGGGGACATCAATTTGGTTATAAAGTAAATTGATGTTAATTTAACTTTCTTAATAATTACATCAAGATTGTTTTATGATGAACAGTGAGAAGAGTGTTAATGAAATTCTTGATCAATAAATTACATTAATGTTATTTTTTATTATTAAAGAATTCAATTAATACTTTATAATTAATAATGGGAAGAGTTATATTCACAAACTTTTTTTATTACAAATTTACAAATTACATTAAGTCTGACTAGACTTGATCAAGAGGATGTGACTAGTGAGACTTAGTGTAGTTTGTAAGAAAAGAAATTCATCAATATAACCCTCCCAATTAATAATACTACTAATTGTTATTAATGATATTGTAACAACCAATTAGTATTACTACCAAATGTTATTACCAATCAATTTTACCGTTGGATCGATTATATTGATCCAACAGTTATATTTATTTTCCATCTTTGTATAGTTATAATTCCTCTTATATTAAATATAGGAAATCATAATCATAAATATAACCGTTAGATTAACATAATTAATCTAATGGTGAAATTAATTGGTAATAACGTTAATAGTAACACGAATTATTGATTTTTACAATATCCTACCTATGATTAATATCAACTATTAATTTGTTAATTAAATTTTTAGTAGAGCAATATGCTTGTTTGCCCAAAAAAAAAAAGCGCTAACCGATACCTTTGTATATCTTCTGGGAAAATTCCATTAAGGAGACCATCAGACCAAACCAAAACGCCACAGAAACAATCTTGTCCCATTTTAGATGTGAGAGCTGAAAAGAATTGTAGAAGATACAATCGTTTTGCTCAAGCCAAATACACCAAAGTGCAGAATAGATAGTACACCTTAAAGCCATTTCCTACGTCGTTCTGCGAAGTTGAGAGGATGACGCAGCCTGAATTCATCGAAGACAACAAGTTACGTATTCCAGATCGATAGAGCAGCTATTTACATAAAACATATCAGGCGATAGAGCATTATGGGATCTTCAAATTTGCAACATAATTTAATTATTTATCCTATTTTACTACTTCTACTGAGGGAAAGACTCATGTTAGCAATAGTAGTCTGGGGGTATTTTACCCTTCATGAACACCTGCTGCTCAGTCTCTCTTCTAACAACATAAATAATAATTCTGGCATCAAGGCCTGTTTCGTTTTTCCTTTCAAATTCAAATAAATTCTGTGACTCATCAACTTCATTGTTGCATTTTCTGATAGAAAAGAAGTATTATCGGAGAGAAAAGCCAAGGTACAAGGAGAAAAGGGATATAAGATATCCCTTTTAGCAAAGAAAATAAAAGGGACACAATCCCAACAAACGAAATCTCATCAGTGCAAATAGGCTCTTTGCTAACAAAACATCTAATGTAATCAAGCATTGCTTCTAATTCTGTGAGATTTCATAAAATAAGTCTTAATTTGTTTTGACTTTAAATAATTCTTAATCTTTCTTAAGCATTGGTGATATCTGCATCTTTTTCTTCTGTATCTTTATTCATGAGAAATGTCTTATCCTCCAACTTGTATCTTCCTGTTCTTTGTTGTCTTCCTTTTTTTGGCCTTCATCATTATAAATTCCATCATGCATAAAAGAAAATCTTCATTTTGATGATTTACAGGAAAAGCAATGAAGGGTCAGTCCCAAAAAGTTCAACAGGCTGTGCTGAAGGTATGTAATCCATTTGATATAATATTAATATTCACTCCTTCCATGTTCTTACATAGTTCACCAACAGAAATTTCGGTCTGGTGCCTACAATGTCATCGTTGCTACATCAATTGGTGAAGAAGGTCTTGATATCATGGAAGTTGATCTTGTCATATCTTTTGATGCTAATATTTCACCACTTAGAATGATTCAGCGAATGGGGAGAACTGGAAGAAAGCATGATGGACGAGTTGATATCCTGTGATTGTCGGTTTTATTTGTTTCTTTGGCAATTTTTGCTGCTGAGAAAGAAATGAACATTCATGACGTTCTCCACTACTAGTTTTGGTGAATAACGTCCTGGGAGTTTCAATAGTTTTTAGTTTTCTGAAAAGTTTTAAGTGTTTGTTTTAATGATTCCTTAACAAGTATTACTAGTTTTAGCTTGTGAAGGGACAGAGTTGAAAGGCTACTTGCGAAAACAGGCTAAGAGCAAGACTATAAGTAAACACATGCGAAATGGGGGCGTAAATAGCTTCAGCTTTCATCCTAGTCCAAGGATGGTTGGAAACAATCGGATAGCTTCTTATTTTACTTTTATTTTTTTTTTCTAATTTCTTTTTTTGTTTCTGTTTTTTATTCTTATCTTCTAAATCCTGCTAAATACTTCTGTAGATTCCCCACATCCTTAAACCAGAAGTTCAATATGTTGAGCTGTCAATTGAGAAATATATTCCTCGTGAAAAGAATGTGAAAGACGACCATCTTCACATTTCTGCATCCAAGGAGAAACTCACTGATGCTGAAAATGATTTACTGGAAACATATTTTCACCCTACTGGGGAAAATAAATGTAGATTATCTCTTATTGCCTTTCCCCACTTTCAGACCTTTCCTTCTAGAGTGCATAAAGTGAAACATTCCTTTGGAACATTGATGCTTATAGATATGATGCAGCGTTTGAAAGGACTAGTATCATTTCCAGGAGATAGCAAAACTTCTCTTCAGGTTCTACATCCTTTTCTACATTAGTACTATATTGTATTAAATATGATCGGGGTCATACTATGATCTGCCTTTTTTTTTTCCTTAATAAAATGATGTCTATTTGTTTAATTCAGGAAGATCTGTGTTTAGGAAATAGTAATCCAGTTGCAATTACCGAGCTGGATGGGGGTATAAAAGGTAATATAATCCGTTCAATTTTCTCTCCTAAATTTTATTGCCAGACAATAAATACATGACTTATGAATCAAGACACCAAGTAAAAGACATATTATAAAATATTATATTCAATGTGATTCTGAAATTGGGATTATGTTTGTCATTTTTATCTTCTTTCTCATTTTAAATACTTCATCATGCTTCATTAAGGTTGCATTCTTTGCAGCTTGCAATTGCATGATATTGAGCACTGCCTCTGTTTTCCCCGCTATTCAAAAGACATTCTGTAATTACCTGGGAGATTATAAAGAATTTGTTGTAAATAAACATAATTTTGTTTTCTTAGTGTGCTATCATTCCTCTTATTGGTCCAACCTCATTTTCAATGATTATGCAGTGAAATTGTCAACATGGCCATGGAAAAGTGGTGTCGCTTTGTTATAGTTTTTACTTTTCAAAAAATTTACTTCTTGATGGGTGTTCGTAATAAATGTCTTTTCTGTGAATTAACATATTTTCTTCTTCTGTAAAAGATTTTGCAAATATCTGATAACATTTGAATTTTGAGAATACACTAGCTAATGGAAAGTCCTTTTTGTTTTTGTTCTCTACAGATAATGAATCATGCTCTAGGCATACAAGGGGAAGGAATGTAGTCTATGTAAATTGTCTGGAGCTGGATTCCTGTCATTTGGAGATTCAAACCAAAGACTCTGTTGATCCAACTCTCCAGGATAGTACTCTCTGTGACTTGGGTAAGCATCTCGAGGAAACATGCGAGGGTGATGAGACAATTCCTGAGACTCCAATTGCTAAGAAAAGTGTGTCAAATGAGGGAGATAATGCTGGTGAAACGATCAATCTTGTGGAGATCAAGACTTCTTTGTTGGTTGAAGATGCATGCTTGGATGGCTTAAGAGATGAACTTAGTCCTCGTTTAACTAATTTTATTAGAAGTGGTGTTGTTCCAGAGTCTCCCATTGATGAAAGAGGTGGGTTTCTTCATGGTCATAATGTGGTTGAGTACAATATTGAGAGTGATAACTTTGTTGATTGTGTGAATGTGATTAAATAATTTGTTCTGGAATAAATTGAAATTTTCAGGGCAATCAAGAAACAACTTTGTCATTCGAGACTGTATTTCACCTGTTCATCTTCTCGAACAAGGCAATGTTAGTTCTTTATGTTTTAGGGAAACTGAAAAGGTCATCATTGATAGTGGGCCTGGTAAGAATGCCTCTACTTCTCCTGTTGTCAATGAAACTCAAACCCCTTTACTTGAGCTGAAGAAGTATGCAATTAGAAGAGGACGTGTCTTCCTTTCCCCAACTGACGAAGACCATACACATATCGCTGACCCATGCTTCAGTGGAGAATCACATTTAGGCTGTGGTGAAATGTCTTTAAGCATTAAACCTGCACGCAAATTTAAAAGGTTGCGGAAAGCTGATGATATTGACAGTAATATGAATCAGAAAAACAATAATTGTTTTGCTTCAACAGCAAACCTTTTGAAATCATCTTCTACCTCCAATCCCACACGATGTAAGCATGGCCAAGGTGATTTAAGTTTGTTTGATGCATCTTTTGTTCCTTGCTTTATTGAAGTATTGTAGATCAAATCTTGTTTCTTTGAAACCAAATTGGAAATATATATAATAAATTCTATTCTGTCATATAGTATCGGTGAAAACTTAAGGCTATGCTGTTTCACTTTTTACTTTTTAGGTAAAAGGACACCAACACATACTGTGAGAGACTTCATTGAGGAGGAAGCTGAGTAAGCTTATGCTAAAGAATCACTCGATGTTGCATTCTCATCCTTTATTTTATCATTTTTTGGCAAATAGTATTTACCATTATTATTAGCACATGTTTCGTTAATGATTGGCAAGATATAATGACTTAAGAAATTCAAATAAATAATCTGCATATCATGGACATTTTGTGAGAGATATCCAATCTCATGAGCTGTTCAATATTCTCAGGGTATCTTCAGATGCCTACATATCCAATGACGAAGATGACGAGGATGGCAATTCAGTTGACAGTTTCATAGATGACAGGACCAACCCTTCAGCGGCCAGTCAGGCTGAAGCTAGTAGAATGGACATGATGGCAATTTACAGGTATTTTATATTTCTGCTATTTCCCTCTCTCTTCATAGGTTCCTTCATAAGTAAAATAGCGTGCATAATTCTGAGAAATTTGGTAGAAAAATCCATCTAATAAAAAATACGTGAAGATTTTCCAAAATTTTGGAGGAGTTTTGAGGGTTGGGGTCCAAGGCCACGCCATCACCTCCTCCCCGGTCCCCCTCTCCACCCATGTATAGTGTAATCCACTAATCATATTTCGTGTTTTTCTAAATTTATAACGGGATACGAGGGAGAGGGTGGGCAGGGTTACTTACTTCTTTGTTGTGGACAAGATGAATGCGTGTTTAGTTCCTGAAGCTTAATCACCCATTGAAGAGTTAAGACATAACTTGTACTTTTTTGTGAAGTTAAAAAAAAAAAAGGATTTCTTTTGTATATATGATCTGTTCAGAACCGTTCTGAGGTTGTAGAAAAAGACGATGAATCTTTATGCAATTATATGGTACCCAAATGCGCAAGATGGAATCAAACCATAAGCTTCGGAGAAATATTTCCTATACTTTCACCAATATACCTCGGAAGTTTATTACCAGTGTCTCTGGTTGTTTTGAGTGATTGGAACTCTCAACTACAAACAATTTATTATTAACTTCATTTTTAACCTGCATAATTAAAATTAGCTCTGCTGCAGGCGTTCTTTGCTGAGTCAAACACCAATTAATGGAGGGCTCAATTTTTCTGCCACTTTCAGTCCTGACCATGTGACTATGGCAACCAGTGTAAGTGAAAGTGGGGATTCTTCAGGCAAGACAACGAGTCATTTTCAGGCAGAACCAACCGATCAGTCAGCTAATCGGACTTCAGAATCAGTTCACATCAACCAGACAACCTCCAAAGCAGTGCCTTCAACTGGTTCCCTTGCCGGAACTAGGACAGAGATAAGAAGTCGTAAACGAAGATTAACATTTTACCATTCTGGAAACTTTCCAAATATGAACCTTGAACAAGAATTTGCACTTCACTCAAAGAAAGAAACAGCGGATGCCGACTCAACTATAGATGTTCTATGTGATGATCAATTTTATAATGACCTTGATCTTGACGAGTTGGAGGCACAAGCAACTTCGCTTCTAAAACGGAAATTAGATTTGTCAATTCAGAAGCAAGATACAATCCCTCAATCTCACTCACCGAACCTGGACATTTTTAGGTCTCCATCATTTGACCTTGGGATATGAAAAGCACGACAAAAGCACTGATTCGGCACGGCACTTACATTTTGGAAATTAACTTATATAATATAAACTGGTTACCAGAAATCTCTTACTCCATATTTATGCAAACGTACAATATTGTAGTCATATTAGTGGATTGGACCTTGTAGCCAAACTAGCCTGGTTCAGCTTGACAAATAAACGATGAGCAGTTGACGCTGTTTGGAAGATAGGATTGTATGTAATCATTTGAAAGGACATTTTAAAAATGGGTTTATCATCTATCATTTAACATGACTACAAAAAGTTTCCTACACACACAACATTTTGTGGGGCCCACAGCAAAAAAAAAAAAAAAACTTCGGCACGCAAAACGAATCTCTATAACATAACACAATTACTTTTCCTACAATATAATTCTTATAAAACCCTTTAAAAATACATCAGTATCAGGTATTCCAATTCTTTGTTCGGAGTACTGTCCATGGACCTATTGAAACTTAAAATCTTGGAACCAAAAGCTTGTTTAGTACAACATTAGAAACAAATTTGAAAATAGATTCCTTTGTCCATCCATTACACAGAACAGGTGAGCCAGCTTATTTCAAAAGTATGAGTGTAATGAGGATAGAATCCAAATACCGTGAGTGAATTTTATTCAAGTTCATATATTCCGTGGATCTGGACTAAAGAAATGGTATGTTCACACACGTCCGATTGAACTTGAAATGCAGAATAAACTATATAAACCGTATTTCCCCTTCTCTTTCCTTGTTTCGTTTACTTCACCTATTAATAATATAATACAATGGGATTAATATTTCTCATGTCATAAGAGATAAATATTTTCTACCATGTAAAGAAAAGAGAGAAAAAAAACAAATATGGATTCTATATACTTTTATGCATGTGTATGAGATAAAATTATTTCCTAATCACGAGAAACAATAATTCCTATTACAATGTGTTACTATCCTAACTTCTTTTGTAGGTTTTCTCACATGAATGGTGGTGTCACTGCGTGTGAAGCCTTAACCCCAACGCAAGGGTTTAGCTGTTGGCAGCGCTGCTGCGAAATCACTTTGCATAGTAGGATTGGCAAAAATGAGCCAACTTGCCAGGTTGGCTCGTAATCCGTCAAAAATGAGCCGGGTTGAGTTGGCAGAAATGAGCTGCCAACCCGATTAAACACGCCAGCTCGCGGGTTGGTTTTTTTTTTTTACAAAAAAATAAAAAATATAATATACAAAAATGGACAAAATTCACTCATGTTGTCATCATCTTTCTTCCTTCTCTAAACCTAAGTTCCTAATCTTCTCACATCCCTGTCATTTTTATATTGTTAGGTTGTGCTGGATCTGTTTGATTCAAATATCTTACTCACTTGGTAGTAAGTGGTTCTGATTGTTTCTTGATGTTGGTGCAAATTTGTTGTGAAGAAAATTCGAAACTAGAATATTTTGTTTTTATTTCTCATTTTGTAACCTTTTATTTAAGCTGATGGAAGCCACATAGCTAGTACATTAATACTACAGGTTCATTTAAATAGGTTGAAAATGAGCCAACTTGCGAACAATTTTTGAGCCAACCCGCGAGCCAACCCTAACCCGACTCGGGTCGAGTTGGGTTGGATTTTCTGGCTCGTTTTGTTTTTCGAGTCAACCCTAACCCTGCTCATTTTTTTCAGGTTGCATGCAGGTTGAGCCGGGTTGAGTCGGATTGACCTGTTTTGCCAACCTTACCTTGTAGAAATATAGAAACCTTTTTGGAACAATTGCAAGTTACCCAAGAGAAAGTAAGTATTTGGTCATCAAAAATATGAAATAGGTAAATTAAAAGAAGAAAAAAGAGAGATCCTAGAACAGATAAATCATCACAACTTCAACTTTAGCCAATAAATCAAAAACTTTGTGATGGTGAAGATTCTTAAATCTTATTCAACTCATTCGCAATGTTGTGAGAGACACATTCGAACCGCCCTTTGTAATTTAAATAAGAATACCAGATGTGCAGATTGGTCAAGAGAACGTACCATCAGAACACTTGCCTGACTATACACATAATGTTGTGATGTGGAATTTTTTTTTTTTACTAATTTACAATTTGGATGCTGCTTCTCTCTTTGAATCATATGTTTTATCTCTCTTCAATCATTTTGCTTCCGCCACCAAAACCATATCAATTTTTACACATTTTGCACTTGCAACTCATGTAAAAAATTTCGTTGAAGTGCAGAAGAAAATATCTGGCATTTGACAACTAAAAGCGGTCAAATCCCAAGACCAACATCCAATGATCATGTGGAATTACCCATGGATATGTGTTAGCTATAATATCTCAAAGTTCCAATAACAAAATGACACACAAAAAAGAAGATAATTACCACAATTAGTGCCTGTAGAAAAAGCATCCCTTAATTATCATCGAAAGTTAAAAATTCTAACATCATGATATGAAAGCTCGGTTTAATGATATGGAAGAAAGGAGATCAAACTCTAAATAAATACAATATTGTAACAATCAATTAGTGTTACTATCAGTGTTACTACCAATCAATTTCACTCTTAGATCGATTATGTTGATCTAACGGCTATATTTATTTCCATCTTTGCATGGTTATGATTCCTCATATTTAATATTTAATATTTATTTTCACCTTTATATGGTTATGATTTTTCATATTTAATGCTTTCACACTAAATACAGGGAATCAACCATACAAAGATGGAAATAAATATAATCGTTGGATCAACATAATCGATCTAACGGTGAAATTGATTGGTAGTAACACTAATTGGTTGTTACAATATTTTATCCCATAAATATATTATGTCTATCTTCATATATATATATATATATATATATATATATATATATATATATATATATATATATATATATATGATGTCTAAAACAATCATGTCCATTTTGATGTTAATTTTATTCAACCATTCTTATAGTTTCCTTAGCCACTTACAACTCCATACCAACCCATATTCACATTAAATCATCACTTAGCATAATTTTTCTCTATTAAGCCTACAAGGCCGTGGGTTAAGCATACAAGAAGCAAAGGATTTTTCTTGCATTTCAAAGGTTCTAGGCATTCATATAGGTCCACCTTAATTGGTACAAACACTCTCCACATCAAATCATCAAGCTAACACACAAGTTTGCACAATTTTCCTCAAAACTCCCCACATGGCTGAATCCACACCTTCCATAATCCAAGGGATTTTCAATTGATTTTCAATTATTCAATGCATCATTCATCATGTAATCAATTATCCTTACTAATCCACAATTCATTTTGATCATCTTCATTAATTTTTTTACAAGAAAACTATGTTCATCCATCAACATTTTCCCAAGTTAAACAATATCAAATGCCTTAAAATTTTATTGGATTTTCTTACACAAGACATCATTCCAAGCAATAAATTCCAAAGGGAACTTGTCATTTAAAACCTCTAAATAGCTCCATTCAATAACACATATTCAAGAACACACTTCAAATTTTGATTCACTATAAAACTCAATCAAAATCAAGAAAATTCACCACCAATCAAGTCACAAGACTCCAAGAAATGAGTTTCAAGTGTACAACCAAGCAAACAAGCTCTAATGCCATTGAATTTCTCCAAAACCGCCACCCTCATCACAAAATGATCTCCTCACACACTCACTTTTAGGAGGATTTCACGAAAAATATTCACAAGAGGGAGGAGAATAACTTTGATTTTCAACAATTTTTGATTTGATGAGTAGAAGTGAGTGAAATTTTTGATTTGATTTTCAACAACTTTTAAAGGTAATGTATCTCTTATGTTGCAGGGCAACAAAAATTGTTCCTTTCATGTTGTTGTGTTTTTTTTTTATCTTCTGGTGTGGGTCATGCACTTTATTATGTTTGCATGACAGCTTTCTATTCTCCTACTTCAGGAAAATTATCAACCCTGATTTTTTTTTAGTATGAAAACATATAATTAGACTATAACAAAATCATTTTAGAGATGACTCAATATTAAACTCTTTACACAATGACATATGCAAGCATATAATATTCAAACATTTGTTTTTAAAATGCTCATACACTAATAACGATATATTAATTAATTAATTAATGGTTTAATATTATTTATTCTGTAAAGTTTTGTTATTAATAAACTTGAAACATTAGTTTCTGTGCTATTTAATTATAAAAAGACAGTATGTATAAAATAAATAAATATAAAAGACAAATATGAAATGATAAATGATATATAAAAGAAGTGTTGCGAGTGAGCAATAAGAAAAGGGGTAATTTGGTAGAAGTAGAAGAAGCTGCTAATCAGTGAGGTGAGGAGAAGAAGAAGAAGAAGAGGAAGATGATGGGTTGTGCTGCTTCCCCAACTGTATCGGTCTCCTTCAAGCTGCCCCAGCTACCACCATCTCGCACATCCAAGCCCAAGCCCAACCCCAACCCCAACCCCAACCCTGGTTATAGTTCCCTTTCATTTTCGTGGCTTTCTTCATTTCCTACTTTAAACATTCGCACAAACCCTATCAATCCCAATCCTTCCCTCTCCAAAGTAACTACTCTCCTTCCCTTTCTCTTCAATTTCCAATTTTCTGCTTCTGATTCTCTAATCCAGTTTAATGATGGAATTGTTGCTCTTCAAGAATTATAAAAGCATGAAGCATCAGAATTTTTTATTATTTCTCTGCTTTATATTAGTTTGATTTCCACTTCTCACAATTTAAGGCTTTCTTTTGCATATCTGTTACAAATTCCTAAATGCACATTTTTACCTTTTAATTCCCAAAAGCAAGGCAAAGGGGCTTTTCCATTTTATCATGCTGCTCTCTTGGGCTAACAAAACAAATTTAATTGCCAAATGAATAATCACATAATTCTCAGTCTCAGAAAAACTTCGAGTTTATGTGTGCTATGTCGTGACAGTAATCACGTCACACGCTCTCTCGGGCTTGTTTTTCTGTGATGTTCTGAATTTCTGAATTGTGAAATCTGAAAAATTTGGACATGAAGATTACATAGAAAACAGTGGCAGTTTATAATTATTCTCATGCTTTGTGTTGTGTTGTGTTGTGTTGTGTTGTGTTGTGTTGTGTTGACATGAATGAAGAAAAGTAAGTCATTCTAACATCATGTGTAGGGTTCCATCATTCGAGCTGCGTGGACCCGAAGATCTCGAGGTGAAGCGGCAAAGAAACCTAACAGGAAATCATGGAAGCAGAGGACAGATATGTACATGAGACCATTCTTATTAAATGTTTTCTTTTCAAAAAGATTTATTCATGCAAAAGTGATGCACCGAGGAACAAGCAAAGTCATATCTGTTGCTACCACAAATGCCAAGGATCTTCGAAACTCTCTTCCATCCTTGATTGATCATAGTGCTTGTAGAGTAATTGGAAGGCTTATTGCTGAGCGATCAAAGGAAGCTGATGTATATGCAATCGCATATGAACCCAGAAAGGATGAAAGAATTGAAGGTAAACTTGGGATCGTTCTTGATACCATTAAAGAAAACGGAATTATTCTTGTCTGAGCCCATTAGCCTCCTTCTATTGCTTGTTACAAATTCTCTCTGAGTATGGATTTTTTTTTTTTTTTTTTTGTGCGTTACTTTGCTACTTGATGAATTAGAATATTGTGGTTTTATTTTGGCAGCGGTGTGTATCATATTTACTTGTTAATCTATTGTTTACATATTACAGCAGGCAAAGATATAGAGATAGAGAAATGTTTAACGTAATAGAGAATGGAGGATTTGAGTTTGAGCAGCAGAATAACAACATTATTGTTTTAAGTTCCTAGGAATTTATGTTAAAACCATAAGGATTGTTTGATAGCTGAGAAATTCTGAGTATTAATGAATCCGCGGGGAATATTACCAAAAAATTATTTAATTATTTGGTGGGCCAAATTATTATAAGAGACATCGGCTCAAGTTTTCTGAATTTATGTTTGGTTGATTGTCAATGATTTATGTGAATGTGGATTGATTTTACAAAATTAATTAAAAAAAATTCTGATATACCACAAAAGGGTCAAAATGTGACGTTGGGGTCACTGGCTTGGAGCAGAGGAACCCATTAAAAACGCGTCGTGAAAGGAAAGAGAGGAATCCACAATTTTGAGAAGTAGTGTAAACTAAGGCTTTAACAAGAGAGAGTATTCTAGTCTTGAAAATATTAGAGCAGAGTTATTTATATTTTATAAATTATGTAAAAATTTCCCACCAATTGGGAATTCAAGAATACCACCAACGGTATTATTTCGTAGGATTCTTATTCTGAAAAAAATTAAGAATCATTGTACCAAATATGGGATAATTAAGGGTCTGTTTGATTGTGTTTTGATTTTTTTTGTTCTTAAGACTGTTTTATAAAATAGTTATGGTTTTCTATATTTATTTATTTTTGAAAGTTAAAAATCAAAACAGAAAACAAAAATAACTCAGACATGTTCTTTAAATTTGATTCTAAAAATAAAAAAATAGTTATAGTTTTCAAAATATCTTTTACAAAACAAGTTTTTTAATTTTTTTGTTCTGAAAACTAAAAAACTGTTTTTAAAAACAATAATCAAACAGATCCTAAGATTTTCAATGTAAGCTTCATGGAAATCTAAGATTTATCTCTCAATGGCCCCTAAAATGCCCCCGAATAATTTGATTTGTTCACCTTCACAAACGTCGAACGGACAGTCTAATTAGCGTTTTAAATAATGTTGTCAAGCCTGCTGGTTTGAGTTGTATTTACATAACTATGGAATAATTACTCAATCAAAATAATATTTAATACTGTGAAAGCTTATTCTTTTTGTCATAAATTTGTCTTTGATCGAACTCCTGTCATACATAGGCATATATACAAAATTACATTCAAGAAGATTCAAGTATCAGAATTCGTGGACGTGAATTTCATTCAACAAATAAAATGAAGATTGAACTCATTATTTACTTTACTAACGGGAGGAATTATAGTCAACTTGTACATACATAAGATTGTAAATATGCATATTTTACTGTTTATTTCAAAGCTAGACGTGAGCAATGAGCATGGTTCAGGATTTTACAAACAATAAATAAAATGAACATTACGAATTTCAAATATTACAATTTTCGAGTGCATCCAGTCCATGAAGCATGGATACCATAAGATGAAACTTCAAACCTTACATAATTCAACATAAAAAAACTTAGAAATTATAGCGGGACACTTTAATTGCATACCTTAGTTACCGACTCGTTGGACCAACCTTTATCATGAGTGAGTTTTTCGGGTTTCCTTCATCTCTCCAGTAATCTACTTTGCCTACCCATTTCTATGCACCCTGATTTGCGTATTCCCTTTGTCATAGATGAGTAAAGTACAAAATAAACAGTTCAGGTAAAGTTAAATAAAAATGTGAACTGCCCTTCACTGTCTGTTTAGCAACTAGTGCGCCATAACTTTACAAATGACGCAGGCAATTTTTTCGTACAATGTGAGGGGGCAATACAAAAGTAACAAAATGATCCTACCACAGTTCATCAATAAGAATATTGTAATTTACAAGGAACATGCTAGGTCTATCATTTTCCTTAGTTCTCTTTCATTTTTCACTATTGCTATTTATTTACTGAGATATCCAGTTTCCCAATCCAGTGGTATGGACTTGTCTTCATTCGCAAATGCTCGATCGTGTCAACTGTCTAGTGAATCTATTCGATGTCCTTTATAGCATCCTGCATTATAACGTTAAAAAACGTTGGGTTACTAGCGACTCAGATCAGGCATTAACTAATGGTGATAGACTCATTAATGCAACAGCTTACCTATCTTTATAAAGTAGAAACAAGTAAATTACAACAATATTATTATTTACTTTATCATCACTAATCCGAAGAAAGTGACTTCTAGAAAAGAATGGTGGGTGTGTCCATATCTATAATTAATACAAACTGCAGGAGAGGAGGGATTGAGGGAAGGGGAAGATTGGCTGCAAAGGCAAGTTGGCCTCGCCCAGGTTTGAATCTACGTCAGGACTATAAACATTGCATTGTAATCAGCACCTTGCGAAATGTTAAATATTAAAACATGCAGACATCTGGAAGAAATAAAGAAAAGATAATAGTGAAAAGAGAAAATGATGGTTAAAACAAGAAACAACGGAATTTAATCATGTAGAATTTATATTCATCTTCTAGATCCAAATGAAGCTTATACTAGCCAAGCCCAGCCTCAAATCATATCACGTCATCAGCAGATTGTTCAATATTCACCCAACCTCAGGACATCCTGAACTATCGATTATTAATCATCATGGTAGCAAAGAAAAGCAAGGGTCGATTGTATATGACCAATCAGATATAGAATACTATCCAAGTCTATGCATCAATATTCAACACAGTATGCACGTTTTCCCCCAAGATAAAGAAACAAAATCTAAACAACTACATGCTCCCAATTGTAGACACCCTAAGAGGGTAATCATGATATATAAGGGTAATCATGATATATGTATATGTTCTTTAATTCTGATGTAGATGAGGGATAATACCTTTGCAAGTCGGGTGACATATGCAGCAGCAAATGCAGTGACCAACAGTCCCAGCCCAAGCGTCAGCAGCTGACTGTTTCCTCCTAATGCATTAAGTTCAGATTCTTCTTTCTGAAATGCAGAAGCAGTAGTTACATTAAAGAGGCAATCAATGAAATTTCTCCCTATCCATAATTAAAAGTAAAAACAAAATCATTAATTTAATGAATTGCAAAAGAGAAGGGCAAAGAAATCACTTCAATACTGCTTAACACACAAGACTTGTAGTACATATCCTCCAGGCAAAAAACCCTGGCAAATAATACTATTGCATTAAAATAGTAAGCAATGTAAGCAAAGCAGATAATTTCACCAACAACATAATGTTAACCATCCTGTTAGAATATTAGGATTCTGATTGTTTTAGGAGTCTTATGATGCTAGGAGTCTTATTGGGCTGGGCTTATACCAGTTGAACTACACTAGGAATTGACTTAGATTATTAGTATGAATAGGTATTAGTGGTTTGCATCTATACCAGATCATATCATAATAATAACGACTGTAGAGTCTCCCTTCTCTCTTTTCTATCTTTTCCCTACAATTACTGTTTCCGCTTCCGGGTCCCCAATGGAACTCCTTTGTTTAATTGTTTGTTCACCATTAATTTCCAGTGGCTATATTCATTTTTTCCAACCACCAGTCAAGTTGTATTGAAAACCCTTCATTATCCTTTTTCTTCCTATGCTGTGCCTTAGATCCGTAGCACTTTCAACCCCCCCCCCCCCCCCCTTTTTTTTTCTTTTTATTCTCGCCAATATCTTTCCGGCCTCTGTTTTAATGGAGCCATCATCAGAAATGCTCCAGGTCTGCATATCCAGTGTGCGAGAGCACCTGGAACTCCTCTTTGAGCAGTGACTTCAACAGACATAGGTCAACCATCCTTTTCTGGTCTAATCCATTCCCTTGTGCCTCTGTCATTCTCTGGTCTAATCCAGCCAGAGAAGCTTAGGAAGAAAGCATCTGACCATCCATATTCAAACCAGCCAAACAATTTGTAGCCAAATTAATCTTCAAACATGAGTGTGAAAGATTCCTTAAAGAACTAGATGGCACACAGATCATTCACAGAAATGTCACTATCCTCCTCCAGAAAAGAACAGCATCATCAGGAAACAGGTGAGAAACCATAAACTCATCTGAACCTACTTTATATCATATAAGAGAAACCTAAAGCAGCCTATCAACCACTAAAATCAACAACAATGTTTTCTTTGTATGCTAGAGGCCAGAAAACTCTAAGAAAACTGCAGTAATATATTTTGTTAAGAAATAATGCCTAACAGCACGTCAACATGCCTTTCAGCATCATCCATTTCTTTCTTTATTACCATCCCATACTCCTCCCATGAAACACACACAGAAAATGATGAAAAGAAGAAAACAAGAACGTGAAGCTAACCGACGGCCAAGAAAATTCTAATAATGATTGAATAGCTAAAATACCAAGAATACTAAAACATCGGAGGGAAAACCAAGTACAAACTCACAATTATTGCTCTTCCAAAAGCGCCAGCACTAACATAAGCCCATGTTCCTGGAAGCATCCCCAACCAACTGCATGACATTTATTAATTAGTTTTAAATCAGAAATTCACGAGAATTATACATGTTCAAATGTAGTTCAAGATAAATAAACTGCGACAACCCCAATTAGATATACAACTTAACCAAAATATTCCAAGTTTCATTATTAACTTCATTTCATTACAATATAGCTATAATATGCTGCAAATGATTAATGACATTTTATAGCAACATAACCTCTCTTTTATGAACCAAAGCAAAGATAATTTTTATGAAATTGTGCCTAGTCCGAATTGTCACAATTTTTTTTTTTTTACCTGATCGTAAGTTCCATGCTCTCAGTATACTCATCAGTTCATGAAATCACTATTGCCAGATATTAACAATAATTGAATAGCAATGCATTTTCTCCGGAATCAAGATTAATCTATATATATTGCATGTCAAAATTTAGTCCGTTTATGCTGAGAGGTTATATCACTTGTTACAAAAAAACACTGTAGTTTAAAGACTTATGCACATAAGATACCATTCATAACAAGTAAAATCATCAAAACGGAACTATGAATATTCTAAATTTCTAAAAATATGGATTACTGAAAGAATATGAAAGATTGGTGTCTTATATTGGAAAGAAAGAAACAATTAATTCCATTATTCCAACACTAAGAACCAACCAATTAACATCTTGACACACACTAAAAAGCGTGGGAATCATCCTTTTATTAATATTATTAAACAATAAAATTAGAATTTTAAACCGGTAATTATATAATTAACCGTTTATCAATTATTTTGATTACTTATGTTTGGTCAAAGGAAAAAGAAAGTTTATAATAACTACAACTACCCATTTTTTAGGATAATGTTTGTATGGTGGTGAAGAAAAAAACACAAAATCTAACTTTTAGCATTACATACTAAAATAGATAAGCTCAGTCAAGCATGATATGATTTTGTTCTTTTCTATTCCTGTTTAACCATTTAGATGAATTGTCCAAGAAGGCAAGAACACATGGCAACTTATAAAGTCCAGAGCTTATTTTTAAATAGAGAATGTTCTCTCTAAAAGTGAAGTAGTATCGAGATTAAAAAAGACATGGAAATCAGTATAAAATTGGTATTGATCAGTAATAAGCAACACACCTTCCCAATACATATGGAATAAACTTAACAGATGTCAATCCATATAAATAATTCCCCAAAGAAAATGGCAGCAAAGGGCTCAGACGAAGCAGGGTAACAACCCTGAAGCCATTTTCTCCAATTGCTTTGTCAATAGCAAGAAACTTCTTGTTTCCTTCCACCAGTTTTAGAATACGCTCACGAGCAAAATATCTTGCAATTAGAAAAGCAACACTTGCTGCCACCTGTAATGCGTTATAATATTAGTTTCAATAATATACATACATCTAGAATCAATTAACGTAGACAAAAAGAAATGAACTCACCGTTCCGCTGATAGAGACTATGATAGTGCCAATAAAAGATCCAAAAAGAAGTCCAGCTGACAAGGTTAAAGGAATGGCAGGAATTGCAAGGATCTGAGACAACATTAAAAAAGGAGTCAGATTGAACATTAAACATCTAGTCCATGGTCATTATTCTGATGTACAAACTAGAGAGGGAAGAACAACATGTGCACGGGAAGGTTATGAAATACTAAGTTGAGTGAAGAGTTACAGAGAATTGAGATTGAGGGGAAGTGGTAGATGCATTGATACCTCCAATCCAGCATAAACTGCTACAAATAATGCATATCCAGCTGGACCATAACCTGCGATACACGGGATTAATTTAGAGGACAGACATAACATGATATGATAGTATAAGTTCCCAGAAATTTAAATGAATGAAAAGAATAAAATAAAGACCTTCTATGAAGAGTGAGAAGTGGTTGAGGAAGGAATTGATGTTGTCCTTGTATATATAACCAACGGAGGCAAAACCCCCAACAATACCGAGCAAGAGTACACCGGCCAAAAGGGTACCCTTCAAGGCAGTGTCACTGTCACCCTCCGACTCGGTTTCTCCTTCATTCTTATCGCCATCATTCTTTGGGCTAAATAGGCGCTTTATGCCAGGTGGGGCAGTGTTGATCTTGATCTTCCCTAGTTGCTGTTGCTGTTGCTTTTTGGTCTGTCTGAGGGAAGAGCATGGTGTGAGCAAGTGAAATCGTTTGTGGGGTTTGAAGATGAAAGAAGAAGAAGAAGGTGGAGAGAAGGGAAAGTGGTGGTTGTTGGGGTTGGGGTTGGTGTGACTGTGAATAGAAGAGGAGAGGCACGGCAACGTGAGAATGCGCATTATATGAAACTACGGATGAGAGCGGAATGGATGGAAACAGCCTCGGCCTCTGTCCCTGCCTCCCACTCCCATATCAGTATCTCACACATTTCTACTCTTTTTGTGGTTCTTATTATCTCTCCACAAATAACTCTGAATTTCGCTATCTTCAAATATATTATTGTGGACTTCCTTTTAATTTTGTCATTCTATCTAAAAAATTTGCAATTTATTCTTTATAGTTTGAACGATATGGACTAGTACCATAAATCATATTTATTCATTATTTGGTCTCAAGTTAACAATCTTTATAGTTAATAAATAGTTATATGGGATATGTTATTTTATCTATCTTTTTTTTTGTCTACTTTTATTTATCACTTTTCAATATTATTATATCATAATCTCAACTACTTTTACCATTTCTATCTCCTATTAAGATTCTGATATAATAATGTAAGAAAGTGATACATAAAGGTAATCAGAAAAAAAAAATATATATATATATATATAGAATAACTTATTCCTGTATCCCTAATTATAATTACTAAAAAAAACTAACTAGTTATTTATAAAGTTGTGAAACTCGCCATCTTATTTGGCATAAAAATATTATTGGAAAAAATATAACAATAATGATATATAAGTGTAATACTGAGGCATTTGTAATAGGCTAAATCACATGAACTTGTGTGATTTTTCAAATAACCACCTCAAAATTTTGATTGATACAATTAACTATGTACTATAAAATTAAAACAATTAAACATATTTAAAAAATTTAAGACATAAATATTAATTCACCAACAACCATTACAGTTGTCTATCACTTCAGCCATGGCATGGTTTCAACTAACCGAATAAAATCCATGTCTGATGTTTTCCTCCTTCGCTTTCTCGGGGTATCTTCTCCATTGGGCAGCATCGAGGACGAAGTGGGAATTATTAGGGTGCTGCCAACGTACACGATGGTGATTGGTGTTGTTCCAGTGCATGTGGCTTCTGTCGTTGTTAGTTCAGCGTGCTCAAGCAAGTAAGACTCATGCTGGAATTTGTTGCCCAACTCCTGGGTCAGCTGGAAGACCTTACCGGCGTACATCGTTGGCATTCAGATTCTTCAATTGCATCTTTTAACCTTTTAGTGGGGGTCCTTAGAAGGTTTCTTCGTTGCCATTGACATCGTGAACAACATGTTTTCCTGTGACTAGTAAACTTGTTCCAATGAAACCACTGTCAGCTCTAGCGAGATAACCATTGGTGTCGTCATCTTAGAGGGATAAATATCAATAGTGTGGGTGTGATTTTCTTCGCTGAAATCACCGTCGTAGGTAGGATTCACTTATATCCTCAGTGAAAAAAATCTCAAGAATTTTAGAAAGACCCGTAAAAATATAATATAAGAAACACTAAAAAGATTTTTAATTTACAAATTTCAATTATTTTTAATTCGCTTATACGATGATATTCAATGATTGATTTCTTCACTCTAGAGTTTCATGCCATTTGTAACCCAATGTAAAAACACCTTTAACAGTTCTTTAATAGAGAAAGGCCTAAATCAATTTTTTTAGGTTGTATAACAGGAGTAGATTTCTTTTTTGGATAATTTTTCAAATATGTGACTGGTGAAAGGTGGGTGGCAATGGTTGGAGGCCAATGGTAGCAGGTGGTGGCTAGCAATAATAATGGCTGTTAATAGGTAAGAATAAGGGCAAAAATGTCTTGAAATGTTCATATATGTTTAATTGCCCAAATCTTATAGTGTATGGGCGTTTATTGTTTTAATTGAAAATAGTGGGTGGTTATTTGAAAAAGCACTTAAGTTTATGATGATTTTATGCAATTTAACCTTTGTAATATTATATATTTGAGATTTTTAAGAGACAAGCAAATATTTATCTGAATGATTATTTTTAATTTTAGTTTGTTTGCATTTTAATTTCAGTTTTCATTGCCATTAAATGGATTTTCTTTTTCTTTCTGATAATTGTTGAGCTATACATTATATGAATTTGGACAGTTTACTTTTGATGGATCATTCTAGTTAGGCTGAGTTCTTGATTCTTAGATTATTTGACTTGGTAGTTTAATTTATGATGCTAATTATGTGATTTGGTATTCACTCTTGTGAGATCTTTGAGCCTGTATGAATGGAATTTATATTTCTGTCATTCTTTCTTTGTTGTGTGCTCTTCTCGTGATTTTTCTCTCTCTAGAACTTGCTCCTTTTTTTTTTAAACTGCACTTTTCACTTGCATGCATAAATATGATAGAGGTCTTCTTTCTCATTTCCCCATTTTGGCCAGATAGCCCCTCTTGCATTATATTCCCTTTGGTTAGTCCCTTTGGTGGTGTTTGGTTGGGAGCTTTTCAGCAGATATCTATGTTTCTCAAGTATGACTTTTAGAAACACCATGTTTGTTTCAACGTATTTTCACCAAAAACCCATCTATCCGATTTGTATGGATTTATGAGAAACATAGATATCCGCACTGTTTAGAAACCCAATTTGAAGGTGGGATTTTTCGGAAAACCGGTTATCTGGCCTTTAATGCACTGTTGATTTCATAAAGTTACCTAATTTTCCCAGTAAAGTTTTTTCCCACCAAACAACTTTTTTTTGCATTTTTCTACCTATCTCACTTTATCTATCTTTCCAATCATTTCTCTATCTATTACATTTCCCTACTATTTCAAAAAAAATTCATCAACCAAACGCCCCCTTTGTGCCTTTTATATCATTCTTTTTCTATCCATGTTACAAGCCTAAGTGTAAAATCATGTGATCCACCACCTTGAAAATTTATTGAGAATTGGTTTCACCTTAACTTTGTGTTTAAGTGTAGGAGTTGTTCGAGGCGTGCAATATTTCAAGTGCGGGAGAAGGTATTTTATTTTGTTTCATTCATCGCATTGGTTGGGTCATTGTGTTTGCATAATTAGCTAAATTCTAAATATATATATATATATATATATATATATATATATATATATATATATATATATATATATATATATATATATATATTGCAAAAATTGCAAGAGAAAAAAATGTTGAAAAATATATATAAGAAAAACACTGAAAAAATTAGAAAAGGAAAAACAAAAAGAGAATGTTTATTTCAGTGACTTTATGTTCTTTGTTAGTCTTTATCTTTGTTTAACCTTTGTTTTATTTTTATTTTAGTTTTGTTTCCTTAGTTTAGTTCTTAACTAGTGCTCTTTTAAATTTCTTGGGTGCATAGCCTCTCATTTCCATACTTAATCCATACCTTCTCCCTAGCCCCAATACAACCTTGAATAAAAAGTCCTCTTGATTTGTGCATTCATGTGTTTTGAGGAGTGGGAAATAGAAGTTAAGCAAGCTTATGGTAAGATAATTTTCTTGAGTTGAATTTGAGTGATACACTGATTTACCCTATACACTTAGAGAGATTGATTGAGTGCATCCCGTGAGAAATCATATTGCGTGATTAGCATTATTAAATGAGATTACCATGTTTTATAATTTGAGATGAAGAAATTTTTGTCCTGATTGGTTGATCTTTTGAAGCTTTGTGATCCTTGTTCAATTTTTATATTATTCTTGGCAATTGTTAGAAAGGATGGATTTATCTTTTAGTTTTTACTTTTATTTTGTTATTTCCTTAGTTTTACTTTGAGTCTTAATCTTGCTGATGAGTGCAGAAATATAAGTGTGATAGAATTTGATAATTGATATTTATTACACCTATTTGTTACTTTTGATTAGTAATTTTATGATTATTGTTGTGCAATTTGCAATCAATTAAATCAATCACACAAATACGCAAGTGCATGTGTCACAAGTAATAAAGGGATATGTGAGTCCAAGATCGTTTCCACGGAGATGATTTATAAAGCAATGATTATTTAAGTAAAGAAACTATAAAAGTATTAATTTTTATGGTTGAGTTTGTAAAATAAAAGATAATTAAACTAAGAAAACAGTAAACTAATTCTAAGGTATTAAAATGATGGATGAGATATAGGTCATGTTCAATTTCTCTGATACAGCAATATTGAAATGACGCTTTAACGATGTTATATCAATGTTTAATCAGTAACCGAACACTAAGGTATGCTGGGGCTTTTGGCCAACTTAACATATATACCCAATAACTAATTCTCACATCTCTATGGGTAAACTAATTACTGAATTGTTAAAGTGCAAGTTCAAAGGCAATGTGGTGTGAATGATCTCTCTACCCACAACTTAATCAAGTTAACTTTCTTAACCTCATTAATCCACACAATTCAACAAGGGTCTGGATTCGGAAACCTCTCGGCCCCAACCTCCTCAATATCATATATGTATCTCTCGACATGCACACATGAATAAGATTAAGCAAACTCGTTGAAAAACTAATTAAACATTAATAAAACAAAGTTTAGGCATACATCTCAATGTTATAGCATAGGTACTTTATCACCTAATCTATAGAGCAATTTAGCTCATAATGAAATTAAATAAAACAGAGAAAAGGAAGAAAGAACTCATTGGAAAACAGAAAAGAAGATGAAAACGAATGCTGATAGGAAAACTTCGTCACGGTCTTGCTCCAACATTACTCCAGCAGCTCTTCCTCCTCCGAGAATCTTACTTTCTCTCTCTAAAACGTGGGTGTGGGGTACTACATTCTTCCATGCCTTCTTGAATCGTAATGTAGTCCTCTTTAAATAGGAAAATGTGGTTGGTTAATTGGGCTTTAGGTTTGGGAGCGAAATCCATGAGTTATGCTGCTGCAGCCTTATCTTATCCCTATTTTCTTGGGTTGTTGGCAATTGATTGGATAAGATCTTGATCTTCTTGATTTTATTCTGCCAATATTGTTGCTGATTTGATAAGAGTTTGTTATCCTTGATTCTTGGGATTTTGAGATAAGAATAAATCTTCAAAAAACGTCCCTTATCCTTGCTTGCTGGTGTCTTATCCAATTGTTAGGAATAACTAACTTTTGAATTTTGAAAATTCAGTTGTTCCCTTGTCCACGCTGTCATGTTGTAGTCATTTCTATATCATTACTTCGTTAGCTTCTCTGCTACAGCATTCTGACGTTAATTTTTCCTGCAAAGTCAAACACTTAACAAGTCATATTTTCTTATACAAAATCAAGGAATATTGTCTCATTTTCCATACTTAGTCATCTCAAAGCACTTAATCATGAATATGTAATATTTAGCTCAATTATCGTGCAAACAAGACAACTTATATGAAATTTATGCAGCAAATTCATCATAAAAATATCAAATTGACTCTCATTTGGGAGAGTTAACAATTATTTAGTGTGCTAATAATGGTTTATTGGGCAAAATTGGATGTTGGATTTTTAATTGAGTTTAATTCGTTTTTATACTAAAAATTAATCTAGATTTACACTGTTGCAGTATTTTGGGCATAACTTTTGTTCTAGATATCCAATTAACCTCGTTCTTATCCCATGTTACAGATAATTTAGAGAGCTACAAATGTTATGAAGACATGGAAGCCAAATTCGGACAAGAAAGTGGTCAAAATTGGAGCCAATGTTGTACTGCAAATGCTAGAATTTTATCTAGTTAATTGGGCTTAAGTTTGTAATTAGGAACTCAATGTTTATGAGACTCAAATCCATTATTTATGTTTTATTTCCTTTTATTTTCGTTCAGAATTGTTGAGCCCATATAAAGGAAATTAGGAAACCTTGTTTAGTGAACTTTTGATTATCGTTTTGTAATTCATATTTTACAGTTTTAGGATTAAGTACAATTTACGTTTTCCTTTCTCTGTTCTTCTATGCTTTCTTTTATTTTAGTTATGGTTTTCGACTTATCCAAGCGAGGCTAAGCACCTTTTAATCAGCCTAAGGGTTGAGGATTCTATGGTTGAATCCCAAGGACTTGCTCTTCATCTTGAACCGATTTTATTTTTCTTCCCTTAACTCAGATTGAACATCGTGCGATTGTAGGTGTTGAATCTGAGATATGTGATTGCACTCTAGGGAAGAGATTAAATGTAGATTTAACGTTTAGGTTGAGCATTGGTTCTCAAAATAACAACAACAAAAATTGTCAAGCCGAAATGGTTCTCAAAATTCGGCAACTGGTTTTGTTTGGCATGAAAAAAATTTGTGCTTGTTAGAAAAAATTAGTCAACCTAAAAATTACTTAGGCCAATATTGTATCCATTAATTGTGGTTTATGTATTTCATTTTATTAAGAATTGTAAAGTATTTGATTCAATTCAAACAAGTTGATTTGTATTTTTCTATTATTACTTTTTAAAAGTTGGCAAAAGATTTGTTTGTAGAGTTGACGACACACTTTTCCAAATAAGGGATCTGGACACGAGAAAATTTTTAGTGATCCAGGACCATCAACAAGTAAATTGTTCCTTTGTGGAAATGTGGATTTTTTTTTCACTTTACTCTTTTATATTATTTATGTTTTTATCTATGTCCCAAATTTTTCAAAGGGAACACTGAAATTTTTCTCTATGAACACGCCTTTTACATCTGACACATGGTAAAAAGGATCCACATTTACTTGACAACAAATGAAATATTACATTTCGATAAAAAAAATTTGGGCGAGACATTTCAGTAAAAAAACTTCAAAATTCGTGTCAATATGTTATGTGTCCTAGGTTTTGTTTTTGCTTTTTTTGTTTTTTTGATACTAATGGAAATTAAACACATAATCTAATATAACCTACCAAAATCCCTCACCACTAAAGGTGTTCGTGTCTGGCCATTTATGTGTTGGAGAGACCGTTTCTTATTTTGTGCTGAAGCAATTTATAAAGCACAGGTCAAAACAGGAGAGATCAAATGGCATTACTTGAATGCTACTGCAGGTACATGTGAATAAGCTGTGTTCGGGGGGGGGGGGGAGTTATTGTCTATCGTCGGCATCTATGGTAGAATTACTTGGATCGATTTTGGAAGCAAAAATCATTCGATCCAATCCTTTCGGTTTGATCATATAATCATCTATTTGGTTTGGATTTTCTTTACAAATCCAATATTATTCGGTTTAGATTGAATCAGTTTTCGATTTGTTGAAAAGCTCAAGATTTGTATAATGATTATTGTGCAAATAACATATCTTTTATATGTATCGGCTTTGTAAAATTTGTATGATGATTATTGTGCAATCTAGAAGCATCAGTAAACGATAATCTAATTTTCAATATAATACAACAAAAAGTTGAATTACCATCTTTTATCTCAAACAAAAAATTTACAGTGTGATTGTCTAAGATACAGAGTAACCCAAATTTTCATCTTATAGAAAAGCGTTGTACAACAATAACTCATGCAATAAAAATATATGATGTATCTTACCAAAAAAAAACATAACATAGATCAAGCACAATCCACTTTCTCCAACATGATGAGTTAATGGGTTTTGAGTTTAGAATTTTGCTATATGATTTTTGGGTTATGATTGATGAAAGATCCAAGTAGATAGAGGGTAAGGTTGGGAAAATATTAGATCAGTTTGGATTGGATCGTTTTTCATTAACCAAACCGAAAATCGATCCAATCCAATTAAACTTTATGATTTTTTTTTGTTTTTTTTTTCGATTTTCGATTTTTCATTTCGGTTACAGCTATTTGAATCAGTTTGGATTAGTTGATGAACACCTTTAGTCACCACTAAACCAAAACTAGTGACTTAGTTTTTACTTTTTTCAGATCCTGTGTTAAAATAAATATTAATAGAGGAGGGTGGAGGTTATGAAAGTGTTCAATTACATATAACAGGCTACTTCTTCTTTTGTGTTAAAAGAGAGATTATGAATGCAGTGATTGGTTAATGTTGGGCCAAGCAGTCCATTTGTATTATTTTATCCTTAGAAGCAGAAACTTTCAGAAATAAAAAACTAAGAACGTGCAAATGGCTAGCCCATTGATGTGTTGGGTGCTAAATAACCAGCCGATGCGCTACAGAATTCTGTTCCCTTCTAATATGTGTAGAAGAGAAAAATCTAAATAAATGAAATAAAGAAATACAGTCATCCATTACAAGTCCAAAATAGGTCCTGGGCTGGTTGCAATCGCTGAATCCCTTGAACACCGCTAGACAGACCCTTTCAATGATTACTTACATAAAATGGAAGTCTTGTCTAATTTGATATTGTGACGTTGAGCATTAACACTGTCCTACTTTTTGTGTGTGTTGTTTTATGATTCAGATCCCCCCTGCCTCCCTCTTTTAAATACGTGTTGCTTTCTTTCCTTTTGTTATTTATATCCCGTTAACGTATGCATGTGGCACGTCCTTTGATTTACATTGCATTACGCCATTACCTAATAAATTAAGATTTGAGAAGAGACAGACGCATCTCTCAAAAAGAAAGAAAAGAGAGAAACATACTTTTAGGGGGTGTTTGGTCAATGGCGGAGCCACGTTAGAGCAGTAGTTGCCTTGGCACTGGCTTATTTAGCCACGTTCATTTAGCTACACTTCAAACGTAGCAAATTCTGTTTCATTTTTTTTTTGAAAATTAGCCACGTTTTGGTCGTAGCCATAGAACCGTAGCTATTTGGGCACTAGCTGAATTTTTTAGCACTTGCTAACCTGCCATGCTGGCTCCGCCACTGTGTTTGGTAGAGGATAAATTTTTTTTACCAGGGAAATATATTACTAGGGATATGGTGGAAAATGAAGTTTGATAGAAAAATTAAAGAAAAGTTGTTTGGTTGGCCAAAATTTTACTGGAAAAATTGAGTAGAATTTTATAAGGGGGCGTTTGGTAGAGGAGATAATTTTTTTAACCAGGGAAATATAATTAATGGGGAAATTGTGTGAATGTAAATTTACTAGGCAAATTTTAAAAATGGTGTTTCGTAGGACGAAATATTACTAGGAAAATTGATTTAACTTTACTGAGTCTATTTTTGGTTGAAAGTAAAATTTTGATGGGTAAATATATTGAAAAGCCAAAAATACCCCTTATAAATTTTGATGGGTAAATATATTGACAGAGTATGAGGGGCATTATAGTCTACAAGATAGCTCCAAATTTTGCACTTCCCTGGTCTTCCACAAATACCAGCTCGGATGTGGTATTCACAAACAGTATTTTTCATATCAAATTACACACAACTCTCATTTGCATGGGTAAATGCATTGCCTAATTTTATTTCTCTAAATCCTCTACCAAACATGGCTTACATGGTATCCCACTCTCACTTACCCATCCATCCCACCAAAAACCACCTACCAAACACCCCCTAAGTCTATGTTTGGTTGAAGGTAAAATATTGATGGAGAAATGGGTTAAAATTACCAAATTAACCCCTTTTTATTTTTGAGATATAATTGCTTTCATTTGTTTTCAGTGGTTGAATAACTGTGTTGGGAAAAGGAACTACTCAACATTCTTTCTTCTGATGGTCTCGATCATGTTAATGGTCAGTCCTCTCCTCAGTATTATAGTCTCTTTCAATTTCTGACCCCAATAAAAGAAAGTGTTTCAATTGGGTTAGTTGAATCTTTTCCTACATTTTTGTCCTGTTACAGCTTATCATTGAAGGAGGGGCTGCAATTGTTATATTTATCAGGTGCTTTGCGGATAGAAGGGGAATAGAAAAGGAGCTTTAGAGGAAGCTTTATGTAGAGTTTCCAAGAGGAGTTCTTGCCACCATATGTGTAAATAGTTATTTGAATTGTTTTTGGCCATTGCTGTATTCTGTGCCGTACTTGAATTTTGGATTCAACATCCCTTTTGATTTGCATTGAACTTCCTGTAATGCTTCAGGTGTTGCTTCTCTTATTGACAGCTTGTAGTTTAGCAGTAATAAATGAGGGTGATTTCCGTCCACCGTTTGTGATCTTTATTTCGTTGCCTGGCTAAACATGAAATACCACCACGAGTGTGGTTTTCTGGAACAGTGATAAACATCACATTTTGCAAAGAAAACGCAAAGGATTGGGCAACCAATTTGTCTATCTAAATTTTTTTCAATCCTGAACCAAATGTGGTCAACCACAAAACCCAAAGGAAGTTGCCTTGGTATCTCTCTCAAAAACTTCGACCAAACACCCCCTTAGACTTTAGCTAATTGGGATCCCAAATTGTACAGTTTCTATATATTTGATGCAGGGAAAGAATTATTTCACATTGGAATCAAAATAATTTTTTTTTGTCAAATTAATTGAATAATTATTTTTTTATCTGGTGATTATATAAATTAATTAGATATTTAGATTTTTTCCCAAATAAATCAATGTTGTAATTTTTGTTGAATATAGATCATACTTCGTATTCAGATGATTTATTGCTAACTCATTGCAAACTCATGACTGACTCATTGCAGATTCATCTCTAATTTATTGTTCATGACTTATTATATTTTTTTTAATAATTTCAGTTTGGGCTATGAATAATTATTGTTTTAAGTGTTTTTTTAAAACCTATTTATATTCATTTATAAATTGAATGATTCGAGGTGAAAATAATATAGATAAATTGAAAGTAATTTACATTGATAAATCACGGTAAACTGCTGTGTCATTTTTCTCTATCATTTATCTCTTTTCTTGTTTGCAATCTCGTGTGTGTATATTTTCAACAATTTGTAGATGAGCGAGTGATATTTAATATTTAAAGTTATTCATTAATTATTTTTAATTTTTCATAAAATACTGATTAAGTTTTGTTATTATTATTATATATGTGAGAGAGAATAATTATTTAAGGATTTAGTGTTTGTTGTGTTAAATTATCTCTTATTATTTTAAAAAGATGAAAATACAGAATATTTTCAGAAGATTTATAATGCAAGAGAAAAATAAAATTTTAAGAAAATAGTATTTATTTATTTTTATTTATTTATTTTTTGTTGGTGGTAGGAAATAACTTTTGTGACAGAAACACTTTTGATTTGACATTAATTAATTAATTAATTAGAATTGAAAAATAAATAAGTAACAGAGGTGGATGGTTTTCACTTTTCATTTCATTCCGGTGTTGCGCGATTGAAGACGGTAACATTCTGTTGTGAGTGAGTGCATATTATTTTGACGGAAGAAAAGAATAAGAGTTGGGATTTGGAAATCGAGTGAATTGAAGGTGTAGGTAGGGTTTGAGGGTTGTGGATTTAGCGATGAGTGAGAGTAACGGGAAGAGCAGTAGGCAGAATGAAGAAGATCTGGGGCTGTACTTCCTTGATGTGTGTAGGCGTGGAGGTCCAACGGAGATGGAAGAAGACGAGGAAGAGGCACCAACGGAGCTCAACACCATTAACAGCTCCGGTGGTTTTGTGGTTGTTTCCACCGACAAGCTCTCAGTTAAGTATCCTACCCTCAACCTTCACGGCCACGATGTTGGTGTTATTCAGGCTAACAAGGCAGCTCCAACAAAGCGCCTCATCTACTATTTCGAGATTTATGTGAAGGATGCTGGTGTTAAGGGTCAGATTGCCATTGGCTTTACCTCCGACACCTTCAAGATGCGAAGACAACCCGGGTGGGTGCCTCCTTCTTAATTCTTTCTTTCTTTCTTTAATTCTTTCTTTCTTTAATTATTTCTTTCCCTTCCAGGTGGGAGGCCAATAGCTGTGGATATCATGGAGATGATGGATATCTCTATCGTGGTCACGGCAAAGGGGAACATTTTGGCCCAAAATATACATCTGGTGATGTAGTTGGTGCTGGAATTAACTACGCCGCACACGAATTCTTTTTCACGTAATCCTCCCCACACATCCTATCCTATTCTATGATTATTTGTTCTCTTTAAACTTTTTCTCTGCTTCCTCTCATAACAAGATTTTACTCTCCATCTTCAATGCCAGTAAAAATGGGCAAGTCGTCGGCACAATTTACAAAGACATGAAGGGTCCTCTTTTCCCGACCATTGCTGTTCATAGCCAAAATGAAGAGTATGTTTAAATATCATCTATCTCTTTCTTTTTCATTTACTGGAGTCGCTGCATGCTTATTTATTTATTTTCCAAATATCGGGGTAGATTTCTATGTTTAGTGTATATTTGTGAAGCCACCTATCAGATTAGAGTAGTCAATTGCATTAAAGATTTTTGTATTTGTATAAAATCTTGCAACTCAATTTCCATGCTGACCATGCGTGTAGTTTATCTTCTCCACACCAAAATGAACCTTCGTTCTCTTTTCTCAACATGTAAAGCTGAACAAGGCTATTAATAACATGTGACCACAAAACATCAATGAGGTAACAGCTCACTTAACTAATCTGTTAATCTGACAATATTTTGGAGTGAGTTGTAACGTTTTTAATGAATTCAAGAAAGTTTTACGTATGTTATCATAATAGATGTGAGGTCTGCATAGTATATGTAAAATGTGGGGAGGGAAGAGTAATTTACTCTGATGTTTAATGTATCCGAGTATGATTCGCCTAGACCTGCCACTCATCTTTAGGAATTTTTTTTCTTTTTTTGGAGACCAGCCATTTTGATCGTCTGCGTACATTTTTTAATCCTTGATTATTTTTACCTTCCTTTCATTTCAAAGGTTCTTCTTTTTGGCATCAGTACGTACTACTTAGTTTCAAATAGCAGCTGCTTTTGATCATTAGTTGAGGTGTTCAATTTTTCAGGATTGTGTTTCATTTATCTCTAACAGGGTGCATGTCAACTTTGGCCAGAAACCATTTACTTTTGACCTAAAGGTAAGAACCATTTTTATATTTTTTTTATCTTTGTGTATATATCTTACCTTAGACTTTTAGCATGTTATCCTACTTGCTAATGCAATAACATGAATATTTTGTTACTTTGTATTTATTGAAGAGGGAAAACCTTTGAGTTTACTTCCACCCAGTGACTTGTTCCATAATTTTGTCTTTGAGCTGGCATAATGGTAAAGTATATTTTTGTTCTTATTTTCTTTGAATTACTTGCTCAATGCTTGCTACATGTTATGAGGAATATTTATTATTATGGTTTTCTCATTATTCAGATCTCGGATAGGATGCTTGTCAGATGTTAAAATCAAGTAATCATGACTTTAGTTTTCACCTTTTTATTTGCTGTTTTGCGGACTTCTTTTCTTTTTTGCATTTTCAACACTGAGAATGAGAAGATAAGCCTCTAGTCGAGCAGGATTGGGCCTATTCCTGAGAAATCTTCTGGGTCATCTGACCTGAAGGTTTTTTGCAAAATGTAGCTGAAACTTATAAATATTTCAAAACACTTTTTTCTTTGAAATTACTTAGAGGCTTGAATAATGATAATATTACTCCTGGTTTCACTTTTAAAATTTTCCATTGCAATCTTTTCCCTTCTGGACAAGTAAGAAATTGCTGATTTAAACAGTTGGGAAATGATGCTGATTATGTGATCATGATGATACATGTTTAAATTTTATGTTAAATATGTTGCTTTCGTTGTTAGTGTTATGGGGATTAGTGTAGTTGGAATCACATAAATCGCAATACAATTAATATGATTTGTCAATTCTTTGATACATATTACTTGCTGTTTCACTTTGGTGCTGGAATCGTGGCCTGAATTGCCAGAATTGTGCAAGAATTTCAAGAATCCCCACTTGGCAGCTATTTGTCTTCGTCTTCATTTTCTTCTTTATTGTTGGTGTTGTCTTTTTTCTCACCTAAAGGTCAATTGTCTTCATTGTTTTCTTTGTCATTGTCGCCGTCTTCCTCTGGTTTGAGGACAACGTGGAAGGTTTAGGCTGAGGACTTGAAGGAGGCTCAGAATTTGAGGAAAAAAGGCAAGAGATCGATAATGAAATGGATGGGAGAACATTGATATTGCTAGTTAGTCTAGTTCTGGTAACATTTAGGGAAATTACAATAAAATTACTGTTAAGAGTGTTAGTGTTAATAGTGTAGAAGTCCCACATTGAGTGTGTCTCTTTGTATTCTTCAATTGGTTTGCTATATAATAGCACCAATGTTGTGTAGTTTAATACAACAAGGATTACTATCATTTCCTCTTGTATCTATGATATTTAACATGGTATCAGAGCCTTTCACTATGTCTCCCAGTTACAATCGAGCGGCGCGGGTGGTAACGCCGGCATTGTAGCGTTCGCCCGGGGCTAGTAAAAAGACTAGCGCAAAGCCAGTCCGCGTGGGCGCCGGGACTGCGGAGCGAGGTGGAATGTTAGGGTCCATTTGTTAAGAGAGGCTTTGGGCACTCCCATCCTTTGAGCTAGCTTTTGGGGTGGTGCATCTCAAGGTCATTGAACATAAGAGGTAAACTTAGATATGAAAAAGTCCCCACACACTTCCCCTTCCCCTTGAGGATAGTTTGGAACATTTACCAGAAACACGTGAGGTCTGATCGTGTTGTGACGCAGATAAGATCAGTTCATAAGTTCGTGTCGTGATGCAGAGGAGATCGGTTTGTGAAGGGGAGTCATAAATGACGTGGTTCTACGTAGATCTGCGCGTCAAGAGATAAATTAAAACGACGATGATCTGTTGCATCCCAAACCGCATCGGTCTAAACAATTTCGCGAATTCGATTCCGCTTACATTTGGTATCAGAGCCTCCTGGACCGGTGTGTACAGCGGGTACGCTGTATTCCCAGTGGGGGAGGATGTAATGTCCCACATCGGTTGGAGAGGGGAACGAAGCATGCCTTATAAGGGTGTGGATACCTCTTCTAGTGTGAGGCCTTTTGTGGGGTGTCCCAAGAAACAAAACCGTGAGCCCGTGGGCAAAGCGGACAATATCACGCTACTGGATTTGAGGCTGTTACATTAACGAAGCATGCCTTATAAGGGTGTGGATACCTCTTCTAGTGTGAGGCCTTTTGTGGGGTGTCCCAAGAAACAAAACCGTGAGCCCGTGGGCAAAGCGGACAATATCACGCTACTAGATTTGAGGCTGTTACATTTGGTATCTAGAGCCTAACAAGAGGAATCTTAATCCGTTTAACTTAGTTAGGAATCTTAATCCGTTTAACTTAGTTCTATTTTCCATAATTTCAATATGGTTATAGAGAGATATCACCCTCCTTGAGGGATTCCCGTTGTTATTTCTTTTTCGGGTTTTTCTTAGTATGCTCTGTGACTGCAGCTTAGACTGATCTGTCACATCAGAAAAGAATGATCGTTGAGAAGTTGTTGGGTTGACCACCGTTGTCGTTGACCGACCACCGTTGACCGCGTCGTCCACCGTTGACAGCCGTCTCCGGCGACTTTTCCGATGACTTCCGGCGACTTTTTCGGCGATCCACCACCGTCTTCGACGACTTTTCCGACGACCCACCGCCGTCTCCGGCGACTTTTCCGATTTCGCGAAGCTTTGTTTTTCTTTAATCTTCTTTCTTCCCAAGATGGAGTATTTATACTATTCATCATCCATCTTGAGGGGGAGCACTATCCAAGTTGCTGATGTTGTCTCCGCTGATGATAATTCCGGCACTGTTTAGAAGTTCCTCTTAAGGGGGAGCACTGTCCATGTTGCTGATGGTCATTCCAGCACAATTGTCTTTGCCGATGATAATTCTGGCACTGTTTAGAAGTTCCTCTGGAGGGGGAGCACTGTCCATGTTGCTGATGGTCATTCCAGCACAATTGTCTTTGTCGATGATAATTTTGGCACTGTTTAGAAGTTCCTCTTGAGGGGGAGCACTGTCCATGTTGCTGATGGTCATTCCAGCACAATTGTCTTTGCCGATGATAATTTCGGCACTGTTTAGAAGTTCCTCTTGAGGGGGAGCACCGTCCATGTTGCTGATGGTCATTCCAGCACAATTGTCTTTGCCGATGATCATTCTGGCATCTTCCATGTTGATGTTCATTTCGACGCCATTTTTAGCACATTGTTGATTTTTTGGTTTCTCATTTAGGAGATTTATTTTGATGTTATGTTACTTGGTCTTTCTTGTAATAAGCTTGTAGCATAGTCAAGGGGAAACCACGGCTGCTCACCAACTGTTAAATGAAATGTCTGAGAGGGATCTTGATGCTGATGTCCTGGTCAGCTCAGTTGTCTTTGCCGATGATAATTCTGGCACCATCCATGCTCTGATGTCCATTCTAGCACTGTCTCTTTATCAGCTCTTTAGACTGATGGTCATTCCAGTTGATTTGTTGTACTTAGTCATTTCATTTCGTTGATGTAGCATTGTTGTTTTTGGTTCCTAATGGGAGTATTATTTATGTATCAAGCTTGTAGCAAATGATCTATATGCTACAACTTGAGGGGAAGTGTTAAGAGTGTTAGTGTTAATAGTGTAGAAGTCCCACATTGAGTGTGTCTCTTTGTATTCTTCAATTGGTTTGCTATATAATAGCACCAATGTTGTGTAGTTTAATACAACAAGGATTACTATCATTTCCTCTTGTATCTATGATATTTAACAATTACAATCACAAGTAGCATTTAGGGAAAAAATTGAATAGATGTGAGTTTGCAAGTGTTGAAATTTGGAGGATTTAGGTAGGGAAGGATAAAGTGAGAAAAATAGGACTCTCACTAATATTTAATGAAATTAATAGGTGTGAGGATGTGATAAGATTGATATGCTATATTACAAAAGACAAAGCCCTAATTCTTATTTATAGTAATACTAGACTACTAATCCTTATTAAATAAGGGAACAAAACATGAATTATAATGACATATGGAAACCACTCCTGAAAGATCATCCAAGATCCTTTTTGATATTTTAAGATACAATAATGATATTATGAGATGTTTCCTAGATATTCTAATGATAGTTAGGCTATGCACAAGCCTTGTAACAAAACAAAGGCTTCTAAGTTCTAACCTACCAAAATAAGCCAGTAGGAAGGAGCACTAGAATTTTTAATATGAGAAAACAGAGAGATTGAGTAGTAAAAATAAGGGAACCACAAATACATCACCCACAGACCAGCAAAGCACAACAAATTGGCATTTCCATGAACAAACTAGTATGCACCCACAAACCAGCAGAGGACAAAACAAGAGGAAGGTTGAGGTTGTTGAAGCCAACCTAGAACAGCCCACCAAGAAGTCATTCATGCAGAAACAGGGGCACAAGGTCACGACAAGCTTCAAACAAAACAGCCCTTGCAAGGGTTCAAAGAACTCACAACACCCATTTAGATAGGGTTCGAAGAATGAAGCTTAAAACTAAAAAATGTTTGAAATGCAATTTGAAGTGAGGTTTACATGTCGGTGGTCAAGTATTTATGTTCTGGAACTCCCCCCCCCCTTTCCTGAGGGATTCAACCCACACCAACATAGCACGGATTTTCTAATGACCACACTGAACATGCATGAACCCAGTGTGATTATGATGAGATAAGCAATTTTACAGCAATCCCAGCAAGTTGTGTTCTAAGTTAGGGTTGAGATTGGAGGGATCTTCCAAACACATAAGCATACGATTCTACAAGTTAGAACCTGATTTGATGACCATACTGGTAACAAGTGTGACGAAAACAAAGGGTATATAGGTGGAACTAAGAGGATAACTTGAGTATTCATGACGATGGCCATGGCGGATGTGGATTTGGTGCTATTTGTTTGTGGAAGTTTGTTTCACATTTCCCTGGATGTAAACATGTCTTCAGGTGAAGGAAGAAATTCTTCCTCCCATCCAATAGGTTTAGGGCGTACCCTTCATAGCGATGCGTTGCATCGGACCCTGGGTGCAACGAAAAATGGGTCAGGGTCCTTGCCCCAAGGCAAGGCGCCAGGTCTTCACCCGGATTTGGTGAAAAGTAGGTCAGGGTCCCAATACGCAGATGGGCGAGCGTGGCGGGCAAGCACCGCCTAGGGGTTAAGGGTGAGATTGGGAAGCTGGAACATAGGAACCTTAACTGGTAAATTGAGGGAGCTAGCAGAAATAAGGATGTTAAGGTGGATGTGTGGTTATACGAGGATTGATAAGATAAGAAATGAAGATATTCGATGAAAGGTAGAAGTAGTACCGGTAACTGAAAAGATGAGGGAACATAGATTTAGGTGGTTTGAGCACGTAATGAGACGGTTCCTGGATGCTCTTTGTAAGAACAAAAGTTTGTTACCAAGAGTTCGACACAGAGAGAGGTAGAGGTAGAATGAAACTAACTTGGGAAAAGGTAGTTAAACAAGACTTAATGTAATGGGATATAAATTGGCGGAGGGTGTGTCTTAGGACGACATGGAGAAAACCTATAAGTAGGGTGGAAGGTTAAACCCGTTGTTATTCCTTTGTTCCAGATGGTCCCTTTTTAGTACTTTTCCTCTTCAATCCCCCTCTCTTTATTTTCCCATTCGTGTCTTTTATCTTATTTCCCCTTCCTCAATTTTAATTTATTTATTTTATTATTTATTTATTTATTTTATTTTTTTAATCTCCTCTTATTTATCATTGGGTTCATCTACCACCAACCCCAATTAACTTGGGTTAAAGGTGCTGTTGATGTTGATGTTGATCCAATAGGTTTGGGGTTTGTGCTCCAAGAAATCTTAGCCATTTCTCATGCATGGAATGGTGTATCACAGTTCGACAAATGTAAAACAAACATGCTCTTTGGTGATATCTCTAAAATCTAAATTATATGGATGAAGCCCAATTAATATTTGGGCTTGGCTTAGATGTTCTCAAAATGTTTTATATTTTGATATTATTCTTATATCAACAAATGTGAATTAGAATTTTTTGCTATTGTTTAAATTATTATATTTATTTAATGTACTTATATTATCAAAAAATCTTGATATATGTATGTATATACTATGTTGCACCGACACCGACACCGACACGGGATACGACACGACACGACACTCGGACACGTTAATTCTAAAAAATGTTAAATTTCGATACGTCAGGACACGTTTTGATATTATAAAATATTTTTAATTTATGTAGTGTATATTATATTTAGTATTCAATAATTTATCAAAAAAATAAAGCTAAACTTATAATACCCATCAATTTTACAAATAAACATAATATATCCCCAATGTTTATATTAAACTCAATAAAATCGTAATCGTAATCTAACGAATCTAATAGTTGGAACTCAAAATACAATGCAACGTAACCTTTGAACCTTTTTTGAGTCTTTGCAACGAGTATTGGAGTGACAGAAAGTGTCGGAGTGTCGAGAAGTGTCGGACACGACACATTAGGATTTTCGAAGTGTCGGTGTTTCATAGTATATATATATATATATATTTTTTTTTGGTAGGTAGATATATGTATATTATTTACATGTTTATAATGTGTCATTATGCGAATTTTTTTTTAATGCAATTATTAATAGGTGATCAAGAATCTTATGGTTCAAAATACGTTTTGATTAAAAATTAAAAATTATGCCTTCATGATTCGATTCACAATTTGACAATCCTGGTGGGGATGAATTAGAATAGGTGTGCTGTCTCAGCTGGTGTTCCAGGGCCGCTATTTTGAATATGCTTTTTCCTTTTCTTATTAAGAATTTAATATCCTTAAAGGTGAAAAAATATTTGCAAGTGTGAATATAAGAGGTTCTCCAGAAGGATAAGAGGTTCTTCGCCAGCCTTCGGGAGGAGAAAACATGGTAGTTAGATATCCTTATCATACATCCTATGCATCTAATAAGGTAGTACTTTGATGCAATGGTAGATCAAATGAGTTCAGTGTGATTTAATACATTCACAAAAATGACTGTTATATGACCTTTTTGTTTAAAAAGAACAAAGTTTTAAAAGATCTTTGCTATTTATTTTTCTGTTTCATTATTTTTCTTGAATATTTGTATTATTGGACTAGGAATTTGAAGCACAAGAAAGAATGAAGCAGCAACTGAAAATAGAGGAAATTCCAGTGCCAGCAAATATCAGTTACGGGTGAGAGATAATTACCTTTAAATAAACTTTCTTATTAAACTCATTTCAATTAAATTTTACTTCAACTAATTTTGTTCTTCATTTCCAATCATTTTTAATCTAAATTAGTTCCAATCATTTTTAATCTAAATTAGTTCGAGCTTACTATCAGCTCTAAATGCCCATCATATCTTGGATTATTATTAGGTCCGTTTGTAGTTGGTAGCAGGGTAAGATTACAGAACTTAAGATAAATTCCATCACAGTTTTTGTACATATGGATTTACTTACAGATTTCTATTATATTGCCTGGAGATTTGTATATGCCACAAATTGCCGTCTGGGTGCTATAGTCAGCTTGCTAGATCAAATGACAATGTTCTAAGTTTAACAGATGAGTTTCTGAAGGTGTAATGTACTAAGTGGCTCTTAGAAGTGCTGGAAGCTGTAACATTTGAAGTTTAAACCTTGAAATTTTGATAGGGCTAAAAGAAATAGAGAGTAAAAGCTCTGTTAGTGTAGCTGTGCAAACGGGAATCTGAACCTGGTTGATGAAAATGTAGTTATTGGTTTGTGTTTACTGTCGACACCGACGAACCAGTTTCTTTTTCAATTTCAGTTTCTCCCGTGGAAAAGATTGATTATCAAGAGTTTTTAGACTTGTACATAATCTTATGATTTTATAGCATATAGAACTGCGTCCTGTTGTAAGAGATGAGGTTACCACTGTTGTGGAAGTAGATTTATGTTTAGATCATGTCAAATTTATCTCCTAGTAATGCCTTTTTCTATAAAAAAGAAGATAGTTTTCGGTGGTGAATGCATGTAACTGTTTTATTTAATTTCGTGGCATTTTAATTATGTTTTCATATAACATTGTCTGACTTCTTTTTTTTATATTAAAAAAAAATTATTTGGTCTTGCTATTTTTTTTTCCAATTCCTTTTTGCAGATATCAATATTTTCATTAAAATAGCCATCTAGTGTTGTAAAGCACAAGCTGTAAAATATCTTCCAGATACATCTAGGGTGTGAATTTTTTTCTTTTTAATGTTTGTAATATAAGTAACGTTTCTTGAGGTTTGGAATGTAATTCATTAAAGATTTTAGAGAAAGTGCAGGAAAATGAGAAAAAGTGAGAAAAACAGATAGAAATTGAGGAATCTGACTATCTATCTTCACATATTTGTTGACTGGATATTCTGAGGACATGTTACAGCATTATACAATTAGGTGCTGACTGCTGCATTTAAAATGACACATACTTTTTCCTATTTTCATTATTTACAGTAGCTAGCTGCTAAAATATCAAATATGAGGGTTTTTTATAATGGGGGTGATGTATACCTTTATTCTTCAGTTGCAAACAGTATTCATGAGTGTTAATCAGAGAAAGGAGGAGAATAAAAGACAGTGAGGAAGCAGAATGCCATAGGTTGAGTACTTATAATATTATGAACTGGGGTTTTACCTATTGTTTTTAGTATATCAGATCTTGTATTGAGAGAACATCAACTGATAAACATAACTACAAGAATAGAGATACACAAATTATAAAATTAATTTACAATATGACATGGCTCAGGCTGTTATCAATCTCAGTAACAGGCCCTTTGAGAATTTCAGTGTAGACAGAAAAAACTTATTATGGTCTTGTAATTTCCTGGGAATGCTTATTCTTAGGCTAAGGAAAACTTCTCTAAGGTTGCATACTGTAGCTTTTTGTGCTTTCATATATATATTAATCTATTTCGCCTGGGCTGTGTGATATCTATGACTTTCTTGGGAACCAATACTAGTAAGAAAGTAATAAATACGTATGAATATTCTTAATTTTGATATTCTTTCTTATTAGCAGAATTGTCCGTTCCTACTTGCTACACTATGGCTATGAAGATACATTGAATTCATTTGATGTGGCTAGTAGAAGTACTGTTCCTCCTATATATATAGCTCAAGAAAATGGAATTGATGAGGAGGAAATAACATATGCGTTAAATCACAGAAAGACTCTGCGGCAGGTACATTATTTCTTGTGACAATTTATCTTTTTCAATGTGTATAATTGGGATAGGAAACAAGGGAATATTAGGAGGCAATTGGTTTGTTTTCTGCTGTTAATATTAGTTCATATGTTTCCTTGAAATTGCCATATAGCATCTGGAATTGGACTTCGAATTGAGCTTGGAATTGAAAGGTCCAATTCCAATTATCCTGATTGGTGTATACATTAGAATTGGAAGTCTAATTCTGAGTTCAATTCCATGGATTTAATAAATAACTAATTTATATTGTGTTCGATTCTTAGTTTAGATCCTAAGAATTACAATTACAAGAACCAAAGATCAAAGTTAAAATCAATATTTTATATTTTTTTGTTAATTATCTTTGTTGCTTACATCCTAGAGAAACTATTGCTGTCTGTTGGCATACACCAACAACCATTGTCACCAATAACCATCGCTGCTAGCACATAACACATTGCCGCCGGCATCCTCTTATGGAATTCCAATTGAATTTAGAATTTTGATTCTTTATCTCAATTTTTTATTTGTCCTAAACATGAAGATTAAGATTCTTAATTTTGACAAAATTGGAATTGAAATTAGAATTGTAAGTTGTAATTCCAATTCTGTCATCCAATGGACCCTTATAATTACAAAAATACACCTTGTTTTCATTCAGTTTCCCATTTTTCGAAATTTTGGGAAAGAAATGGTGAAAACAGCTTTTTCCTGTTTAATGATGAGAGCATGGTCAAATGTGACTGATTTTGCAGAATGTCTTGCTAATTCTTGTGCATGGAATGATATCAAAGAAAGGGATTTTTTTTTTCTTTTTTTTCTTTTCCTGTTTTAGGTAATACTGTAATTAGTTTCTTTTCTTTTGTCAATATCATTCAAACATGAAACCACTAATATTTTGGGGTCATACATGCTACTTGATTGTGGTCATACCTGCCCCTCTGAAAATATCTTCTATAAATTGAGGAGAAGTATAAGCTTTGGTGTTGTTCTGTTCCCATTTTGTTTTCATTGGGATGACATATGTAGATTTTATAAATATAGTGAAAACAATATTTCCTTGTTTTCACTATTTTCTTAATAAAATTTTGAAGAAAGAAAACGAACTAAGCCCTCTTAAATTCTAGGCAATCTTTATGTGTATGTCTCTTCTGTCTGCTGAATAATGTTCTGTAATTCTCAATTATAATCTCTTTTCATTTGTCATACTTATTGAGGCCTTTCTATCAGTTTCAATGGAGTCAGGCCTTCATATTGTCACATGAATTAATAGATATTATAATACCATAGATTAGAATTCTTCTCTCTTTTTACAGAAGTGTCTTTACTTGGTTATAACACAGAATCGTTTAGTTATAGTTTCCATGACTCAGTGTCCTTTTAAGTTCCTGTATTGTAATTGATGGACATTGTGGTTTTGCTGTCCTTTGTTTTTGTATTTTGCTAGTATGATATCCTGGCTATATGTATTGCTGATTTGCAAACTTAATTTGGCTTACCTCTTTTTTCAATGAAGCTAATTAGGGATGGAGAGATTGATGATGCATTTGGTAAATTGCGTGAATGGTATCCCCAGATTGTTGAGGTGGGCTCTCTCAGATTATAATGGTTGTCAACACAGTTTTGTATATCCTGTTCGTGTATCCTGGTGCTAAGCTAACTCCAATTATACTGATTAAAAATGCAACAAATTCTGCTGTGGAGTATATATTATGATCTTTAGTATTGTTGAGATATATAAAACCATTAATGTAGCCTCACCCAACAGCTTAAGCTTTTGGGTTGAATTGGTTCTTTACATGGTATCAGAGCCTCGTGTTCCGGGTTCGATCCTCGCCGCCTCCCACTTTCTTTCAAGTGGAATTTCTTTGTTCGCGCAGGTAGGTGGGCTTGTGCATTGTCCACCCTTCAAGCCCAGTAGGCTCTCATGTGAGGAGGCATGTTGAGATATATAAAACCATTAACGTAGCCTCACCTAACAGCTTAAGCTTTTGGGTTGAATTGATTCTTTACAAGTATATTTGTAACTGAAATTGCTTTAAACTGATTCTTAATGAAAGGAATGTTGATGGTGATTATAGCTGATGCTATGCTGCACTTAAATTGTTATTTGCGTCCTATTCTGTTATAGTTGGAGCGATAATATAGTGGAGCTATACTGTGCTTTGTTGTCTTCTGTTTTGTTTTCCTCTATTGGTCACTCTTTCTGCTTTTGTGTTGTTTGAAAACTTATTTGTGCTAGAATTTGTGGTTAGATCAAATCATGTATGAAATTCTTGATTTGATATTTCTCTGTAAGAATCTTCTGTCATTATATTTACCTCATCGGTAATGACAATCAATTGTGATTACTGCAGGACAATACATCAGCTACGTGTTTTCTGCTTCATTGTCAAAAATTTATCGAATTAGTTCGGGTATATTCCTTTCAATATTTAGTTTTGTAACTATTAGAAGCCTCTCCTACTTTATTCCTGTCCTCCATTAGTATATCTGCAATTAGAGGTTTTTTTTCTTTAATGTTTTTTGTTTTCATTTGATAGTAGTGATTAGTGATGACATATATTTAGGCTTTTAATTTCCAAGGCTGGTGCTTTGTTAATTAGTCAAGCTTAATTGACACCAGTTATTTATCTTTTATTACTCATTCTAAATTTCAAGTATGTTCTTTTGGTCATCTAGCTTTGATTTAAAGTCCCTACTAAATGGACAGAAATTGAATAATTTAATATTTTTACATTTCTGTATGTGATATTTAGGTTGGAGCACTGGAGGAGGCTGTCAAATATGGAAGAATAGAGTTGTCAAGTTTTTTTGGGTTGCCTGTTTTTGAGGATTTAGTTCAGGTGAATTTTCTTATCAAGAATTAAATTGAATACTGCTTCCCTAATATCCCTTGCTGATTTCGAATTTGCAGGAGGCTCGCTTATCTGTGCTTGAAGCATATGATCATTCTAATTTTATATTGCACTAGATAAACATGAGCAACCTCATCTCCCCTTCTTTATAAGCTTTTAAGACTGTCTAAAGATGAGACTTGGAGGGAAGGGGAGCATGCATTTGCCGTGTCCAACTTTGTAATTTTATCATATTTTCTTTTGTATATTTCTTTATGGCCCCATAATAAAATTAAACTTTCACATAATCCCTTTAGTTATTGGAAAGTATTGCGTGCAAATGATACAATCTCTTCTATCAGTTACGATTTACCTATACAAAATAAAAGGAAAAATAAAATAAGAGAGAGTAGAAGAAAAAGAAATAGACTTGAAAAGTTTTCTTCGTGTTATATATATTTGGTCTGGCCTCCCCAATATTAAATTTCTGGCTCTGCCCGTCTGAGATCGTTCCATCGCATGCAAGAGAGAGAAATCATAGTTGTGTTTCCATATTATATGTTTCCTTTTTTTCTCATTGTGGTATGTTAGTACTGATAATTAAATTCGCCTTTGGGTTCTTTATAGGACTGTGTTGCTTTGCTGGCGTATGAACGACCACTGGAATCCTCCGTAGGTTATCTGCTAAAAGACTCACAGCGTGAAGTTGTAGCTGACACAGTAAATGCCATGATATTGTCCACAAATCCCAATATGAAAGAATCAAAAAATTGCTTGCACTCCTATCTTGAGAGGTTACTTAGACAGCTCACTGCTTGTTGCTTAGAGAGACGATCATTGAGTGGAGAGCAGGGAGAAGCTTTCCAACTTCAGAGAGTGCTTAGCAGTGGTAAAAGAAACTAGTGCTAGGTTGATATGTCTATTGATCTCTTACTGTTCTGTTCATATCTCCCCGGGTTTTGTAACAAAGCCAAGTGATCAAATTGATTTTAGCGTCTCGTATACTGTAGAGTCCCTCTTCTATTTACTTGATGCATACTCATTCATTTCTTTGGGAGTGGGGGTTCTCTATGTGCATGTAAGCTTGTAACCTTGTCATCATCAAAACAATTGAAATGGAAAATTTGAACTAAGCAACGATTTCAACATAAAAAAATTCGTGTTTAGAAATAGACGAACATTTTTGGATGCTTGTGGAAAGCCATTCCTAAATTTTATTATTCTATTCTCAGTTTGAATTTGTAATTCGTGAAGCCTTTTGGAAATTATAGTTACGCACACTGTATATGTGTTGAATCTGCACCCTTCAGAAGAATCAGTACAATGTCATTTTAAGCAAGTCCCATTTCAAAATGAGTCTGTCACCCTTTCTCTAACTTTGCTTTTAGCTTGCCCTAATACCAAAAGGAAATGTACAATGTTATCATTTTTCCATGACCTGTAGAGATGTAAAATCTTATATTTAATTCTATTGGCATAACATATACGGATTTTCTAATTGATTAACTAGCTAGTAATATGGTACTTTAAAGAATATTACATAGATGATGCAACATATAGAAAAAATGATGATAAAAACATCAATAGTGATTGCAGAAACTGCTTGATCGCTAAGCTCCATATTCTTTCCACCAAGGCGGTCAACCATGTCTGGAACAGATTCCCAGTTATTGACCTGTTGCTCATAAGGATCCTCCAGTCTCATTTTCATCTTCTCTGCTTGGCGGCTTGCAGCCTCTTGAGCAAGGGTCCAATCATAAAATCTTCGACTTTCTTCTTTGCTAAGAACATTGTAAACCTCTCTTAATTTCATGAATTTTTCTGAGGCAGTTTTTAGTGGGAGGGAAGTTGTGTCTGGATGGTACTCCTTCGATAGTCTCCGGTAAGCTACTTTAATTTCTTCTAAATCCGCATCTGCTGATACTCCTAAGAATCTGCTTGTTTGTTTCCATCAACCAGTTAGTCAAATTGACATGTAACATATATGACAATTGAGCAGAAATGACAAGTCATATATAATAATAATAATAGAGTAGTGTAGTGTAGTGACTCACTCGTAATGAGAACCTGAAGAAGCGGTGAGCAAATCAGCAAACTTTTCACCCAAGAGGTTCTTGGGTTTCTGCTCTGCACTGTTTTGTTGGTGTTTTTCAGTGTTAGTACCTCCAATCCAACCTTCATCTTGGTTGTCCCAATGGATTCTTGTGTCAACACCAGGAGGAGGTGCTCGACCCTGCGAGGCTTGAACAGGCTGCACAAGAGTACTACTGTAATGAGTGTTTGTGGTTCCTGCCCTCAAAAACCTTACTCCTCTTGCTCGATTATTTCCTAAGATGGGATTGTATAACAGAACCTGTGGAGCCGCTGCGGAAGCCATGAAAAAAATAATGGTCAGCTTTTGATGATACCTCACAACTAAGTCACAATAAATACATACATACACACATACATGGCCTACGTTCCTCCACTTTCTGTGGTTCACACACAGACTTAGCCTCTAAGCTTGTCATTTAGCGCGATAACTCATGTGTCAGCTCGCTCCATCTAATCCTTGCTATTTCAAATTTAAAAATCCGTCTCCCTATGATCAAATTTCATTTAATTAAGCTCGATTTAAATATAAAGGCCCAGCAATGCATGAGTTTTTATAAAAAAAAATTTAATGCATGTTATTATTTAGAAACATAATGTTCAAAGAAATTTGAGCATTGATTAAGGCGGCAAAGATTTCAGTTTAGGATAAGAAATCAATTGATGAGGATAATAATGTGAAAAAAAGAGTACATTGGATAGAGAATGCTAAAGGTGGGAAGAAAACTCTCTTTTTCCCTAAAAAAAAGAAAAGAAAAGGAAAACATGCGTTATAAAATAAGAAAATAGACGTAATTGTAGAAAAAAAAAAACGTAGAGAGATAATCCCACTCTTAGGGGCTTAAATTTTTTATATTGTTCGATCCTAGAAGGATTCGAGATGTCCATTAATATTGTTATATGTATTTCATAAACATAGATGTTTTTTTTCTCTATTTTACCTATTGGGCTTTTGGACTTTCAGCTGTATGCTTCTTATCACTACTTGCCTACTGGGCCAATTGAAGTGGCTGAGGCCCACTTTTGCAACACAAGAAAAATGCACCGTTTTGCTTTGTGAAGGCAAAAGCTTCTTAACCCTTCAGCTGAGCACACAGTAACATAATGTGATATGTTTTTTACTGATAGCTACCATCCAAAAGAACTCTCTCGAAAAAGGCTGTTCGTTAGGGTTTGTGAGTGAAATCATTCTGAGAATAGCAAGTGATACACTGAGATTTGATCTATGGTGTTTTGGAGAAACTTGTTCATCTCAACAAGACGGTTCTATTGATCGGTGTACTTTTTCGATTGACGGTCAAAGAGTGGAAGCTCAACCTTGTGAGGAAGATCGGTGAAGCTGATGTTGATCAGCTTGTAGATCTTGTGAAAGGAACTACGATTCCTTGTTGGCTCAAAGATTGGGAAGTTCTCTCAACCTTGTATCAAGATTATATTTCTTGCTGTTTTGTTTCATGTTAAAGTTTCTTCACATGCTTATTTTGTATACCTGAAATTGTATACTGTAAATTCTGGTTCTGAACTCGATTTGAATATAGAGTAATCTTAGAGGGCATTTAACCCTCTTTAGGCCCCTGGACATAGGAAACTCACTGATACTGAGTTTCTAAACCTGTAAAATACTGGTGTAAATCTTCTTTATGCTTTCTTTATTACTGCTAGCTATGGTCAGCTTGTTATTGTTTGTGAAAAGCGTTCCCAAAATTACAACAGATATGTTTCTATAAGATTTAGATACCCTCTCTGAGATATCTACAGGTACCTCAAAGAATAGCACATAATTGTGCATTATAATAACAACATAGTCATAGGGATGATGTGTGTGCAGTAACAGTTAAGAGATAGAAGGTTCAAAAGGTGTGTACTATTTATAGATGAATTATCTAACAGAATTGAACTTCTGGACCTCTTAGAAATATTGAAGTCCAGTTATTGATCCATTGCTATTACACTAGAATTAACCTAATTTAAGAATCTTCCATTAACTTTCCTCTTAACTGTTAGTCTTTATTGAGCTTTTTAGAATGTGGGCCTTTATCTGAGGTCCATAACGTATAAAAATTTTAATCCTTTGTCAATGTAATTTTTTTAAATTTCCTTGAGTTGATATAAAGTATTATACTATCATTGAATTATGTATTGTTATCATCCAATTTATGCTATAAAATTTGACGAAAATGCCTACTCTTCCTTGTAAAAACTCGAGTATCGAGATTTTTTTTTCTTGTTTTTCCTTTTAATATTCATAAAGTTTATTAGGAGGAGATTGTATTTATTTTTAGAGTAAACACCCTTTTTAGTCCCTGTCAATATCTACGAAGTCCTTTTTAGTCCTTGGCAATAAAAAAGGACTAAATTGGTCCCTGAAATTACAAAAAAAGGGCAATGTTAGTCCTTATTTCAACTCCCAAATATGTAGAGTGACCCTTTTCTTGTACTTTCAGGGATCAATTTGGTCCTTTTTTATTGCCAGGGACTGAAAAGGACTTCGTAGATATTGCCAGGGACTAAAAAAGGTGTTTACTCTTATTTTTATTAAGTTTGAGAATTAAGAATTTAATTTAATTTTAAATATTTTGGGTTTTGGATACAAAATTTAATTTAATTTTAAATATTTTGAGTTTTGGATACCTCAGGACAACTTGGGACTTCTCAGGTCGCCCAGATTTCTATTCTGCAACACCTCATAGTCCATAGGCACAATTGGTATGAGTAGTTTCTTTAGGGTGTTCATCAATCGATCCAAACTTGCGGCGACCGAATTAAAAAATTGATAACCGAAAACCAAAAAATTGAAAAATGAAAAAAAAAACACAATTTAATTTGATTGGATTGATTTTTGGTTTAGTTGGCGAAAACTGATCCAATAATTCTCCAACCTTATCTTCTACTTACTTGGGTCTTTCCTTAATCATAGCCCAAAAATCATACAGCAAAATTCTAATCCCAAGATCCATTTATCCATCATGTTGGAGAAAATGGATTATGCTTGATCTATGTTATGCTTTTCTTTTGGGTAAGATACATCATATATTTTTATTGTATGAGTTATTGTTGTACAACAGCTCCTCTATAAGATGAAAATTTGGGTTACTCCATGTATCAGTCAACCACATTGTAAATGTTTTGTCGGAGATAAAAGATGACAATTTAACTTTTTGTTGTAATATATTAAAAATTAGATTATCGCTTACTGATATTTTTAGATTGCACAATAATCATCATACAAATCTTAGACTTTTCGAAAAATCGAAAACCGATCCAATCCAAATTGAATAAAATTGGATTGGATTAGATCGAATTTGAAAAAAAAATCCAAACTGAATGGATGATTACATGATCAAACCGAAGGGATTGAATCAGATGATTTTTTCTTCTAAAACCGATCCAATCTAGACCATGAACACCCCTAGTCGTTTCAGCATCCAACAGAATGGAAATAGCACTAAACTAACATTCCATTTACCTACAAGGGTTGAAACAGATTTATATCTCTCCAGTATTCATACAGCAAGCATCAAACTGCAATTTCATTCCACATTGATTTACACCACACCAACCCGCATCGGTACATGACAGTTGAAACGAGATTATGAGGTGATCGCAACCATAATTTAAAACTTTAATCATAATTGTTTTGTTTGCCAATTAAGGTTATATGTTTGGGTGGCAGGTTATATTTACAAATTTTTTTGTTTACAAACTACACATTCTCCCGAGAGAATACAAATTTTTAGAAACTACACTATGTTCTCCCGGGAGAACATAGTGTAATTTATAAAAAAAATTCAGAAAGTTTGTAAATGGATATGTACCTTATGTTTGGATATGGTGACATCAGTTGGTTAGTGTTGGAAATCGACAATCACACAAATCGCAAATGAAAAGAGAAAAGAAAAAGAGAGAATAGACACAGAGATTTACTCTGGTTCACCCAATTTAGGCTACGTCAGCTTGTCTGTACTATATTCACCTCACCACCACTCGTTACAAGTCACTCGGTTTACAAAAAAAATATAAATAGATTAGAAAACTCAGCAGCTATTCATGGTCCCAAGCCCAAACTACTAAGAAAATTACAATAAATCAAAGGCCCACAACAGTAACTAGCCTCTACGGGCCTGGGGGTGCTGCCCCCCGGATCCCCGCCCGCTCACCTGGGAGCGGGATCCTAGTTGCCTTTCTGCTGACCCCGACAACAAAGGCCCTCATCAGCATGCGAAATATGAGTCATACCCAACACTTAGAACCTGGAAAGCACGGACACGCAAATTTTTTAAAATTTGCGTGTCGGACACATGTCCGACACGGACACGCGTCCGACACGCCGTCAACGCTCGGACACGTTTTCGAACACGCTCGAACACGTTTTTTTTTATCTTAATTTTATTTTGTTAACTAAATATAAAAAAAATAATTTATAAATTAATTTTTTTCTATTATGAAATTTGACATGAAAAATTAACAAAGTACGAAAAATTATTTTTATTTATATTTATGATATGAAATTTAAATATTTGATTGGTTATATGACTTATTATGGACTCTTATATGTATTAAATATAAATTATATTATATATATTAAAATTTTTATTTAATATCAAAACGTGTCTCAACGTGTTGAAATATGACATTTTTTAGAATTAACGTGTCGGCGTGTCGTGTCGTGTCCCGTGTCCTTGCATCATAACTTAGAACAACTTGACCATCACATAAGCCAATGCCACACTTGTATATCGCTGACATCTACAAAGGCTTAGCCCGAATATGGGCATCTGAATGTAGCCTGTTAAGGCTACCCTTATCCACCAGAAGTGAATACCGTCGTATAAAGACGGTATAAGAAAGGCATCCTTCCACTATAAATACAGAGAGAGACATTAAGCTTAGGGATGATCGCCTATCCATCAATACTTGAATATCTTGAAATTAAACTGACTTGAATGTCGAAGTATCTTAGATATACATCCCACAGTATCCTCAAGTTGCCCAAACACTTCAACACCAGCTCAAAGTATCTTGCCAATATCCCAAATATCTCGCAAAGTACAGTTCAACCTAAATCTTCACCAACAAGTACTAGGCTCAACCATGTATGATCTAACTCAATAGTTTTTGCACAGATCAGAACCAAAAAAGTTATTTTATTAGAGTGGTTTCATTCCATCTCCCCCGAATGGGGAGGTTAGAAAATGAGAGTATTGGATAGAATGGGATAGAATGGATTCCAATATATTCCATTCCTTCCAATTTTAAGAAATCCAAACAAAGATAAGGGATGACACTTTCATTTCTCTCCACCAATCCAAGGGTTAAGACTGTTCTCACTAATAGAATTCTCTGTCAGGAATCTTACTAATTTTCTTCCTATCCCGTTACAATTAATATTACACCCCTGAACCCAAACTGCCCCCCGATCGTATTGTGATGTTTGCATGTGATGGAGTGTTTGTTAATCAGTCCTGGCCGAGGTTGAGAGGATAACCAAATGATGTTTGCATGTGAAAGTAATGTGGTCAAGAGGAAAGGTCTGGCCGAGAGAGGGAATACTTGCAAAGTGTCATGAGAGTCAACAAGTGTCTCTCATGCAACCTAAGAGAAGGGTGGCTCGGCTGCCACCTTGAAGACATGCAAGAGAATTGTGTTTAATTAACATATTTGAATGCTATACAATGTATGGTGGGCCGTGGGTGATTAAAGAGATGCTAGGTAGCAACTTAAGCGGATGGTAAATAGTACAGGTACATTTCTTAGGTGCAAGTTGAACTGATGTTTTCTATATGTGCCACAACTCTGGTGGTGTCTAAGTCTTAATCATGAATCAGAATTAAGCTAGGAAACACAAATAACTTCCTAACTGTCTTAACTGCACTGGTTTGGGCCTTCTAATGTAAACCCTCAAATCTTTTGGCACAGCAGAATCTTCACCCGCAACAATAACTGAAAATAAATCGAGATTACCGGAGTGGGAAATAGATTGATTGACATGCGATTAATACGAACCCAACTAGTTTGGAATACAAGTGATATTGATGTTGATATACATGAAGGATACTTGATGCAGAATTGTGGGATTTTGCATGTTATTTGAAATGTGAAAAAGGGTTTATAATCATATTTGGCTAGTTTCAGCATGACACGTTTATCTTGTAATATAGGATAGCATCGTGGCGTTTTGGTCAGTATAGCTCACTGTCAGTTGAACCCAATAGTATTCATGAGGTTAGATTTGCTTCACAGGTAAGTTTCAAGCTTCCCAGCAGAAATTTGCTTCACCAATCAATGTCAGCAAGTTTAGTTCCCAAGATATTACTGCATCACAAGTATTATGAATAAATATCGTTCAAATCCTCAACCAATCTTAAATTTTTTGTAGCGTTTTATGCGACTACATCTTACCAGCACTAAATCTCAGATTCTAGAAGAAAGATCAATATGCCATATGACAGAACTTTTTTGGTCTTCTGCAGTTCTCATATCAGAAACTTAAATCTTGATCCATGATATAGTTCCCAGCAATAAATATCCAGAGTGAGAAAACCACTCATCAAGCATCAAAGAATGCAGATAATATTGCTACATGTTTACCAAAAAACAATAAATCCATATTCAACCTTTGTATATGATTATTTCCTTTCTTTCCCTTTATAGAAATCCTAAGAAATTTTTTGAAAATATAACTACCCAGCTTTCCTCTCTTTTCCCTTTTTCCCCCTCCCTGATCAGCAATTTATGTAAGGTTCTTTTCTGTCAGGAAGCAAATCTGAGTTGATTACTTGACTTCCCATTATATTGAATAACTAAATTTGACCAACCAGGGAAATTCCATCTTCCTGCAATGTATTGTCTTTCATTAGTGCTGTCAGATGTTTCAAAGTTTGTGAAATTTCATCAGAACTAGGATGTGATATATCACCAGCAACAAATGAGTTTGTCTTTTGCCCCACTACAATCCAGCTACACCCAGGCATCTTTTGGATTTCTTTCTGTATCATTGTTCTCCTTAAATATCTAGCTTCATCCCAAAGTCCTGATGCAGCATACATATTTGAAAGCAGTACATATGGGGAAGAATTTTGTGGTTCTAGCATAATAAGTTTCTTAGCTGCCCTCTGTCCCCTTTTTTCATCACCATGTATTCTGCAAGCACCCAATAAATTGGCCCAAATCATAGCATTGGGTTCAACATCTAGTTTGTCAATGAACTCTTCAGCTTCTTTGAGAAAACCCCACCGACCTAGAAGATCAACCATGCACGCATAGTGATCTTCTCTGGGCTCAATGCCATAATAGTTTACCATGACGTCAAAAATTTGACGACCCTCAACAACCCACCCTGCATGGCTACAAGCGGTAAGCACTCCAAGGAATGTGACATCATCTGGTGTAACACATGATTGAGTCATCTCATCAAAGACCTTTAGGGCACTTTCTGCGTAACCATTTTTCGCAAATCCAACTATCATTGAGTTCCACGAAATCACGTCCTTTTTAATAGCCAATTCTTCAAAAACTTGCACAGAACTTTTTACTTCTCCACATTTAGAATACATGTCTACAAGGGCACTGCTGGTTAACTCATCTAAGTCAAGACCAATATGAAAAATTAGAGAATGTATCTCTTTACCATCTTGCAGTGAGGATAAGAGAGCACAAGCTCGAAGAACAGTAACAAATGTTGCTTGGTCAGGTAAGATATTGTTGTCACGCATTTCTCGATACAAGTTTAAGGCCTCATCACTGCGCTCATTTTGAGTGTGTCCTGAAATTAAAGCAGTCCAAAGTACAGTGCTTTTTAGGTTAGAAAACTCTGAGAAAAGATTGTTTGCATCAGCAATCCTTCGTGAATCCATATACATGCCCAACAATGAGGTACCTAAGAATTCACTGCCGTATAAGAGTCCCCTCTTCACAATAGCACAATGGATCTGCATGCCTAAAATTACCTTAGGAGGCCCCTTACAAGCTTCTATGAGGCTTGCATATGTAATTTCAGATGGCTTCAATCCCAATAGCTGCATCTCATGAAGAAAATTAATAGCTTCTTTTGTATTTTTCAGAGCATATCCTGCAATCAGAGCATTCATGGAGACCACACTCCACTCAGGCATGATAGAATAAATCTTACGTGCATCTTCAATGGCCCCACACTTGGAATACATGTCAATAAGAGAACTTCCAGCAAAAAGGTTTGTTTCTAAACCCAACTTAACTGACAGGCAATGGAACTGCAGCCCTGTTTCGAGTACCTTAACATTTGCACAAGCACTAAGTATGCTTGCCAAAGATACCTCGTCAGGTACTATGGCATGTAAATTCATTCTCTGGAACATATTGAAAGCATCAGTCTCCTCTTCTTCTTGCACGTATCCAACCATAATGGCATTCCAGGAAATATTATCCCGATATTTCATGAGCTCAAACTGTTTCCTGGCTTCTTTCAAAGCCCCAGCCTTAGCATACATATCTACCAATGCATTGTTCACACATAAATTGCTTGTAAATCTTTTCTTGATAATAATTGAATGCAACTGGCAACCGATTTCTAGGTATTCAAAGCAAGCACATGAACTCAACATGCTAGCGTAGGTAAATTCATCCGGTTCAATGCCGTGAGTTGTCATGCCGGAGAACAACTCCATGACATTATTTAAATAACCATTCTGTGCATAAACTCCAAGCATGGCATTCCAGACAACATTATTTTTCAGAGATATAGCATCGAAGACTCGCTTTGCAGCATCCAGCATTTCACACTTTCCATACATATTGATAAGAGAACTTCCAACGTATATATTGGAATCGAGACCTTGTTTGATGGCCTCTGCATGAACAAGCAAACCATGATCCAAGGCCCCTAAGCTGGCAATCGCGCTTAAAACACTCCCCAGTGTGGATCTTGAGGATTTTATACCACCCTTCCTCATTTCATGAAAGAAGGCAACAGCGTCCTTATAGTGGCCACTCTTAGCATGACCAGAAATCATGACATTCCAAGCCACAACATTGGGGGCGGGCATCTGTATCTGTTCAAACAATTGACATGCATCATCCAACTTCCCTAAAGTCATGTAAGCATTCAAGACAGTCACAAACGCCACTTGGTCTGTATAACAACCACCAGCTTTATTCTGCATTTTGTCAAACACGTGGAGTGCCTCCTCCGGCAAACCAACTTGCACATAACCAGAAATCAAAGCCGTCCAAGAAACAGTGTCCAAGTGAGGTGCTGCATCAAATATAGTCCTTGCATCACTGAGACAGTTGCATTTGGCATAGAGATGGATAAGAGCACCCTGACAGAATGAACTGGATTCAAGGCCTGTCTTAATTACACATGAATGAACTAACCTTCCAAACTCAATATTCATAAGTTTGGCACAAAGAGACAAAGTGATAGCAAAAGTGAATTCATTAGGCAATTGGCCTGAATGTATCAAACAAGTAAAACAGTGAAAAACCCTTTCAGATAACCCATGCCTTGAGTACATGGAAAGGAGGGAATTCCAACCCAACAAATGCTTATTATGGGCTTCCAGCTGATCAAACAGCTTTTGAGCAAAGGCCAAGTTGCCACACTTAGCGTATAGATCAACAATTGCATTAGCGACGAACCCTTGTGAGGAAATCCCATATTTGATGGAGTGGGCGTGAACAAGTTTGGCATCCACCACATGCGGCGAGGGGTTCTTGGCAATGTAAAGGTAATTGTATACACCAACACGAACACCATTCTCTTGTCCTTGTACCTGTGACTTTGGACACCCAACACTCGAATAACCTCGCAATAAAGATTTCACTCTAACTGCCACACGCATCTATCTATATATATATATATCTTGCTTTCTATTTCTTATTCTTACAAATCAAAACATCAAATCCACTCTCAACTCAACTCTCTATGTCTGTGTCTCTGTATTAAGAAGAGGCGCCATGATTACGGGATATTGAATTAGGATTTTAAAAATCTTATAAATCTTAAAAGATTATTTAGAATTTCAAGATTTTTTAAAAAGATTTTTTTTATAATCCAAATTTTATAAAATTGAATTTTAAAGGATTTTAATAGAATTTATAAGATTTGAGAGGATAATATGAATTTATAAAATTTTAAAAAATCATATAAATTTTTAATAAACTAAAAATTTATAAGAGTCAATAAAAAAATAATAAAGAAATGCAATGATATTAATAAATAAAAAAAACCTAATATAATTTTCTCAATCACTAAAACATAATATAATTTTTAACAAACATTCAAAATTAATGAGTAATAGCTTTCCACATATCTAAAGTTATACTAGTCTTCGGCTACGGCTGGAGAATACTCTTCAGATTACTCAAAAAAAAAAAGTTATACTAGTCATCAACGCATTAGTATTTTCTCATTCCTGCTCTTGATTTGACCAATGAATTGAAAATTATCTTCTTCATTTAGTATAAGAGCTATATATATATACACACACACACAAACACGATTATAAGACTCAATTTTTTTATTTATTAAAATAATTCTAAATTTGCATATAGAACCAAAAGTTCATGATTCGTTTGGAATTTTTTTCATTTGATCCTGGAAATCTTGGGGTTTTTGTTCTACGTGATAATAGATGCATGTTTTCATCAAGTATTCTAAGAAAATTTTGAATCTGAAATTCTGGATTTTATTACATGAAAATTTAGAAAATTTCTCAAATTATTTTCAATCGATACATTGAAACCTTAAATCAGTGTTTAAAAACCCGACCCGGCCGAGGTCAGGGGTCACGGGGTCACGAGTTCAACCGGGAGGGTCACGGGGTCACTATGCTGACCCGGTTTTATATATTAAAAAAATAAATATATATCCTATATGAAAATATTAAAAAACAAACCACCAATCATCAAAGATTCAAAATATACATAGGGGGCGTTTGGTTGAAGTTTTTTATTTGGTTCTCCATCTATCTTGAAGTGGCATTCTATGATTGCTTTGTTTGGTAGAAAGATTAAAAAATTTTAGCTATGCTTCTCTTTTTCCCATCCTTCATAAGTATGTGCAGAATCAAAAGCAAATCATGGTAGAACTTTACCATTTAAGATGTGGTATTCCTAGAAAACAAGCTAAAATGCAAAAAGGTGAATGAAGAATGTTACCATATTACCCTCTTCTAAGTACACATGTCTACATCTCTAAAATATCAAGGGTTATTTTTGGTATTTCAACACATTGACCTATCATTATTTCACCTTCAACCAAACAAAGACTCACAAAATTTAACTCAATTTCCCTGGTAAAATTTTGACCAACCAAACAACTTTTTTTAAATTTCCCTACCAAACTCATTTTCCTATCATATTACTGGTAATTGCATTTCTCTAGTAAAAGAAAATATCTCCTCTACCAAACGCCCCCTTAACATAATTCACCAATTACAACCACAAGTCAATATTACACAACCTAATTAAAGTATCAAGATACCAAAGTACAAAACTCATATTCTAATGGAGGCACTACATGATCCGGTTCTGCCTTTTTTGAGAAGGTCCCTGACAAAGGAAAATTTAAAGGTAGTAAGAATGAGTTTTTGTTTTCCATCGACGACCGTAAGGATTTCATTTGAATGGGTAAAATTCTTACCTTTCTTAGAAGATTCACTGCAGCGAGGTGAAGATTGAAGACATCTAGGTCAAGAGAACGATTAGATTTAGATTTGCAAGCATTTTTATTTTATTTTTTTAATAAAACGATGTTGTTTCATGAAATTTTTTTTTTTAAAAAAAGCATGCACTGACCCCCCCCCCTTTGACCCCTCTAACCCGGGAGTCACTGAAACCCGACCGGGTTTTGAGGGTCGGAGGGGTCGATATGCATATAGGGTCCGACTTGTGACCCCAACCCTGAGAAGGGAGGGGTCAGGGTTGACCCGGGGGGCGGGGTGGGGTTTTAAAACACTGCCTTAAATTGCTTTGAGATTTTTGAAAAATAAGTTTTTAGTTATCTATTGACATAAAAATTGTTTGAAATTGTTTCCTATAGCGAAGGAATTTCGTTTATGAATGTATTGTTATGAAATATAGGGTTCATATTATGAAAGTTTCAATCTTTCTTTAAATTGATATTGTTTCATTGATGTAAAACGAAAATTGGTTTTAGGATTTTAATTCCCTCGTTGTTTTTCCATTGTTTTATGTTATTTTTAATACAAAAATCACACTTTTTGTGTAAGAAAAATCGCGACCTATAACTTGAAAAATTAATTTTTAAACTTTCAAAACCTCTCAAAAAACGCTCAAAAATTTGTTGTTTTTGAGATGGATATATTATAATCGTGTTGGTTTGTTGTTTCTAGGTTATTTTGCGATGAAAATCGCTCAATAAATATTTATTTTTTTTGAGCTTTGACGAAGCTCCTAATGCAGAACCCGATCGGGTTTCAAGCGAGTCAATCCGTCAAAGGAGAAAAATAAAGACATTGCAATAGATAAATCGCAATAAATCCTAAGGAATGGGGTGAGATTGTGAGAGAGACATCCTATTTATATTTATCGCTAAAAAGTCTCACAAAATCTACACTAATAGAAAATCCATTAAAATTGTCAGATTTTTAAATATCACAAGATTATTTTTTCTTTGTTTAAAATCCTGATTGAAGACCGACGAATTTGGACGGACTTAAAATAATTTTTTAAAATCAAATGACTTTTTTTCAATTCTTTAAAATTCTAATTGAATATCAATAAAAATTTTTGTCCAAAACTAATCCATTAAAATTCCAATCCAATATATCCCCATAAACCAGGCATTGGCCATGATATTTAAGCACGTCGATTGTATTAAATTACGTGCTCAACGGCATTTTGCGCTTTCCCTTCCTAGTTACTGATAAATTAATGACTTAACACGCGCGCGGCTTCAAATCTTGTAAACATTTCTGTTCTTTTTTCCTTTTCCTTTCTCGTGTTCTATCCTGAACTAAAAAATAAATAATATTATTAATACAAAAAATTAAATTTACTTTTTTATTTATTTTATCAATTTCATCAAGCATCCACTATTTAGTTATCTATGAATGAATGGGTTATATTTTTACGTTGTTTGTTTGACAAATTTTCTGCTTGGATTTTACATTGTGATCTCCGTTCTTAAATCACTTGGAATTTACTGCCATATTAATATTGTCATATCATATTTTTTTCAAAATAATAAAAACCTTTATTCAGAATTGAAATATTTCACTACGATACATCTTGTTAAAATTCTAAGAGAGAGAGAGAATTGTTTAACACAAAGTAGAATATATAACACAACGAAATATTTCAAATCTATAGCTGTACATATTTTTTTTTTAGTTCCCAACCGGTTCATCTTTCCTATTATATTTGGTTGGAGTACTCGTTGGATCCTATTAAAAGGGGTCGCTCTTCTAATTTTTTCTTTTCATTCTCAAGATTGAAACTCGAGACTTTTAATTAAAGAATTAGACTTCTTATTATATGTGCGGAGGATGTTTGGTATTACTGTATATCTTTATCCTTTAACCATTAATTATTGCACTGATGCAGTAGCTTCCGCCAATCTAGTGCATAAAATATCACTATAAACTTTTAACAGATATATATTCTAGTTTTGTGCTTCTTTATCTTCCTCAGAAGTAATGTTTTCCCCCTTTTCAGCAGCCTCTTTTAGTTGCCGATCATCATCAACAATAATTCGTTTCCCCTTGTCATGTGCCTCCGACTCTTTTTCTTCAACAATCATTTTTTCCTTGGATGCAACAGTGCTGCTGTATAACAAAATAAGATACAAAGCATTTATTTGAAGTAATAAAAATGGGGAAAAAACAATTATAGAATCACTCTCTCTTTTTTCTTTTTCTTTTTTTAAACAAAAAAATGATTAGAATCTGTAACAACACCACAATATATAGAACAATACCTTGATTCTCCCTTTTCATGGGAACTATGAAAACTCTCCCGCTTGTAAGGTTGCACGCGGTCGATGCCAGCCACGTGTCCAGCAGTCTGAGGTTGATTAGGTAATGATATCCTGTGAGTGTGAGGAGGGATTTGCATAGTTGGTGGGTTTGCTTTGGTGGCTTGATCTCTGAAAAATGCAAGAAGTTGGTTCACAGCTTCTAGCTCTCTCAAAGATGATATTATTTGGGACCTGAGATTCAACTCATAACCAAGAGAGCCATGAACAGGGTCATTTCTCCATGATGTACCCTCTGCAAGTATGGAATCCGCAGCAGCTTGTCTTTGATGTGGTTCCACAGAACGCATAATATTCAGCAAGTTGTTAAGGCCAAAGAGCCTGTAAGCATTCTCGAATTCATCTGGCATATGGCCAGGAAAGTACTGCCCAAACTCGCAGTTACGACCATCGCACCTCCTGCGTTGCCGTCTACACAAGAGACATCTATGATCCGCATTCATTTTTTTTGTGTTAATTTAGATATACAAATGCTTATGCTTATGAATACAAATGCTTACAACCCGCTGTAATTATACACAAGACCCAACGAAATATTTGGTGACTACTTTAATTCTTAGATTTTGTTGAACCCATATATATCAATTGCATAATCAAATTTTCTATGGATATTAAAATTTATTATCTTGTTTCAAATATTAGATTTCACCCTAAAAACTTCATCGGTATCATCAAGACGTATAAAAAGCTTTCTATTCTTGCCATGATATTAAAAATATCAATTTATAAGTCTACCGTTTACAAATGATTCTTTACATAATGTAAATATTTGTATATCCTAACATTAACACATCTGTACACAAAATATTCGTAATCAATATAACTTACTTGAAGTTAATTATCATATATCAAGAAGGCTAGTAGTGACTATATTGTAATTAAAATTTAGTATATCAATATTTTTCGGCCAAAGAAAAAAATAAAAACAATATTCATATAATATAAAAAATTTCAACCTTGCTCTTTTATATGTATAACTGTTTTCTTACTAAATTATCATACACGCATTTTTTATTTTTTTTTCACTGCTATGGAGGTTTTTTCTCGTTTTGTTAAATTTTATTTTGCAATGCCTATAGTAAAGAAAATGCAATCTAATCTAATGATATATATGGGAATGAATTTTTAAGTAAATTTATTCAATTCAAAATTTCGATTAGCGTCTATATAAAAAAATCTCATCAATCAATCATTTTTAATATAGATCAAAGGTACTAGCTTAACAGGGGATGTATCAATATTTTAAGGTTGGAGTTAATTAAAAAATATTTTCTAACAAAAATTAACAAAATAATCCAATTCAAACCGATTCATGAATCGGTTTGAATTGGATTAATTTGTTAATTTTTGTTAGAATTGCGGCACAACAATTTTATATTTTGAAACAAATTAATTAGACAATACAACGAAAAATTAAAAACGATTGGATTAATTGGATCATCAATGTAAGGATACAGAGGTTCTCATGTAAGCATTTGTATATCTAAATTTTATTAATTTTACTTTATAATAGTGTAATGTCTTTCAGATATATATCTTAAAGAATATTAAGGGGAAAAAAGTGTAATAATACGGTGACAACATAGTATACATGTATAAAAATAGATCTTGTTAACAGATTTACAGATGCAGGATGAGCATTATTTAAGTAAACTTATTTGGTTGGTTTTAATTAAGGGATTTATAGTTCTTCTTTAACCGCAAAAGTTTAAATCTTTCCAGCAGACTCAGTTTGAGTAGGTCCTACAGATTAAAAAGAAAAGAAAAATAAAAGCGTAAAGATCGAAGGGTCAGCGGGAATGAATTTTGTTTTGCGGTTGAATGAGAAGTATAACTCCTAGTGACATATGGGAAAGCCCAAACCCATTAGGGATCCAGAGCAAAGCACGATGGGCAAATACCCTGCACAAGTCGCGATGCCTTCATCGCGTCAGACAAAACGCGATGCCCTCATCGCGTCAGACGAGACGCGATACCCTTATCGCGGATGAAACCCCCTCTAAGAAGAAAACTTAAGGCCCAATGCAATCTCACCGCACCTTTATTCCAATAAACAACATACAGCTCCAGTTTGCCGCGACTCTGCCACTAGACATTAGAGAAGATAAGGCTACTCAAGTCCCATGACTGACCTGCAGCCCGAACCTGGCCACTCAGAGGCCAAGCCGCCTTACTAAGGCGACATCATAACCACTATATAAGCAAATGATACAACACCAAGGTACGATCATCCTTTACATTAACATAATCATAAACTCCTGTCTCTGATAATGACTTAAGCATCGGAGTGTCTTCGCAGGTACCTCCCATTTGGTGTCAACGCGCCACAGTAAAGGACAAAGGCAAAGTAGGATCATATTGCTACTCCAGGCCCAGACCAAGAACGACGAAGGCAACTTAACCATGTGTGATTGGGCTCAATACATATTGGTCAGTCCATAGTGTATTTGGTCTGATCAACTCCCTTTCATTAAATGGATTATATTATTTAACACATATATGCTGGCTATTTTGATAAATATTTTTATTGTTATTTATATGAATATTTGGTTGATTTTTATTAAATGGATTTCATCATTTAACAGATACATGTTACTATTTTAATAAATCTGTTTTATTTTTATAATATATACGAGCATGTTGGTTTTGATTAAATGGGTTTCATTATTATTATTATTATTGGGTAAACAATGGGTTTCATTATTTAACATTTAATAACATATATTTTGACTATTTTGAAAAATCTGTTTTGCTGTTATATGTTAAATATTTAAACACATTAAATAAAACCAACCACATATTGAGATAATAATAATAATAATAATAATAATAATAATAAAGGAGATTAATCAAACTAGTCAACATGTATATGGTAAATAATGAAACCCATTAATTAACACCAACCAAATATTCACACAAAGAACAATAGAAAAGATTTATAAAAATAGTCATATATATGTTAAATAATCAAATCCAATCAATTGAAACATATTCGTTATCCACAAAAACATGTATGTAGATATGAATTTTTACATTATGCAAAAAAAAAAAAAAAAATTGTAAACTGTAGACTTATAAATTAATATATTTCAATTTAATGCCAAGAACATAAATCTTTTTATATGTCAAGCACATTTGAAACAAATTAATAAATCAATTTTCAGATACTTAGAAAATTTGATACTGCACGAATGTAATTGATATTTATGGTTTCATGAACAAAAATCTAAGAATAAATGTACCCACCCATATTTTCATATAGTCTTGTGTATATATACATCGGGTTATATATACGCATCTGCAATCATAAGCACAAGCATTTGTATATCTAGACACAGACACACACACAAAAAAGGTACACAGAAGTTCTCTAGTATATAAGAATATAACTATTTTTACTTTATTATAATATAATATGTTTCAGGTACACAGTTTGAAAATATTATGAAGAAGTGTAACAACACAGTGGCCACATAGTATAGTTGTATTATATCATATTTGGAAAGTTCAAAATAACAGCGGAAGTTCAAAATAATCAAATTTGGAAAGTGTTACCGCCGCACTTGTACTATGGACAGGTGCAAGGCTAAATTTATTACATTAAAAATAAAACCAAAGACTAAAGTTTAAATAAAGGAAATATGTCTTATGCATTTATTTAAATCTCATAAAATTTCTAAACTTAGAAACTAGCTAGAAATATAATATCCGAGTCGTGATCCTCACTGCCCACAGCTAGCCCCATCCTTTGCAACATGCTTCACTGAAAATCTGCTCCCCCGTGAAGGATCATTGCAGTTAAACAAACACAAAAGTCAGCAAAGCTGGTAATCCAAATCCGATATACAAAAATAAATAAATAAATAAACAAATAAAAAATGTAACTCATAATAATCCAAAATAATAATATAACTCAAAAATTCAAATCAAATATCAACTTGTTATTAATTATATTAATCTTTATTTAATTTAGTCTATTTAGTGGGAAGAGAACCAAGGTAGACCCGGAAAACCCTGCCAGTCACAAACAAATCACTTTGACCATAATCAATTCACATCTTCCTAGTGTGCACACCTCTTCCCAAAGTTGCTACTAGTATCCGGAGAACCCTGCCAGACACCACTTTGGAAAGAACAGATACAATCTTTTTCACATCAGTTTCGCATCGGAGGCATAAAGCCCAAAAGTTGTATTCATCACCTGGGAGGTACCATCCCAAAGCTATCTCTCACTATTAATTTTTTTTTATACAGACATAACAAAATTTTTCCAATATATTTCAAATATATGTAATATCTATTTTCTGCAGCGAATAATTAATTTCCAATTTACCAATATATATATATATATATATATATATATATATATATTAGTGCCTCGGTTTATAAAGTAAAGCACAGGATTCTAAAAAAAACAATTATAAGAAGGCACCTATTTGAAATAGGTTGATCACGTAAATCGAGAAAACAAACAACATTGCAAATATATGCATGGGAAATAGTTTTATCCAACTGTAGCAGATAATTATCTCATGTCAGTAAGACATAAAAAGACGTGCCTGTAATTTTTTTTCTTTTTTATTTTTCTTTAACTTGTGGGCTCCACATTTCTTGTTAGTGTAGGAAAAAAAACTTCTCTCATGTTAAATGAGAGAAGTATCACCCTATTACTAATCTGTAAATTGAAAGAAACGAATGAGGAATCTAATTTAATGGAAAGTGACGCACAAAAATCGAGAAGGAGATTTTTTTGTTTTGTTTTGTGAACAATGTTTACATATATAAAAATCTGACTGGAGCTCCAGATATGTAAACCATTGAAAGTGCAGCTCCCACCTGACAAAAGGAAACATCGACAAACCAATAAATATTCATCAAGAAGACCCAAATGCTCAGCCAAAATTTCACCTCCTTACAATTTTAGAACTTACATACCTTATCATCAATAATGTCAAATTTAGTGAGCAAGATCCCATCTATCAATCTGGGTGTAGGAGATGTTGAGAGGTCAGTAACTTCTGCAACAAAATAGATTGGTTCAATTACTATGATATAGGGAAAGCAAGAGAGAGAAAAAAAAGACAAACTCCAATTCCCAAGGCTTCTCCAACAAATAAGACCAGGTCGGGGTTGTTAAGGTAGATGAGCTTTGACAATGCTCTTATCAATGGTTCATCATCCTGAAAACCAGTAGTGACACTTCAGATGAACATAAAAACATTCCTCAATATGTCAATATAACGCCTAGGAGTTAAAATACGAACAAGTGCTTCTTCCATTGCCGCCTACATTTATTTCTTGAACCATGGTGTCAATATGAATGTTATGAAAGTGTATTTATAAAAAAAAGCCAGCATCAAATGTTAATAGGGTTGGGTGATAGAAACAAACATGCACTGTTGAAGATATCCTTGTAAATGAAGCTAGCTTTTTGCCTTGAAGACTTGCTGCCACTGATTCACGTAGTTTCTCAGCTATTTCCTCAGCCTAAGAGTGACACAGAATGTAAACAAAATTAGCTAGCTTAAGAAGAGCAAAAAGTAAGTCTTGTGAAAGTAAATAAACTAGAAATTTTACATGTGATATTAATTACATAAATATGATGTCACAATAAAATATTCAGTCAGGCCAAAGAGAGAGAGAGTTTCATCATAATCAAATGCATGATTAAAAGATTTCTCTTTGGAAAGCATTACTGTACAGATTTTGACTCGATACTGAACCACATGCACAACAGATCCTCCATAATAATAGTGGGTACAATCACTAGTGTTTGACCTCCAGAAGACACATATTTGGCAAATTTTCAAGGTGTAAAATCTTGAAGCATACAGCATAATTGTTTCTCTTCTCAGTTGAATAACATACATAAAAAAGACTTTGCAGCAAGGCTTTGTCATATTTGCTTGTTTTATGCTTACAAAAATTTGAAAAGATTATATATAGTGACATTAAACCTCTGTCCTGAAGACATGATTTTCATAAAACTTGATAACCCAACCAAGGCTGCCAATGGGGTGTGTGTGTACTGTGTAATAAAGCAAGATAGGCATGTTGTGATGTTATTAATATTTTCATATTTCATGTCTTTGGGGATATGGTAGAGGTAAGGGGCAATAACATATTGAAAGCAATCACACCACCATTTTGACAAAATAAAGAAGATGATACAGATTTAAAATCATCATTTTCATTAATTAATTTATTAAATTCAATCACGAGCTCAAATACATTTAATAAGAATTTTCTCACTGTTCCCCCGCACTCCGGATTAGTCCCATAGCCGGCTCAAAGAGTCGAAGCTCGTGGGGATACCGGAGGGAGCCAACTCGTCTCAAAGAGATAATTAGGGTTGGGTAACTCCAAAAAAAAATAAGAATTTTCTAAAGTAGAGTTCCAGCAGTATCTCAGTAATATGAAGCTCAGCCAAGCCAAGCAATAAGCCCACTTCAGGAAATATATAACCAAAGTAGAGTTCATAGTCATCGCCGTTGTCCAATCGATCAATTACCTTGCATACTTGTGTTCTTGCGCTTGATTCAAGACAATGTTAACATAATAGTTTGTCCCTCCACTGGATGGTTTTACTTTTGCAGAGAAATCAAGCATTTGAACAAATAAATAAAAATAAGAAACAGAGGGAAACTTTGTGATTAGCTAGACTTACTAGTCATGGCAAAAGAGCAAATAAAGGTGCTAAGTGAACTAGATGCAGCAAAAACGCAATTGTATCATTTCACAGCTATAGTTATTGCTGGAATGGGATTCTTCACTGATGCTTATGATCTGTTCTGCATATCACTTGTTACAAACATATCTTCTTATTAAATCTTTTCTGTATACTTACCTAAAAAAATCCATTGCTTAAAAGAAAAAGACAACAGCTTTGAAAGTAATTTTGGAAAAAATTTACAGAACATAAGACTTTTCTTAAATTTGTTTTATATTTTCAGCTTTCAATCACAAATTTAATTTAAAAAATAATAATTTGTTGAGCAAACAGTTTAAATTCCACAAAAAACGCTCATGATTTTCTTATGGTCTTACTTTAGTGTGAATCTTAAACTGAAAGGTGTAATTATGCTTTAAGTGTCACAACCAACAATTGCTCCCTCAAAAGCCTTTCAAAAATGAAAATCAATACAAATTTAGTAGATTTTAGAATCAATAATGTTGTGTTCCTATAGCACTACTCAGCACACCAAAACCAAGCATGAATAGAAAAGAGCGACATGGACAAAAAAAAATAAAATAGAAATGAGATGCATCAACCTAAATAGGAATTAAGCATCACCCTCTCATCCAAGGTTGCACAGTCCCAAAGATATTGACACACCAGGAAACCAAATCTAATGAGGAAGAAGTGAAAAATACCTCCTCAAGAAAAAAATAGCTTCGAGCTCTGCATTCTCTCTTGCCAAATCCAAAATTGAGGAAAAGCATCATGGCGTACATAGAATTCGAGCTCAGCAATCTCGCGGCAGAGTGACCAACAACCTGCGAAATTCCAGTGACCACAACGTGTAAAACTGCAGAATGAGTTGGGAGGGAGAGAACACATAGCTCAAAATCATGGGAATGAAGAAGGACCAAAATGTGTGGGTGGAAACCCTAGGAGAGAGAAGGAGAAGAAGGCAATACATGTGAATGGGTTTCTGGATCCATGAAATGCAATGGAAGGTGGAGTGTGAAAAAGAAGAGAGTGGGAGCTAACAGTTTTGGGTTCTAAGCCAGGCGAAAATGATAATGGCCCGAATTATAGGTAAGATAATACTAACTAAAATATAACTAATTTTGATGTCTGTTTAGTAAATTTGGACCCTTTCTTTATTTTTTCCACGAGCATAGAAACCGAAGCTATGCATCATATGGCTAAATACCATTTTCCTTGTACTAGAAGTGGCGTTCTCTCAAAACGCTAAAAATTGTATATTTTCTGGGGGTTTTATTGAACTCCACTAAAAAACCTCCACAAATCACCTAATTTTTTTTGTAGTGAAGCTAATTTTATCAAGTTTGACCTCTAAGCTCCAATTTTAATAAAATAATATCTTATTATTTTTTAATAAATTAATATATTGTTATTTTGCAATAAAATAATATCTTGTTATTTTTTTGAAATCTTCCATCTTTCCATTTGGCAAAAACATATTTTTTTTAACCCTAAATTCGCTCGTTGTCACTATTTTTCTCCCTTCCTCCATTCGCCAAATTTTGTTACTCTTTCGCCATTTCTCAATTTTTCTTCACTTTCTAAGCATCTATCGCTCACCATTGACTCTCAAGATCTTCAAGGCTCATAGTAAGTCTTCATTCTTTGTACTTCTTGCTCTTACTTCTTTCCAAAAAAATTATTAAAAAAACAACATATTATTTGACTCACGGATGTTTTATACATCTATATATCTTGTAAGCATTCTACTTCCTTGCCATTTTTTTTGTTTTTGGTTTCAAGCAACATAGTTAAATTGTTAATATTTTGAGTTGTTGTGTGCATAGAAAAGAAAAATATTACCCCAAGTTAAACATAAAAAGGAAACAAAATAATTATTTTATATTTTACGGAGGGCAGCGTGCAATTTTTAAAGGCTTGGTAAGCTAAGCCAAACCTTGTATTTTTTAAAAACATGTCAGACCAAACTTACAATTTGGCTTGTATAAAACTAACTGGCCAAACCAAACTTGAAATAAACAAAGCTCATTTAGGCTAAAGTTCGATTTGTCCTGTCTCATTTACATCCCTACTCAGATGAAAAATTAAAAGGAGATAAGTTATTATGCTTACATTTTTTTTCCAAATACTTATCTCCAACACCATTGTATTAGAATTTCAAAAGAAGAAGAGAAAGAGTGAAACTTAATTGAGATTGTGATCTAACGATATTAAAAATGAGTAGACAATATAGAAATGAAAAAAGATTGATAGAATATTTTTTTTTTTGGAGAATTGATAGAATATCTTATCCCTAGAAACAGAAGGCAATTATTATGATATTTGTTTTTTAGTGGATTTCCATTTGAAAAAAATAAAATATAATGATGTTATTGTAAATTTAAAATATTGAAAAACGTAATTGGAAGGCAAAAAGTAATGAGTAAACACCTTTTTTGGTCCCTGACAATATTTACGAAATCTTTTTAGTCCCTGACAATAAAAAAGGACCAAATTGGTCCCTAACAGTATGTAAAAAGGGCCACGTTAGTGACGGAGAAGTTGACATAAGGACTAACGTGGCCCTTTTTTCATAATTTTAGGGACCAATTTGGTCCTTTTTTATTGTCAGGGACTAAAAAGAATTTCGTAGATATTACCAGGGATCAAAAATGGTGTTTATTGTAAAAGGAAAAAAATAATAAAAAAGAAAAAGAAAAAGGGACACGGATTATAGGGAGGAATCAAAGGGTGATGGCGCAAGCAAACATGATAGTCACATGAAACGGCACACACCTCCTCATCACTCCTGAAATTCAAAACGTCTCAATTATTTTCAAGACCCGCTCTCTTCCCTTTTTTTCTCCAACTACTCTCTCTCTCTACTACAGAGAACAACAAGCAACAGTTGCATTGCAATTGCATTTGCATCCTTCCTTCTCTCTCTCTCTCTCTCTCCTTCCATCGGCAGTCAGAAATGAGTCAGTTGCCATGCGACAGCGAAGGCGTGTGTATGGTATGCAAGACTCAGCCCTCCGAAGGAGAGAAGCTCAACTGCTTCACCTGTGGCACTCCATGGCATGTCGCCTGTGTTTCCAACCTTCCAGCCACCCTCGCTAATACTGTTGATTGGGTCTGTCCTGACTGTTCTAATCTTTTGGTACCACCACCACCTGCCTTAACCCCAAATGATGCCTCCGGTAACCTGATTGCTGCCATGTTAGCTGTGGAGAGTGATGCTTCTCTCACTGTAGAAGAGAAGGCCAGAAGACGCCAAGAGCTGATGACCGGAAAGACCATCCCAGAAGAACATCTTGACAACATCAAGAAGAACGATGTGTCTGAAATCCTCAGTAGGACTCTCAACTGCTCCATCTGTATTCAGCTACCGGAAAGACCGGTCACGGTATTTTTTTTTTTTCTTCATATTTTTTTTAATTTTTCACTGTCATTCATTTCAACCATTTGTCCCTGTTTTTTTTTTTTTTTTTCCGTTCAAAGCACCGAATAATTTATTGGATGTTTTAATTTATTCCAATTAATGTCATTGACTTTGGGACACACTTAGCTTGAATGGAATTAAATGCCCTTTTAAAAATGTAATTTGATTTGCATAGATCCAATGGAGGATGATTGTTGTTTGTTTGGCTACATGGCTAAGGCGCACCTGGGATTATAGATTTACATATACTATCCGACGAATTTACAATTATAATGGATTATATATATATATATATATATATATATATATATATATATATATTAAATATTTACTCAAACTCATGACTGAGAATGGGAATGTTAATGTGAATGCAGACTCCGTGTGGGCACACTTTCTGTCTAAACTGTTTTGAGAAATGGATTCGGCAAGGGAAAAGAACTTGTGCCAAATGCCGTCAGAGTATCCCTGCAAAAATGGCAAATCAGCCCCGTATCAATTCAGCATTGGTATTTGCTATTCGTATGGCAAGGGCATCCAAGAATAATGGTGGCGGAGGGCCTTCTGGTGTTCACCATTTCGTACATAACCAAAATAAACCAGATCAGCCATATGTTACGGGCCGTGCACAAAGGAATGGTCGTGCAAATGCTGCAAGTGGAAAGATTTTCGTAACTGTGCCTTCTGATCATTTTGGTCCAATCCCACCGGAGAATGACCCTGTGCGGAATCAGGGTCTGCTTGTCGGTGAATCTTGGCCAGATAGGCTGGAGTGCAGACAATGGGGTGCTCACTTCGTTCCAGTTGGTGGCATTGCTGGACAGTCAAATCGTGGTGCACAATCAGTTGTTCTTTCTGGAGGTTATGTTGATGATCAGGATCACGGAGAATGGTTTCTCTACACAGGAAGGTTTATACTTTGTAATAGATAATCCATTCGTTCAATTCTAGTTGTTATCTTAACTCTTTTGGTTCTTCACATGTCCCTTTCTCAATACTGAATGCAGCGGTGGCAAAGATCTTAGCGGCAACAAACGCACAAACAAGACACACTCTTTTGACCAGAAGTTTGAAAAGTACAACCGGTCACTCCAAGTTAGTTGTCTAAAAGGTTATCCGGTTCGAGTTGTGAGGTGAGCACCTACTTGAACTTGCAAGTTGAATTCTTTCAAGTGCTTCATATCCATATTTATGCGCTCAGTTTGCTAACATCTATTGGGATAAATCGGCATGCTGTTTAAAAGTATTAGCATGCAATAGCAAAATTACTATTGTACTTCAATCACCTTGGGAGGGGAGGATATTGTAGTTGTAACTGAGTTGCTTTTGCACCAGTTTTGGTTCTTTGAGAGTCCACGGGCCTATCAAGTTCAGGATGCATAGGGAAACTTCGCATCAAACTGCATTTTAAAATTAGGCAGGGAACTTCCATTTAGATCGTGATGGTCATCCTGTTATTTTTCTTTGCCAAGACTGCGACAGCTTCTGGCTCAATTGGAAAAAGCAATGTTAGACTTATTACTGATAGTAGCTCAGGTACTATTGGATCGAAAAAATCGTTGTCATTTAACTTTTAGTCGAAGTGAGATTTCATTAAATTGCTAATGCGCATGTGTTTATCATTGATATGACTGAGGTAGCATGCTGTTGTAAATTTATAAGGAGGAATTGTATAATTATTACAGATTCGTTTCTCTTTTACTAGAAAGATTATGATATATCCCCATCCCTTAAAGTTTATTCTAGTGGGAGGTTTAAGGGCAAGGTGAGCATTCAGGATAATATCAGCAACAACCTCACAAAGGCTGACTCAGCAGCAAAACCGTTAGGAGGGAACATGCCACCCAATTCTGTTAGGCATGATTAAAGGGCACGTTGCTTAAATGGAGAGAAAAGAGATTCAGAAGAGAAGCCTGGAATTGGGACTATTTTGAGCTAGGAGAGAGCAGCACCACTTGAAAGTGCTGATAGTCGGATACTATTTCCTTCTTGTGGAGTTTATTCCCTTTTCTGTACTTGGAGCTTTTCTTGTTCATATTTTGCTGCATCTTGTCCTTTATATGACTTCTGCAGGGTACTTGTCTTTCTTTTTCATATAAGATATTGAAAATCCAGAAGTTCTCAGGGAAAATTTCTCGTGTGTCTTTTCATAAGTTGCTACTGATCCAGTTCTTATTAGATTATGATAAGTTAGATTACACGATCTGATTTGTTTCGTATTTGTTTTCCTAGAATCAACTCTTTATTAGGAAAGTAAATGTTTACATAAAATATATTGTAAATATTTGTACATGAATATTCAAGTAATAATATTCAATATTTCAGATTTTAACTGGGTATCAAAAAGCTCCCGATTTGGGAGATTTTGCCTGTACAAAGAACCCTAGTTTGCTTCATTGTGGTTGCCGGCTTCATTGCGGCCTAGCTCTCTTGCCTATTGTTTGAGTCTTCATTGCGCTCACAGAATTTATTTTCAGACTTCAACAAACCTTGACTGTTTTTGCTCTCTGCCAGCCACCTTCAGCCACCATAGTTGTTTCTCTGATTGCTGAGGCTACTGGCACGTCCACTGTGACTTGGTTGTCCATTCTCAGGGGACCACTGCTGGAAAGTCACCAATGAGCCCTCAACCATTGTCCTCCTCTCAAACAGTCTTCTTCCTCTCTATGAACTCAACTGCCCACTGCACCTTTTTGAGATAACCAGAACTTAGTCCTAAGGGTGTCAGACAAGGTACCAGTCCTCAGCAGAGCTGTCACACCTACAACCTCTTATTAACTCTCTCGCTAAATTCTAACTCTTGTTCTCAAGCCATGACTGATAAGGACTTGTGTTATCAATTTTTCAATGCTTCTCGTACAACCTTTGAACATTCATGTGTTATTGACTCTGGTGCTATCATATGGCCTTTCATTTTCCATATTTTGTGTCCTTTCAACCTTTTTCTGGTAAGTATAGTATATTATTAGCGTGAATAATGGCTCAATACCTTGGTCGGTGATTGTAGTCTTGTGGTCAACCTCCACCATTTCCTATACTAAAAAAATGTACTCCATGTTCTAAAACTTTCCAATAATTTGTTCTCCATTGGTAAAATTACTAAATACCTAAATTGTGCAATAACTTTTTACCATTTTCATTGTGTAGGGGAAGAGGGAACCGTTGATAATGAAAATGAAAGGGAAGATCAAAAAGTTGGAAGAAGAAAGACTAACACTTGAAATTAGCTAAACATTTTATCCTAACAATTATAGAACCATAATTGATGGTTTTAGGTCTCTTATCTGTTCTTCTTCCTAATTGAAATTGATTATTCAAATAGATGGGGGAAAACTAATGAGCTCAGATATAAATGAGCTATATAGAAGAGTTATCTGTTTGAACTCTTATAAATCTATTAAAAACAAGTAGATCTATACTGGGAAATTAGTAATGTGTTAGAATGAAAAAGAATGGGAGGATCAAAAACTTGAAGGAAGAAAGAATTTTGTGATTTGATGCTTGGAATTATCTAAAAGTTTTATGCGAGCAATTATAGAACCATACTAGATGGTTTTATGTCTCTTATGCGTTCTTCCTCCTGAATCCAGATCGATTATTCAAACTGATGAGGAAAACTAATGAGCTTAGATATTAATAAATTGTATAGAAGAGTTATCATTGAACAACACTCTTATTAATCTATTAACAACAAGTAGATCTACATTGGGGGAATCATTAATGTATTAGGAGAAATTGATACTAGAAGTCGTGGATACACTTCTTTGTAGTGGAATCCGTGGACAACCAATAAGGGACTGTCGTAATAAGGTTTACAAATCATTTTCAAATATAATTGAGGGCAAAGAGGGGGAGATTTCGCGAGACTCTTCTTGACAAACCAGCGGCAATTCTAAAATAGCACAGGTCTATATCAAAAAGAATCATTCGATACACTTTTTGGAAAATATAGGGATATTAGACAACATTTCAAGCTTTTTCATCCGCACAATCTATTTTTATGGAGAACTATTAAAGTTTCTTTACAACAAATACAAACATGAGCAAACTTAGTCAACCAATAAGGTCTTGACTAAAGGTCTCAAGAAAAAAGTTGAAGATTGTAATGATAGATGACCGGAATTGCTTGATCAAGTCCTATGGGAATACAGAACCAGTGAATCTCTGTTTAGACTCATTTATGGGGTTGATGCAATGCTATCTGTGCAAGTGGGTGAACTCTCTTGGAGAAGAACCCATGTCCCAAGAGAGCAGTTAGATCAATTGATCTACTAGAAGAAACTAGAGATAAAAGTCATCCAGTATTGAAGCCTCCGTACAGAAAGCAACCCTCGATACAACAAATGAGTAATTTCGCGCAACTTCAAAGCTGGCGACTTGGTACATCGTCGGGCAGACATAGGAAATAAAAATGCCGAAAATGGAAAGGCGATGACAACAAAACTTAGGGTCTATGCCTGACATATTAGGTGTCCTAGCAAACAAATCTTTGTTGTCTTGCAACAATTTGATTAACTTGTTTTTCATGAAAGGCTCTAGTCAAGTCCCAATTTTGGCAGTTTGACCTGGAGTTTTGCTTGGAACCAGATGTTCCAAATCGCCATTAGGGGTTGGGCATAATTCAATATTTTCATCTCTTACGTCCATCTCGGTCAACAAACCTTAGAAGGCAACTTCTTTTCCTTTTTTGGCCGGTTCATCTACTTTCACTCTATTTTTTCCTGGAATCATTGTCTCAATCTTATGAGAAATTTTTAGGCTTTCATTCTAGAAGCTCTGAGCAGTTTGTTGATTCAATATTTCCATCCTTTGCTACAAACTTCAAGGCCAAGTGCGGCATAGAAATAATAGAACCAAAGTGCCTGATTATAGTTGGCCAACCCAGTATAATGTTATAAGCAGAGGGGCAATCCAGAACTAAAAACTTGATAGTTGCTGACAAAGAATTTTTACACAAACTTTAGCTTGATTCAAAGAATTTTTTATGCTTAGATTTAGATTTAGGAATGCATATCTTTATATTTAGAAAATTTAATAAATAAGAAATAATAAATGAGTCATTAAAAACTACCAACATAACAAATAGAGATAACATCAAAGCGATTCCTTGAATGTTTTTTTGGACATTTTTCAATGTGCTGACTATTCATTGAACATGAGAAGCTACTTTTGAAAGAAATCGAGGAATTTCTTGGGATAATACAAGAGGCAATTGTTCTTTTTTCTTTGATATATGGTTAGAAATTGAGGGCGAGCCTTGGAGCAGTGGTAAAGGTCGCAAGTTCGAGTATGGGATATAGAGTCTTTGCAAAAATACAAGGGCAATGTTGTTTATAATTGACCCTCATCCCTATTCTCGCAAGTCGAGGAACCTTGTGCAACGAGATTTGCCCTTTATATGGTTAGGAATTCATATGGTTTTGTATTGAGAGATCCATTAGACAAAAAAGAAGAAAAAACACGATGTTTCTTTTGTTCTTTTCTATGTAATATGGTTTGGAAGGATAAACTGAACAATTGCAATATGATAGAAGCAAGTGGAAAGGTGGGTTTTCACGTCTTTTAGGAGTATGCAAACCTATAGTGGCTGAACTATCGGGAGCCTTAACTAGGATTGAATATGCTTGGTTCCTAAAGCTAAAAAGTGTCATTTTCGAAGGAGATGCCTTGACCGTTATCTCCATTCTTACCAAAACTGGTAATAACGCTCGAGAGTAGCATTTAATGTCCAAAATTAGAGCATGGATGGCAAAGGTTTGGAATGTCCAGTTTCAGCATGTCCATCTTGGGTACATTAAAATTTTAGTCCTTCAACTTCCTATATTCCCATCAATGTGATCCCCATTACTGCTGTACAAATCTGTCACTTTTTTCTTCGTATTTTGACAAAAAGGTATAGTCTCTTATCTTCTCATCCAAGATGGGAAATAGGCCTAGAACTAGGGGGAGGAAGTGGGTATGCAGGTTTCCCCCTTAGGAAGGTTTGCTTACATCTAGTGAGTGAAGGTTGCGTTGAAGCTCTAGATGACTCGATAACAAAAGATATTGATGCATACAGAAGAATGAAAAGCACATATCGGTTTAGTTAAGGATGTCAGTTGTAGTGCTTTCAACGGTAGGGGAGTTTTCTAAGGAACATCTAGGGTTGCTAACCGACCATAAAACCCAGTTTAAAAAGTAGAAGGATGATTGGAGTTCTTAAGGAAGAAAGAGAGTAGTATATAATCTCCTCAATAGACTTGATGGTTGGAATTGTTAAGGAACAAAAGAGACTTGAATATTGTCCTCAACAGACCTGAACAAGGTAGTCTAATTCGAAGCTGCTAATTGCTTCTCATCACTCATCAGTCTAGTTTTGAGACTGGCTATAATGAAGGCATTTTGGCCACCCTTCTTTTTTTCCTATTGAAGTCTATGTTTCAATCTTTTTTTTAAGAGAATCTGTTGAGTCTTTTTATTGCATTGATTCTTTACATTGTGACGCTTGTGAATTAGCTAAATATCAACGGGTAATATTTTCTCCTAGTTTTTATAAAAGTGTTCAGCCTTTTGTACTTATAAATCTTATGTTTGTGGCCCTACCCTTGTTGAATTTCTCCTAAAAATTGGTTTGCAACTTTTATTGATGACTGTACTTGATTATTATAGGTTTGTTTTTCTTTTATTAGATAGATTATGATTCGACAGATTATAGGTCTTATTTGCTTTGTATTTATTTTCCTATAATCTTCTGTTTATTGGGAAACTAATTTGATAAAACTCAACCATAAATGAAGATATAAAAATGGAAAAGAAGCATAACATTGTATTATTAATATTAGAAGATAATATAAAACATTAAAAAAATTATCGTCCAGCTTATGTTTTTGGGTTGAATTAATTCTTTACAACTTAAAACATAATATCTGTGTGGAATAAGTGAAAATAGTAGATAAAATAGCAAAAATAAAAAGTTAGAATTTAATTTAATTCAATATATGGTGAGCTTTAATAATCCGCACTGTGTCATTTACGCATAATCTCCAGATCTCACAAAGAAAAGCGATCCTCATATGCCCCCGAGAGTGGAGTGCGGTATGATGGAATTTATAGAATTGAAAAATGTTGGCAGATAGCAGGATTGCAGGTAGATATGTGCCATTTCATCATAGTTTGATTGCCTCTCTGTCCAGTTCTTGATTTCATGCAGTGTATCTGATGATATATTCTTGATTAGGGTTTCAAAGTTTGCCGGTATCTGTTCGTTAGATGTGACAATGAACCTGCCCCTTGGACAAGGTACGTACTTTTCTGTTCTGTAGCACATTTGACACTAAGGCTTTTTGATGTTCTATTTACTCAATTATCTTAAGCGGAAACACAGTGATGATCATGGGGATAGGCCCAGACCCTTGCCAGCCATTCGTGAGCTGAAAAAGGCTACAACTATATTTGAAAGGACCGAAACTCCATCTTGGGATTTTGATGTGAGTGATTGTTGAGGAACTTTTTTCATTTTTCAAATCCCTATTCATTTGGTGCTCTTTGAAATTTGAAAATAATTTCATTTCTTCTCAACATTGTGACAAGATTATATTATCTGAAATATAGATCATACAATTGGAGATTTTCAAATACATTTAATCAGTATATGATTTCTTTAGGAGGAAGATTCTTGTTGGAAATGGAAGAAACCACCTCCTCCTAGCGAAAAAAAGGTACAAACTCAGGAACCCGTGGAGATTGCAAGGTTAAGCAGAGAAATAAGGAAGTCCCAAACTATCTCAATCAAGGAACAATTGAGTAGAGGTATTCTGTCTTCCTACCTTATACAGTGGTCGACTTACCAGTTCAGCAGCTTCAGTTTGGATCTTCCATTTAAATGGTTAATCTTCTGAGTTCTGAGTAATGCCCATTAATACGTTCTTATCTATTTTTATTTTTTTGGGGTCATATACAGGGTTCTCGTGCCTAATATGCAGGCAGGTTATGGTTTCACCGGTGACAACACCGTGTGGTCATAGTTTCTGCAAATCGTGTTTGGAAGGTGCTTTTGCTGGTCAGGCTTTTGTGAAAGATAGAAGCAGGGGTGGGAGAACGCTTCGGTCCCAGAAAAATGTGATGAAATGTCCTACTTGCCCTATTGACATCTCTGATTATCTTCAGAACCTTCAGGTGTGTCATGATTTGCTCTTGTTATCTGGGATATTGCCATAATGTTTTCCTTATTGCTATGAACACAGCTTAGAGCTATGGTTTCTTAATTGGTCTGGTGGTGTGATTGTGTGACAGGTTGATGTAGATTTGAAGGCTGCGATTGAGTCACTGAAAGCCAAGGCTGAAGAAAATGGAGAATCGGGGGAGTCCGATGAGGATTCAGATGGATTACAGGAAGATTCTGCTGGCACGGATGAACATACTGGCTCAGTGAACAAAAATTCTGTAGAGGAGTTGAATGATTCACCTGAAGGATCTGATGTGGGTGAACTCAAAGTGACCAATGAGGTGCCAGATCCAGCAGTGAAGCGCAATACAAAGAGAAAGAAAGCTGATTCTGGAGAAAAACTGCCTGAAATGAGTGATGGTAAAATGGCTAAAAAGGGCAAAAGATACAGTAAGAGAATGGCTGAGAAAGCAGTGGATGAAGGAAATGATTCTCCGTCAAGTCCTCTCAATCTACCATTAAATCATGACTGAGTGAGGAATGCTAACCATTGAACCATCTGCTAGTCGGATTATGGTATGGTTGTCTCCTTAATATGCTGATGCAGTGATGTTTCATTATCACTGTTGGAAGAATGGAAGTGCTACAAGGACAATTATTATTTTAAGGACATTTTTTTTTTGGGTTGAAGGTACTGGTTTGAGTAGAAGGTCATCTTCTTCTTCTTGTGTTATCTTTTTGTGTTTGTTCATGGCTTTATGTGAAATGAAACTATTAAAACCGATTATTGTCAGGTATATTTTGAGCTTTTATCTCAGCTCTCTTTAGCGTTTATATTTGATGAGCATGTTTGAATTCCGTTTGCAGCCTACAAAAATCCCGAATGAGGCTGCAGACTTGATATGAAATATATGTCCAACATGTTTGATAAATGTAAAGTAAAATTAATTATGTCAAAATCATAATTGTTTTGTCCAACTACAAAAATAAAATTTCGTTATTTTCGTGATAAAGACAAGATTAGATAAATGACTTTTGATAAAAATATTTTTATTTTACTACTATTTTAACAATATGTATGTATCTGTATGCATAATTACATGTCTAGGAGTGATTTCTGTTACTTAAATTAAACAGTATTATTTTTATTAGAGTGACTTTTTACATAAATTAAAAATTCAAACAAAATGAAGTTAACAAACTGTAATTCAAGCAAACATTTGGAGAAAATTGGAACTGAAGGTGATAATAAAGTTTATATATTTACATAATAATTGGACAATGGTGGAATAAAATGAAGATTTCCGGTGACGTATTTACTTCAACCGAATTATATATTTATATAAGTTTGGTTTTAATGATTTTACAATTAAAAAGTGTTTCAGGGAAAAAAAGATTTTTCATTAATATTTTAATTATAATTTTTTTTTCAAAATGTTATAAGTGAATTTAAAGAAGCATAAAAAAATTACTGATAACTTGTGGCTGATATAACTTAATTCGAGTTGGGCTAGCTCCGTTTAGTTTAGCTTCCCGTGGAATCTATTTGCCCTTTTTTTTTGCCGTTAAGTCTAACCTGAACCAGATCTTTACAGTGGTTATGGTATAGGTAAAATAAACTTGACATTAAAAGAAATTTAAGAGAAAAAAGCTGATATATTAATAATAAAAGATATAAATAGTAGGGCCAAAGTGGTGAAATAGGGCTGAATCATTTTATATAAATCTAATATTCAAGTAAGAATAATATTTAATTCTTACTCTTTGATCTCTCTTGTCTTCCATCTAAAAATTCATATGAATAATAAATTAGAATCTATAAATAAATCTATAATTAAAATTTAATATAAAATGTGTTATTCTTACAAATTACATTGATATACAATAATGAGTTTTATTATTCTCCTTTTATATATGATACTTATCTTATGTTGTAGAGAGAAAATGAGTGGGTCCCACCATTACAAGAAAAAAGAAAAAGGTGAGGTGCGAAAATTGAAGTGAGAGAGTAGGAGAGAAGATATCTTATGTAGAAGGAGAGTAATATTTCCCTACAATAATTTAAAAAAAAAGTATTTATTTACATACGAAAGGACAATAAGCAAAAACAAAAAGTATTTATTTACTTAAAAATAATAATAATAAATAAATCTTTAAGTCTCAAATTCATAATTTCATTAGAAACATAGCTCGAAAGTTTATGCCAAGTTCTAATAGTAATTGGCACAGAAGATTATAAAATAGTAAAATTAATTGAGATGAATACAAATTTGTGTTTTTAAGGGTGAGGGCGAGAGAGTGTGAGGAGTAAGGAGGAGATGGAGGACATTGAGGATCTGCTGGTTGGAAGCAGTGGAGTTCCACCGGGCTTTCGCTTGCCAGTGGCGGCGGCTGTTGGCGTTGGCGTTGGGAAGAAGAGGAATCAACGGTCTTCTTCATCATATTCCCCTTCTATCCCTATCCCTGGCACTCAGGTCAGGTCACCTTTTTTCTTTTTCTTATCCTAAATCCTAATAGTAATAGATAGATAGATAGATAGTAATTATTGATTGTTGTTTGCTAATTCTTTGTTGTTCCCTTCCCTCGCGCACAGACCATCTACATGAAGACCTTTGGTTGCTCCCATAACCAGGCAAGTGCAACTCATCAATTCACCACACACCACTGATATTTTAATTAATTAATTACTTTGATTTTTTATTTAATAATTATTGTTTTGATTTGAACAGAGTGACAGTGAATATATGGGCGGTCAGCTTTCAGCTTTTGGTTATTCATTGACTGACAATCCTGAAGAAGCTCATCTATGGCTCATTAACACGTCAGTCAGTCACTCACTCACTCACTCTGTCTTTTACCTCTCTTCACTTCACACTTCATGCTTCATATGTCTTTGTCTTTTTTTAATAATAAATAATTAGTTTACTGGTTCAGTTGCACAGTGAAATCCCCGAGTCAATCTGCCATGGATACCATAATTGCAAAAGGAAAGTCTTCAAATAAACCACTAGTTGTTGCTGGCTGCGTCCCTCAAGGAAGTCGAGATTTGAAAGAGCTTGAAGGGATCAGCATAGTTGGAGTCCAGCAAATTGATCGGGTTGTTGAAGTTGTTGAGGAGACTTTAAAAGGTCATGAAGTCCGCCTCCTGACCCGTAAGACATTGCCAGCACTTGACCTTCCCAAGGTTTGAATTTTAACATTTTTCTATTTCTTCCCTGCCCCTAGTTTCATCTATATTCTTATTTTCTAAATCATGTGTTGTATGTCCACGATGCTTTATGCTTTGATATAGTGTATATTAACTTGATTTTTACAAACCAGTTTGGGGTTAGATCATTTAATATAGCTTTTGTAACAGGTGAGGAAGAACAAGTTTGTTGAGATTCTTCCTATTAATGTTGGTTGTTTAGGTGCTTGCACTTACTGCAAGACAAAGCATGCTCGAGGTCACCTTGGGAGTTACACAATAGATAGCCTTGTAAGTACTGTTGTGATAATAAGCCACATTGTGTGTGTTTGTGTGTGTGTGTGTGTTTATACTATTTCAGTTTGCTCATACAATAAATTCTTCACTGTTGCAGGTTGGCCGTGTAAAATCTGTAATATCTGATGGAGTTAAAGAGATATGGCTGAGCAGTGAAGACACTGGAGCATATGGTAATTTCTAACATTGATCGGTGTCTTTCAATGGCTTTCACTAATTTAGGTTATTTAGAATGTTTAAGATTAGGTTTTATATCAAGGGTTTCTTAGGTCTTATGATGTTTTACAGGTCGTGACATTGGTGTCAATCTTCCAACTTTATTGAATGCCTTAGTAGCAGAACTACCAGCTGATGCGAGCACAATGCTGCGTATTGGAATGACTAATCCACCTTTTATTCTTGAGCACTTGAAAGAGATAGCAGAGGCTTTGCGGCATCCATGCGTGTACTCTTTTTTGCATGTACCAGTTCAGTCTGGAAGTGATACTATTTTGAGTGTAAGTCAAAAATTATTGATAAGATTGTGTACAATAATATGCTAATTAACTTATTGACCGATCTGAATGTCTCAGGCAATGAATCGGGAATATACTGTGAGTGAGTTCAGGACTGTTGTAGATACCTTAACTGAGCTTGTGCCAGGGATGCAGATTGCCACCGATATAATATGTGGATTTCCTGGTTAGTGTATACTCTTCGTTACATGTTCTGTTGTATCCTTTTTTCTGGCCTGCGTAATTTTACCTGCAAAAAATGTCTAGAGTAATATAATCTTGAAGTTGTGAATCAGTTTATTTGAAAACATGCCACATAGTCACATACTAGTTCTAAGCTTGAGATGCCTGTACACTGATTTAATAATAAAAGACAATATAATTCATGGAATATTAGAATTTGGTGTCATTTGTCAACATGAAATGTGAAACATTGTTCTCTTGATATTAAAGATTATACTGTACATGATTGAAATGATTTGGAATTGATATAGATAATCTGGAAAGTATCAGAAAGTGCATAGATCTTATACAGTAACACTCATTTCTTGGGCTTTTTCAGGGGAAACTGATGAAGATTTTGCACAAACTGTCAACCTTATTAAAGAGTACAAGCTCCCTCAAGTTCATATTTCACAATTTTATCCTCGACCAGGTATGTGATCTGGCATAACATCATCTTAAGTGTAACTATCTCAACTTCATTTTAAGGATAAAATCAAAGTAGGTACGAAGTTACTAGGATAGTTTAGATGCAGGGATGTGATTTCTTAGGTCCACACTTGTTGTGTGCACCATTTGCTTGCTATTATTTATTATTTATTTATTTATTTATTTTTTTGGGGGGGGGGGGGGGTTCCTGCCTTATGAGTTGTGACTGTGCTTATATGGTAAGGTTGCACATATCTGACCCTCCCGACCACATAATTGTGAGAGCCTCATGCACTGAAACGCCCTTTTTATTATTTCTTTTACTTGTGCCAAAGTAACCCTAAATTGTGTGGGTATGTTTCTTGCAATCAAGAAGTCTTCCTAATAATTTTAAGGTCACTGACAATCTTATAGATGCATTAAGCAGTGATGAGAAGCTCTTATATTTTTCATTTTTTCCCTTTCCTAGGTGCCACTGTATGCTTACTCGTTATAAAGGGCCACACAATGTCCCCATCCTTTTGAATGATTACTAAGAGAGGTGTTTGTGATTTTTTTTTTATCTTGGTGAAGAATACTGTCATAAACATCTTTTCTTATTCTTATGAGAAAACAAAGAGAATATGGAGATTCCTATTTATTAGTGATATGGGATACATGATCTGCTTAATTCTTTTTTTGTCCCCCAGTTCCTCTATCTTAGGTAATTTTGGTTAATTTCTTTTCATGATAATCTTCTGAATTTAGTCTGCTGTATATTTACTGAGATAAAATATATTTTCTGTTTACTTTTTTTTTTTTAAAAAAACATTTTCTGTTTACTTAAGTAGAATATGTCATCTTATCTGAAGTTACCAATTCTGTGTCAGGATGCTACTTTTTTTTAATTTGAAAAAAGAAAAGAAAAGAAAACCCTATTACAAAACTGGGGAGGGATTTGAGCTGTTGAAAAATTTGCATCCTCAGGTTTGAATTTGGGTGCCTAGAAAATCCATCCAAGTTACAACCAGACCAAACGCCCGATGGCATTTGTATAGGGTGTTTATGCCAGGGTGTTTCTTTTCATTTTAAAATAGTTTTCTTACCCCTGCCAAATAATAATGATAACAACAATAATAAAATGAATAGGGACACCTGCTGCAAGGATGAAAAAGGTTCCAAGTAATGTGGTGAAGAGAAGAAGCCGTGAACTGACAAATGTCTTTGAAGCCTTCACACCATACTCTGGGATGGAAGGCAAAGTGGAAAGAATTTGGATTACTGATTTTGCATCTGATGGAGTTCATTTGGTAAGGCAGCATAGTAGATCTTGAATCATCATTTGATTTTAGTTGCTTTCAATGTCATTGGTTGCAACCAATAACATATATGTGGCTGAAACCCTTTGATATCTGGCATCACAACCATGTACCCGCCAAAGTGGCAAAAAAAAAGTTTAGGGAAAAGCGAGAGAGATGAGGTTCTTTTCTTTTTCTCTTTTTACCTCATTACATTTATCAAGAGTAATATTGAAAACCACAGTTTTTTGCTTCTAAACTTTTACATTCTCCATACTCTTGCAGTGTGTTTTGAAATATAATATCTGACACCTTAATCGGTTTAGCTCTAAAAATATCTTGCTTTCGTTCCAAGGACTTAAAATCTTTCTTCAGCACATCAGAAGTGTTGGAAGAGGTCTACTCCCATAGCATAGTCATGGGCTCAGTGGGCCTCTTGTAGATCATAAAAGAGGGTGGGATGGATCTTTTTGGGGGTGTGTATATGTTTTGCGATGATAAAAAGTGAATTATTTGAAGCTGTTAAGCACTGCTTCAGTTGAACTTGTGATTTCTATATATTATTATGTATTTATTTGTGATATCTCTCGTCTAATTTATTCTTCAATGCTGAAGGTTGGTCATACGAAGGGATATATACAAGTTCTTGTAATTGCTCCAGACTATATGCTGGGAACTTCAGCTATGGTTAAGATAACATCTTCGGGAAGGTGGTCAGTTTTTGGAGAAGTGATTAAGACGGTCAACCATGTAAGTGACAATAAAGCTTCAAACAAGCAGGTTCCTAATCAGGATATGCCTTCTGTCTGCTATAACCCATCCAAGCCTGGTGGATTCTCAGAAGAGCCAGAATCTTGTGCTTGTGGAAATGATAGCTGTTGTGGTCTGAGTACTCTCGAGAAGAGTGATAGTTCGAGAGGCACTGCAATGGCCCAGAATCAAAACAGTAGAAATTTCATTGGATGGATACTGAGGAAGCGGAAGCATCTGCGCAAAAGGGTAGAGAGCGAACTTGCCTCGGGATCTATTAAAAAGCAAGAAGCGAGCGTGAGAAAGTGGGACTTTGTTGATAAGGCTCTTTTGGGTGGAATATCTATCAGCATCTTGACAATTATTACTCTGGCAGTAGCTCTAATGTTTAGTGGTATTTGGTCCCAGTAAAAGGTTGTTCGTTTTTAATTTTTCCCAAGTCAAATTGTTATTTCAAAGTTTTGACATTCAAATTGGTAAGATTTTAAAGTGTTTGCCCATGTATACTTCTGCAAAATCTCACCCCACATCTTTTGCTTTAGGTGTGATTAACAGAAAATCTATTTTGGACCCTGTTTTATGAGCGTGAACGAACTTGCTTTAGCCCATCGCGTGGTTAACAATAATACGAAGTACAGCATTTCATAATTTAATAAAGCTGCTCCAAGCATGAAGGAATATTTATTTTCATAGCTGAAATTGAGGCTCTGGGATATACATATAATGATGAAAGTGTGCTTTTGCTAGTACAAGAACATCTTTGCCGTACCCTCTTTCATTTGGGTATAATGGTGCAAGTCTGTTTATTCATATATATATTTGTGCACAACAATTCGATAAAAGAAATTCAAGTGAGGCGTCACAGCAGCATATCTGATTTGGAAGGCAATCTCTTGAAGAAATTAACTGGTACCGATGGCATCTTGCTTCTAAAGCGAGGATGACGCAGCAGGTATAGTCCTACTAGAATTGCAACTACTTGGAAGGGAGTTATGTAAATGAACACAGCCCAAATAAGTGAGAGGATGATGAAGATAGCTGTAGCCCTGGAGTCTCTCCAACTTAGTATGGCTTGAGCCCTTTCTCCTTGAGTAGCCAAATCTCCAACCACAGTCTGTACTCTACCTGCCACACTCCGCAATCTGTCATACCTCATTCTCACAATATCTGAAGGTCTTGTAGTTGGAAATGTGTCAAATTCCTCGTCCAATTCATCTGGGTGGGCAGATTCTGCTTGTGAAAGTCTAGCATCCATGTGGGGTGGATGCCTTGGCCTGAACCGGTAATTCCAAATCCCGATTACAAACAAGTAAAGAAAAATGGTTGGCAATATCAATTCTGGATAGCAAACCAGTATCAAGAACAAGACGTGAACAAGGCAGGTTGTAATTGGGTTTCTCCAAGTGCAAATGTCATCAAACCATTTACAAACAGATGTAACACCTGAGAGGAGTGACATGATGCGGTAAAAATTGGCCTTGCTTCTCCTTAGACTCCACATATTGTAATCAACATCAAGCATATACTCAACAACTTCACGTCTAAGTGGTGGCTCAGCTCTTGCTAGCCGCCCTGCCACAATCTGCATGGCCTGGTAACGGAGCCAATCTATGAGCCTAACAGGTATTGGTTGGGCATAATGCATTTTTGGAAGCAAAGGCTTTCCATACTGTGCTACCATATTAACCCAAGCTGTGCAAGTAAATCTCACTGCCAAGTGAAGCTCTCCATGCTTCTTCAGGCCATTAGGTTGGAGAAACAGCAGAGGATAATAATGAGTATACACTCTATCAGTTTCCAGAGTCGATAACCGGATTCTTACTTTTCCAATCTTGTGATCTTTAGTGTCATGGCTCCCATTGATGTGGTAATTGTCAAAAACCCCGATTGTGATCACAGTACATGGATCATTAACTTCCCATGAATACTGCTCATTCCATCTAGGGGACAGTGTGTCGAGCAGGGTTCTGGTTCGAACCCATTTGTTGCCATACTTGGCCACGCAGTATGCATCAGTAGTCCTACCTTGGTTGGCCTTCATAGGTAGCAAATTCCGGGCACTCAGTATCCCAAGTTCAAGAATTCCAATGCATTTCTTCTTCCTCAAACGTTTTGAGGATGGCTCAAGATCACTGCTAAAATGGGTGGACTCATCAAGCACATGATATCCTTCCTCTAGACAGATTCGAAGGTGAATCTTGCTTGAGAATTTCTCCTTCTTTTTCTCTGTTTCTACCTCACCAACAGCACTAGGCCTGTGCAAATTGAACCAACGAGGATCAGGGAGCTTGCTGGTATCGTGTCTTGGAACATTTCTGACTGATATAATCTCCCTTCCTAGGATTTCAACATTATTAGGACCTACTTTGTCCTCAACTGTCACCATTATAAATTCCTCAAAAGGCTCAGCTGCCACAAACATAAGTTCATCGTTCCAAACTGGGTTAGTGCCTCTCATTGGCCTTGTGTATCTCATTTGATTTCCAAGTTGTACCCTAACTAAAGGGTCTGGGACTCTGCCTTTCTCAGAAGGGACAAGATCTTGAGCTTCAATTACTTCAACTCTAAGATAGTAAAGCCTGGGTGTGAAATATACCTTCGATCGCGTATTTGAAAGGTTAGAGTGACTGACGTTATGAGCATCAGAGTGCCAGGCCTCAGGAAATGACTCATCAGCCTGTGTTCCTTTCCAAACTGCAAGCATGATTTCCCCATTATTAACCCTTTGCCCTTTCTTATCCTCCAATCTGTACCATTGAGGAGCCAAGGGGCTATCTGGGGGTACCCGAAGAGGAATCTCAGTAAGATCAATGAGAACTCTACCCACAAAATCATCTTTGCCAATGTCCTTATCCTTGACAGTCACTTCAAGCAAATTTGATTGCAACCTCTCACTTGAGAATGCAAAAATTTGCTTCCAAACTGGGTGCTGATTCTTCTCCAAGTGCTTTGTGACTCCTTTGTAGTTACCCAGCTTCACCTCGACATAAGGGTCAAGACTTCCTGAGATATCCATCACCGGAAGATCTCTTGCCTTCACCACATTCACATACAAGTATTGCATCTGTTCCACTAAATCATAAGTGCTTGATATCTTGTCCCTTCCTCTATAGCGCAGACGAGCTGCCAGCGGAGGATATGTCTCAACCAATGCATACTCCGGGTTTTGCTTTGGGATCTGCATTAACATTACATTCGGTGGCCCAGCTTTTGCAGAATAAGCCCTCGTTTCAACTGCTGGTGCTGCAGGAGGAGGACCAGGAGCAGGAGGAGCATGAGTGGCTTTCTCGATCCCAATGGAGTGAAAAGTTCTCACTTCCTTTTCTTTCTGCTGCTTCTTCTTCTTCTTCATCATCATCATCTCTGCATCAGCAGCCATGCTTTCCTCATATAGCATGTTAGTGTTCATTTCTTGCAAGGGAGTCTCCTCATAATAATCAGGTTCAGGTTCAAGTTCAACACCAGGACTGGCTTGTGCTTGTTGTTGTTGTTGTTGTTGTTGTTGTTGTTGTGGAGGTGGAGCAGCATAAGAAGAAAAAGAAGGATCATGAAGTGCATAAATTCTAAGAGCGATATCTCCCTTGATATTTGAAAAAAGACCACGTTTGTCAAGTGGGTAGCGTTGGACAGTAGCCTCAGACTCAGATAGAGGGACAGAAACACCTGAGATTCTCACCCTTCCTAGGAAATTATTGTGGTTGGAAGCTTTAGGATCATTGTAATTGTAAACAACAACTTCAATTGTCTTGTGAGGAAGGTCTCTTGGGTTATTAATGTTGAAAGCAAACTTCTCATTCCAATAAGGATTGAGGTCTTTGTGCTTCGTTTGACTCCTCTGCTGTTGACCATCAAAGTTTACCTCTACAAAGGGGCTAGCTGACCCTTCTCCATCTTTGGGCATGAGGTCGCTGGCATCAAGAACTTCCACTACGAGCTTGTTCATCATGATGATGCTGATGATATGATATTAGCAGCTTAAATGAGTGTAAGGGAATTCAATTATGTTGTTGTGCTTGTGCAAGAAAAGAAACAAGAATTAAAGAAGGGCCATGAAGGAAGGAAGGAAGAGTAGGAGTGAAGAATACAGAAGAGTAGGCGATAGTGGTGGTGATGTGAAATTGAGAATGCTCATCTTTGAGTACGAAGACAGAAATGTACGTCTTGTTTGGTGGCCACTTGATTCATATGCCTTTAATTTTGATGGTGTTAGATTCCAGTGGGTTGCATAGGGTGGTACAGGTGGGGTTTGGAGAGAGAAATTTCACTATTTCACTTCTTAGTTCTTATCCATCCAAACCCATACACGACTATTTTTGTTTACTTTAATAAATTTTCTAAAGATTTGTGTGTAACATAATAATTCTGTATGTTGATACAACCTTTTTTTGGTGTGTTATGAAATCAATTTTTTTTAGTTCTTTCGTTCCAAAAATATTTATTTATTTTAATTGATATTTTCCATTTACTGAGGTGGTGTTAACTGTTTATATATTTAGTTACTAATTTGAGTGTTGTTGTTTCTGATTATGATGATGTGGGCCTGAAGATAGGGATAAATTTAGGTGGACGAAATAAAAAAATAATAAAAGATTAATTAATGGTGGTGGGCCTGATGGACAACTAAGAAAATATTCAAGCACTATAATGTTTAATATATAATTTTTGAAAGAAAAAGCAGATTTCACTTTTGATAGGATATCTCCCTTTCGAAGGAATTAGGCAAATCAATTATTCAACTCACTGTGAAGAATATCCTAAACCCAAAAACACTGTCAAGGTTATCAAGTCTTTTGTCCAAAAGGTCGGCAACGTAACAATTCTGCTTTTGCCGGATTAATACAATAATTACCAAATATAACTTTTGTAACATTTATAATTGTTTTCCAATTCGAAGCTACATTTCCGTTCTATTTATCATTTTCAAATTATTATAAATTAAAAATATAAGAAAGCATAATTTTTCAAATTGTGAAGTCGGTGTAAAAATCTGTTTGAATCATTTTGGGATGAGATCACTAAATAGAACAGAAAGCTTCTTGAAATTGATAACAAAAAAAAAAACATAAATGTTGGGTGAGATCGCACAAATTTAAATCAAACAGTTAATTTTCTAAAAGATTTAATAAAGTGTTTTTGTAAACAAATAATAGGGCAACAAATGGAAACTCAAGACTTGGTTGAGTCACAAGTCAAATTTGATGACTCATATGCATCAAACTAATCTTAATACTTCAAACTTGAAAGTGGATCGTTTTGCTTTTGTCATAATTGCCAGTTGTACCCAAACCTTTCTAGTTTCTACTTGGAAACGCTCGTGTCGTGTCGGTTTTGCATTTACGGTGTCCTTCCTTCATTTTTATTTGCTTATTCTTCTTTTCTATTTTATCTTATTTATTTGTTCTTCTCTGTCCCTTTTTGATTAGTGAAAAAGAAACTTTTTTGGGCCATTTCCTTTTCTATTTCTTCTCCTTTTATGTTTTGCTAAGTTTCTTCCTGTTTTTATTAATATAAGGATATGCTGTTTTCTATAACCACACAGATTAAAAAAAAATGATTTTTAAATTCTAGAATAATAAATATGGATGGACTTATAAGATAAAGAACCTGTAATATCATCAAAAGTTAAAGAAGGAAGTAAACAAAGCCAGAAAATAAAGAAGGGGGAATTATGATTATGGATAATCAATGTTAATTGATACTACGTAAAAACGAATAATTATTCTAATAAAACTTGTGATTATGATATTTCAATTAGATTTTTTTCTCTCTAATTTATATAAGATGTTTTAAAGATGATAACAATTATGTTTCCAAAAAAAGATGATAAGAATTATAATATAATCAATATCATGTGATTTATTGAAATTAAAAAGTATTCTTAAACACAATTTTCCTTTAAAAGAAAAAGCATAAAAACCCTTGACAGTCTAAATCGTGCAAATAAAAATGCCCAGGGAATATTCGATCTGGCTGGCCATAAAATAAACTATGCCACAATAACTATTATACGTCCCGACTTGCCTTTCTCTGGATTATATTGTTGTGTGCTACAGAGCACCAACGCTTCAAAAATCCTGATGTGTTGTGTTTGATACTCTTCGACACTCTGACATTCTAACACATGTTATAAAATTTTTAAAAAAAAAAGTTCAAAGATTGTGTTGCATTGAGTTTTTAGTTCTAACTGATAGATTTGTTAGATTACGATTACCATTTTATTGAGTTTAATATAAATATTTGGGATATCTTATGTTTATTTACAAAATTGATGAATATTATAAGTTTAGTTTCATTTTTTGTTAAATTATTGAATATTAAATATATTATAAACTATATAAATTAAAAATATTATTTAATATCAAAACGTGTCCTAACGTGTCGAAATCTAATATTTTTTAAATTAACGTGTCAGAATGTCGTGTCGTGTCATATCACGTGTCCCGTGTCGATATCGATGTTACATAAATTATGTGTCTGTGTAGAGAGAGAAAGGGAAGGTGGGAGAGAAACAGTCACAATTAGCCCCACAACCACAAGCCACAAACAACCGAGTATGAAAATTTCTATGGTTATCAGCTTTTTGTGGCTCTTAATGGTATGCTGTCAAAACTGAGACCAGTAGCTTTTGAAGTACGAGATGAGGTATATGATATGTTTCGATCGTTCCATCCATCCTTTTTCAAAATATGACAAATATATAATTATTATCTCCGAAGAATCATAATTTTTTTATGATTTTTATTTAATTAACTATATTTTATAATAAGATAATCATGGTTGTTAATTATACTTTTTTTAAAGCAAAAATGGAATAAAAAAGCAATTTGCAAATTGTGTAGTAAAATTATACTTTTTTTATATTTTTTCCGTCACTGAAAATAAAATTATCTTCAATTATCCTAAACCAATATTGTTTTGGGTTAAGAGAAAAAAAATTATAATAATTAGAATTAATATATTTTCATAATAAATTATAATTATAAAAATATATTTCTTTTAATTTTTTTTATAGCCATATTTCTTTTAATTTAAAATGATGTCTCTTTGGAATAAGAGATAAGTTGTTATCCGAGAAACATTAATCTCTCACCGGAGATAAAGCTGTTTTTAATTTATTTATACATTTTTTTTCTTACTTTAAATTATTAAAAAAAAATTAAAAGTCATAATTTCAAATAAAATATATTATCATATTAGCATAACTTATTATGCTATAAGTGGAATAAAATGAGACAATAAAATAATATTATCATATTTTATTGGCTCGTCAAATAAAAACAAGATATAATAATTTAACATATTTCATTCGCTCCAACATAGCGAACAAGCCTTAACTGAATTATAATAATAATATCCAGAGAATATATTATTTTCTTTATGTCCGTTATAATTTTTATTGAGTAAAAGCAATATAGAATACTTTAACTCCTGAAAGCCCTGGCTATTCGTAGGAAAAAAGGTGCATAGATTACCAGAAAAAAAAAAAAAAAAAGTGCATAGATTTTTTAGTAGATTTGATAAGAAAAAGTAAGAAAAAAATTACATAGATTTCATTACAAAATATATTTTCATAAAAAAAGTAAGAGCAAGAATTGCCGTGATACTTTTTAGTTGGACAAAAATAATTTAATAAAAAAAAGTAAGAACAAAAAATGAAAAATACATAAAAATTATAAAATAACTTACTTGTAAGGTTATGAGTTTTTCTTTTTCTTAATAGTTAAGGTTTGGTGAATCCAACGGAAAAGCAGTGTAACTAACATTCTCTTGCGATTTCTGTGTGCCCTTCCTCTCTCTGTCTGCTATTTTCTCTTTCCTTTGTTGCATTTATCTTTAACGATGGAATATCCAAAGGGCGCATGACTTTTCAAGCATTCAAAGATTGCCCCAATTGGTGACCGAAATGGAACTATCCATATTCCATACCATGTGATGCAGCATCATTCATGTCCCACAACCTAGTCATTAATGCATCATCCGCATTTTACATTGAATATCCCTATTTATGCGGTATCTGTAAGTTATTTGATATATAATTATTGGGGAAGGATATGTCACAACCAAGTTGTGTTACTACCTAGTGACTACCAATTAATTTCATCGTTAAATCGATTATGTTGATCCAACGGTTATATTTATTTCTATCTTTGTATGGTCATGATTTCCCAAATTTAATACTTTATATTTATTTTCACCTTTGTATGGTTATGATTTTTCATATTTAATGCTTTCACTTTAAATATGGGAAATCATAACCATACAAAGATGGAAATAAATATAACCGTTGGATCAACATAATCGATCTAACGGTGAGATTAATTGGTAGTCATTTGGTAGTAACACAACTTGGTTGTCACAATATCTTTCTCCATAATTATTATCAAAAATATTTATTGCATTAATAATTCCAACATGTATCAATAAATTATTAAATATTTATTTTTTTTAAATAGTTATAATCATAATTAAGATTTTTTTTATTAATGTGATACTACATAATTAAATAATAATGTATGAAAAGTTATACTTTCATAAATCAAAATTGAATTCATAAAAAAATTCATTATTTCTTATAAAGTATTTTTATTTATACAATTGCTATAATGATTAAATCTTTAAATAATTGTTTTTGCATCAACAATAAAACAAAACTAATTTTAAAGAAAAGAATTGAGCTATGATGTATAATAATTTGATTATAATTGGTTGGCCAGTTTTCACGACAGAACTTGACAGCTACGTACCTATCCAAAATAAGTTAAATTAACAAGTAAAAGTTTATCACCCATTTATTGCTTCAATAATTTAAAGTGTCTTATTTTTTGGTTAGAAGGCTGGCCAAAGGACTCGAGCGTTTGGACAATACTGTTTGGGTTGGGACCAAATTGATCAACAAATGGACTTTCCATTGTGCTACTATTTTGAATCATTAAAATTTTATTTTATTTTTTTTTAAAAAAAAAAAACAGTAAATGACAAATTCACATCCAAATACATCTTTTTATTTATATATAAATGGTGACACTGAAGTTTGAATTTATGACCTCATACAAATTACCTTAATCCATTATCATTATACTAATCTTAATGGCTTACATCCAAATACATTCGTATCGCAGTGTTATAGTCTCCTATTAAACTTTCCCTTCCTATTTCATGAACAAGAATATACTGTGAATGAGTGTTTTGTTTTTTCCTAGCTTAAAGAGATCTAAGAACATGTAAAAAGATTGTATAGAATTATATAAATAGTAAGTTAACATTAATTCTGTGATAAATAAACTTGGACTTAGCTGTTCAAAAAAAAATTGGAAAGTGAGAAGCTCAAGCATGTTAGAAACATTAATTTGCATGAAGAAATAATCATTGTTAGATTTGCAATTTAATTCACTTCTTAAAAATGTGACTCGTTTATCACTAAACATAATTATTGTAAGTATTGAAAATTAAATTTATCAAGTCAACGATAATGGGTGTTGCTATGTTAAGCTTGTTTTATTTCTTTATAATTTTGCACTAGCATGTTTTGATTTTTATTTTTTTTATCCAATGATACAAATAAAAATATAAAACCATTTACTTCATCAGATTTCAAGGGACCAAACCCTCAAGGTATACACGCTCAAGTGTTTCACAGCAATTTTCAATTAGAATACTTTTCTTTAGATTAATGATTGAGGTAGATGAGCAATTGCTTTCTTAAAATCTCTTATTGTTGTTAGTAACACCAAAATATGAACTCCTGAAAGTGATGTATGGTGGTAGTTCTATCGATTATGCGTGTTTTGTTTCCTAAATATTAGCAAGCCAAGTTAGCATCGCATCCCTGCACATGCAAATGCGCATGCCGGTTTTTTGGGTCACCTTTTTCTCTTTATATCTATCTATTCTGATCTTTTTAGAAGGTGACTGGACCTCAAGAATATACTCGAATAAAGAAAATAAAAAATTTAGCCCATGCCACTTTGCCTCTGCATAAGTGTGTTATATGAAGTAATGGTTAAACAAAATCAATTTTAAGGCTTTCAGGGACCATAAGCCTTCTGGTTCGCTCTAATTCAACCTTAATTAAAAATGTTATCAATATTCAATGTCTACCAAACTCCAATTTTGACTAACAAACATAAAGGAATCAATTTTGGTAAGAGTTTATGAATGTTTATAAGCGTACAAGACTTTATAAGGTCATATCACTTATGTGTATCTAAAAGAATTTAATTTTGATGCATTATCAGTAAAAAGAAAATTACACTTACGTTTAATGATGTATTGACACAGCATTTCACAAATTTAATTACATTAATAATTATATGAGATGTTAAATTTATTAAATAACATGACAAAACATAATTAAATTTCAATAAAAAATTTTAAAAGTGTATTGTTATGATCCAATTGCAAAGTACGAGACTTGAAGTCTCACGTTAAGATTCTAGTATGAGATTTATATGGATTTTGGACTCTTTTATCTTGCAAGCTAGTTTTTAGGATAAGCTTCTCATAAGATTCGTATCAATTGGTAGCTGGGGCTATGAAGGATTAGAACTGATAACTTTAAACATGTTTCACTAACACGACACAAACAAGTGTGTTAAATCAACTCACATAACAAGCAATATATTTTGAAATTGATGAGTTATTAGTGTTATGTCATTTTAACTCTCAAAATAACAACACAAACAAGCTTGTTTAATCCAATGTTAATAAAATCGGATTGGCCCGGCTGGGTCGATCCGGTAACCGTTAAATCGGTCATATAACTTATTCGAGTGAAGCAACAGACCGACCATGTATTAGAACTGGTGCGACCTAGCTCAATTTTTGTGAAAATCGGTGACTCGGTCGGATCTCAAAATAAAAATCATAATGGACATATTTGAGTATTTTTTGCTTATTGACTTACATAGGTTATGTACCTACAACACTAATATTATCTCAATTATGCACCATGCAGGAAATTTTGATTTGATTTATAGTTAGAGATATCGTTTATTGAACCTGAAACCATGTATCACAATCATTATATTTTTGTTTGATCCTTTATTGGATAATAATGTGTGATTTATTATTTTTTATATTAAAATATTTGAAATTTTTATTATTATTTTTATATATTTGAGTATGTTATAATTTTTTAATATAAATTATAGAATTGCATATAATTACCGAGTCATGCGATTCAATCAATGATTTACTGGTTGAACCAGTAATCTAGTAACCCAGTACCTGGAGCGGATTAATGACCTAGCCGATTTTAATAACATTGGTTTAATTAACTCGCATAATAAAAAATATATTTTGAAATTGATGAGTTATTACTTATTAGCGTCATGTCATTCTAACTCTCAAAATAAGTGTGTTATATTTGTATCGAAGATTTTAATTCATCTTCAAATTTATGTTATGTTTATATCTCATAGGGAGGATTATGTTTACAAACTTTTTATTTACAAACTACATTATGTTCTTCTGGGAGAACACTAAGCTACACTATATTCTCTCGAGAATATATAGTATAATTTGTAAAAATTTATAAAAAAAATTTGTAAACATATATTTCCTCTTTCTAATATATTTGTATTCTTGTTCGATTTTCGCCCGACATGAAAATGACTCGCAGACACGAATTACGGCCCCTAATAAGGACCGTATCATGATAACGTTAGGTCTAGAGGGTGCGTTTCCTAGCGGACTCTTGGGTGGCTCCACTGATTGTCTACGTAATGGACCGATTTATATTGCTGGGTCGGGCTGCTTTGTTGGGCTGGACTCCAAGGTCTCGGTTGGGGTGCTAATTTACTCAAGACGATTGCAATCGAATAAGCAGCATCTGTTAAATTAAACATCGCTGCTGTTTCCATCTCGGTCTAAGATTCAAGAATCAAAAGAGGCTAAAAGAGCAGAGCCATCTTTTGAAAAAAAAAAAAATACATAATAATAAAAAAATGTAGTATCCGTAATGATAACAATTATGAAAAGAAGGATCAAATGCTAAAAAAAATGAGAAACCTACGTAAACAACAGAAAGATGAATTTAAATTAATCAGATAACAGAAATCCTACCAGCATGACATAGCTTTGACGAGAAAGAAAATAGTACTACCATAGCTCTGAAATAGATTGTTTTACTTCTTCTCAAATTATTTTAGTTGATGATGACATTCATAGCCACATTAGGCTGAGAACGTGTCGAGAGATTTAGTTCTACTAGATCGGTAAGTGGCTATTAGTCGTTATTTTGCTATTGATTTTGGACAAAAATGAAATGAAACCAAATACAACACTAGAACTAGCATTAGCAGTAAGTTGGATAATCTAAGCAAACGTTCTAGACCAGGTACCTCGACAAGTTGATGTATTATAGTAAAAGGAAAACTGTGTTTTTTTCCTTTTTTAACTGAGTTTATTTATACAGTGAGCATCCTTACATTTTTAACTCATCAAGTGCCTGTTTGGATCCTCTTTTTTTTAAGCTAGAAGCCAGGCCAAACAGGTTTTGGGAAAAGCTCTTATAGTGAAAAGCTCTTTTTTTATAATAAAGAAAAAAACTGAAAACTAAAAGCTCCTAGGAGGAGCTTTTTTTTTAAGCTCTTATCTGTTTTTCTTGAATTGTGTGATTTTTTTTTAAACGAAGAGTGATAAAGATATAGAGAGAGATAATTTTCTTGAAATATGTACGTTTAAGTAATTTTTTAGCTAAATTTTTTATGTAATTTCCAAACAGCTTTTAGCTTCTTTTTTTAGTTTTAGCTTATAAGTAACTTCTAGCTTAAAATTAAGAGGATCCAAACAGGCTCTAAGTTTACGTGAAAAATGTTTGTCTTTTTAAAGTATAGTCTTTTTAGTTAAAATTAGTGCTTTTTATTTAAAATTTAAATTAAAAACAAAATTATTCATTTTTTCCTTCATGATTTTTTATTGTGTATTTCTTTTTCTTACTTAAAAATACAAACATCAAACCCTAAGTTTATTACGAAATTTAAATTAAATTAAATTAAAAGTAAATACAGTTTTACTTACGTATTTTGAGAATAAACTCGTGTTGATAAGTTGATGTTTTCTTAAAAAAAAATGCTAGCATAAGCCTATTTTGCACATTCATTCAATTCTTTTTTTTTAGCGAACATTTTGAATTTATTTTTGCAACGCGAACTACACTCTTGAATACTTTTAATTATTTCTTAAATAATAAGAAAAGCGAAACGGATTGTCCTAGAGTCTAGACTCATCTAGCACTTGATCAAACTAAACATTGCCGTTTGATGTCGACACGAAGAATGATACGTGGGCAACTGCCGAAGCCAGACCACACGTGGCGACGTCTGATTCCATTTCACCATGCAACGTGGCAGTTAACCACCACCGAGTCAGAGACTTATAACCGAACCAATCTATAACATAAAGAATCCTCAAAATAAAACACACTTAAAAACAAGGTGCAATTTGAAGAAGAAGAAGAAGAATGATGATGAATGTTATAGGGTTGAGCCTGTTGGTGACTTCACTTGCAGCAGCGGGTATCTTGTCTCCGAGTCCGATCGCAGACACACAACAGATTGTGAAAGAAGGGCACAGAGTTGTGGTTGTTGAATACGACAAAGATGGTAAGCAGAACACCAAAATCTCAATCTCCCCCGAACAACACCATCACGATAACGTCTTAGACAATGCCAAAGATAAGATCAAAGAGGCTGCTTCCGTTCTCCCTAACATGGGTATGGGTCAAGGCATTTCACACGACCTCCCTCCTCATCCTCAAGATGCGGCGGCCTTTCTTCATGCTCCGACCGAACTCATTTGCGATGCCTTTGGAAAATGCAAGCATAAAATTGCCACTGCTATGGGCAAGGCCAAGGATAAGTCTCAAGAGACCCTCCATAACCAGAAGGAAGCAGCACGTGATGTTGGTAATACTCTTTCCGATGCTGTTGGCAAGGCTAAAGAAACCGTCTATGATAAAGCCCATGATGTCCACGAATATGCAAGAGAGTCTGTTGATAAAGCTAAGGACACGGGCCAAACCGTTAAGGATCACGTAGTTAGAAACGTGTCGGAGGCGAGTGATAGTGTGAAAGATGCAGTGAAGCGTGTGGCAAGCAATTTATCTACGGAGACCCTCAATCCTTTGATGGGAGTGGCTAACTTGCTGGGGTTTGCCACGGCTTATGGAATGTGTGTGTGGGTCACGTTCATCTCCAGCTATGTGCTGTCGAGGGCTATGCCAAGGCAACAATTTGCTGTGGTGCAGAGTAAGATATACCCTGTTTATTTCAGGGCCATGGCTTATAGTATTGGGATTGCTTTGTTGGGGCATGTCTTGAGCCATAGAAATAGGCTCTTCTTCAGCAAGGCAGAAACATTGCAAGCATATAACCTTCTCGCCTCGCTTATAGCAGTTTTCGTCAATTATGTTTACCTGGAGCCTCGGGCCACTAAGGTACCTTTTCTATTTGTTTCAGCTTTTGTTATTATTTATACAGAGAGTTTTTTAAAAAAATACATACCAGCTTGACTCAGTTTCTTTTTAAATATCAGTTGGTGTTCGAAAGGATGAAAATAGAAAAAGAAGAAGGAAGGGGCAGAGAGGATATGACTCCTGAACGAAACAGAACAGAAGAGCATCAGCACACGGTTGATCCTAAAGACACCGCAACAGCAGCAGCATCACCCACAAAAGGGAAAGAGCAGAATGCAGTGAGATCGAGGATAATGAAGCTGAATGACAAGCTGAAGAGAATGAATTCATATTCGTCACTGCTAAATATCATGAATCTCATGTCTCTTACTTGGCATCTGGTTTATTTGACCCAACGAGTTCAACGCAGTTGCTAAACCAAATACTATTAGTAATTGTTGTTTTCTGTGTTGGTGTTTGTAATGATGTGTTGATATTTGCAAAGACTTTAGTCTCTAGATTTGTATCTTTCGGGTTTATGAATACATGCAGTGTCTGTCAGTCCTTGCAGTAAAGCATATTTAATTTGTGTTAAGCTGCTAGTCTGAAACTCTAACCACAAGGTAATTCTACAGTACACAAGAGAAATTTTCTCTGGCCATTAAAGCTCTCGTTTGATTAATTGGACGGATTGGGCCTAGTTTAAAAATTCAACCTGACATTTCGATCCTGACCCATGTTCAATTTCTTGTGTTCAGATTAACTGGGAAGAAATTTTTGTACCAATAATTTAACATTGATGTTTAATTTAAGCAGAGGAGACCTCCAATGGGTCTTTTTATGTCATATCATAATATTTTATATATAATTTACTTTCATATTACAAAACACCTCTAATTTTAATATTAAACCTTATACATTTTATCTAGGTTTAACTCAATTTTTTTTTGTATACTTTAACTCGGTTTTACTTCATTATTAGTCGAGCCATCGTCCCAAGCATAAAAATTGTTCTGTAAAATGTCAGTTAAACGCAATCAAACGATGCGCACCCCAAGTAACAACTAATAAACAATAATAAATAATATATTTGTAAATAAAATGTAATAGAAATCCCGAAATGAGCTGTGCCCAACCGGGTCTCTAATTCTATTCTTTGGTGAAGCATCTGGGGTTAACAAAAAACCTTCGCTTTTTATTTCGAGAGATTGGATACCATTGAAAAAAATGGAATTATGAACAATCTACGTAAAAGGTTTTTTTTTTTTAAACTATAATAATAATTTCAAATTGTCAATAGATTTGCCTTTTATAAATACGCAAGACGGCAAGGGATCTATAAAAAGTAGTAATCAATAATTAATAACTATTTAGAAAAATGAAATACCCAAACGAATGATAGACGAAAAATATTCTAACAAAATATATTCAGCTTTATAAAGAATCAATTCAATCCAAACTCAAAAATTTAAGCTGTTGGAAAGAAATTCCACTTGAAAGAAAGTGAGGGCGGCGATGATCAAATCCAGGACACAGGACTTTGATATCATGTAAAGAACCAATTCAACCTAATAAAAGTTTAAACTGTTAGGTGAGGTTACATTAATAATTTTTATATATCTCAACTAAGCTTCATGTATAGAAAATAATTCACAAATTAGGGTCAACTAATGGTTAAATACGTATGTATATATTTCAGCTGCTCATGCTGCTTTCAAACAAGAATTGGAAACACGGTTACTGTATACCATTACACATAACTATTATAAAAAGGATTATCTCAATTTAGTCACACTTTGATATTTTAAAATGTTGATATAAACAATTCAAAAAAATAGAAAACAAAATATTAAATAACCATATGATTACTATTTTCAAATTATTAACTCTTTAAATAATTAAAGATGCTATTTAGATAATTGAACAAATAATTTCAAGAGTTAAACATTATACAGATCATTTTCTTTGTAAAATACACACACACAAAAGAAGGACTGACAGACTTGTCAGTACGTGTCAATACTCGAGTACAGCACAATGTTAATATAGTACTAGTGCGGGAAAAGAAAGAATATAATAGAATAAAATAACAAATTAAAAAGCTTATGGAAGGATCAACCGATAAATACGTAAAACACCAATGCAAAAACCTGTCAGCTATATAGCTGGAGTAATTCGGCACAATCTGACTCTGTCGATGCAAAAGATTTCACATATGGTTGGTTATGTATATCTTAATAAAAGATAATTTCAAGTAGCTATTAGGTTTGCAAATTTGTCTCTCTTAAAAGTTATACAACACTACAACTATACAACTTTACCGCAATACCACACTAAGGGGAATTCTCTTCGAAGTTGATTCTTCATGAACTTGATAGTGGCACCCTTAACATGTATATATTGCAGAAGAATGTAACAGAAACTGCATCAACAAAGGTATCTCGAGACATTGAAGATTTATAATCAGCAACCAGTGTAGTATTGATCTTCATCAGAAAGCCAAAAGTCTGATAATTCATAAAATAATGCACAAGCAGTCAGCCACTATATGCGAACAATCAGCAATTTAGTCTTCAACCATGCATTTACATCTCTGCTGGTGCTCTGAGAGTTCCTGCAATGTTTTTAAGTTACTCAACTAATGAAAGATTAGTCCCCAATCCCAGGGCCAAGATTATTATCAATATATTGAGTGCCAAACGGCAGAGAGAACAATAAAGTCACTAGCATTTAATTAGTCACACACAAAAGAGTACCTCAATTTGCTTTTGTAGAAACTTGACATAAGCTACCGCCTCATCTAACATGTCTGCAGTATTTGTTTGCTACAAGAACAAAAGCAACAACCACATTAAACAACTGCAAATTAACTTATCAAAAAAACAAATAATGACAAATTAAACTCTTCAAGCATTGCATAACTGTCTCTAACTAAAATATTTACAGTATATAAATTGATCTTTCGGAACATGTATGTATGCATATGTAGGATTGTTAAGCCTATTTTTGTATGGATAACGGAAGGGCTGTTTTGGAAAAATTTAATATAAAATAATAAAAAACAAAAACAAAACCAAGCTTACAAAAATATTTTCTTTTACGGAAAACAAAAAGATCATACTAGAAAGAAAGAGAGAACGAGGGTAGAATGAGTATCCACCAGAAACACCAAAGGAAAAGAGAGCAAAGAGAAACAAGAAAAGAAACCCATCATCTTGAGAGAGCAGCCCAATCGCTTTGTAGAACAAATAAATAAATATCCAAGAAACCACTAGCTTTGAACAATAACGAGGCCAAGAAGCAGGAGATCTAACAGCTGGAAATGATGGAAAAAACTCTAGCATCATGCTCCAGCCAAAGGCACCAAACACCAGCAAAATCTGCACAGTTCCATAGAGCTGCTTGTTCTTGCCTTACCCATAACCTCTATATAGGGTAGAAAGAATGTGTCCTGAGGTAGCAGGCCAAACCCAAAGCTCCCCACATAAACAATGCAAAGCTTATTCCAAATTTGCCAAGCCACTTCATAATGCAAAACACATTACATCAGAGGACAAAGCTTTACGCTGCCTTTAAGTATTATATCCAAACATGGACGTTAACATTGGAGGAATACTTCACCTTCCAAAAGGTGTTGGAGAAAACCAAGTCCAGGCTTGAAGGGTTATGAATCAGATCTTGAAAAACATATTTGGAGGTAAATGAACCAGAAGATTCTAATAGCCAAGTTATTCTATTGGGTTTTTGGGGAAAATGAAACAAATCAAATAAGGTCATGTAATTTATGATCTCTAAAATCTCTATCATTTAGTTTCCAGCAAAAGTGAAAGTTTTCTACTAAACCGTGGAATGAAAGAAAGATACGGAGTATGATGAAGGGTAAAAAGACTGCAAAGTCAAGGGAAGAGATACAGTAGAAAAGACTCTTCCAAAATCCAACCACAGATCCTCCTATAAAAGAAAACAAGAGCCACCCTACCTGTTTTTGAGAGCCGTGTGTAAGAACAAACTTTAGTGTACAGTTGTCTCTCAATGTCTCTGACTCCTGAGTGTGTAGAAGAATTAGATAAAAAACTGATAAAAATTGTATAGTAGGGGCTTAAACCTGAGAATTTGTGGTCAAGTTGGATTTAACTCCGGCATATACACATTCTCCAACGACCAACATGATTCTGGCATTCCTCCAATTGTTGGTTTATTCACATATTGAATGACGTGTATGTTGAGATATATAAAATCATTAATGTAGCATCACCCAACAGCTTAAGCTTTTGGGTTGAAGTAGTTCTTTACATGGTATCAGAGCCTCGGTATACCGGATTCAATCCTCGCCCCCCACTTTCTTTCTAGTGGAATTTCTTTCTTCGTACAGGTAGGTGGGCCTGTGCATTGTCCATCCTTCAAGTCCAATGGGCTCTCGTGTGAGGGGACGTGTTGAGATATATAAAATCATTAATGTAGTCTCAACCAACAGCTTAAGCTTTTGGATTGAAGTGGTTCTTTACAGTATCCTTGACAAACTAATTGGGAAATCCAAAGCTCCTCCTAAGGTCAATTCTTTTGTTTGGACAGTGGTACTTAATAGGATTCACAAATGATGTCTTTTATTGGTAAGATCACGAGGTGTCTTTGCTCAAGCATCAGCTTGGCCTTTACCACAAAATGTCAGCGGGTTTGGAACTGTAGGGCTAGAGTTAGTAAAATCCTCCCACATGAACAAAAAAGAATATCTTAATAAACGATAGAAAGAATTTCACCCCAGGTTTGGAACGCTTCAATTACAGAGTCAAAAAGAGTTCATTAGAAAGGAAATGATTAGCAAATCCTATCAAAAGTGATAAGATTTACAAATCGCGAAATATAGCACAAAATGATTTCTAAATGAGTTGACTTGTTAAAGTAATAATATATTTTCATACAAGAATCCATTTGGAAATGAAATGGATTCTTCATTTTTTCGACATTCCATCATTGTTTGTGATGCAGGGCATACATAAATGCTACGGTTAATAACTGTTGAATAAATTATTTGTTCAAGATAGAAAACATTAGAACATGGTATAGTGGTTTGAGATGAAAAAATATAACCTTATCCATGTTTGGCACAAGTTCTTGAAGCTTTCTTATGCGGTCACTGATACGAGTCCTACGAACCTAAATGATGAGAATCCCAAAAAAGAAAAGTTGTAGTCAACTTGGATTAGGCAAATGAGGAAGTAAACCCCAATTTAGAAAGAAAATAGATAATACTGCATTTGTAAAAAGACTAACCCTTTCTGCAATACTCCTTGGATGCGTAGCACAGCCACGCTTTGCCCGAACCCTACAAGGTACCGAATCCTCTAAAATCTTGTCCATGTTCATGTCGGGTGCTTTACCACTGTCCTCAACTTCCTAAAAAAAAAAAGCATTTAAGATATATTTAAAAAGGGGAAGGGGTGACACTAGAAAGATAAACAAACACAGCATAGATTAATCCAATGAAAATTTAATGAAAAGAAGAAGATGGATTAATAACATGAAAAGAAGCAACTAATTAACCCAAAAGGAAGCAGAAGAAGAAGAAGATAAGTGAAGAATAGTTGGAATTGAACCTGCATGTGTGAGATTGGATTAGCATGGCCATGAATATCGTAGTGGTAATCGTCCTCATATTGTTGAGAGGCAGAGAGAGAGTTCCCTGTTGAAGTTCCAGCAGCGTTACTGGAAAGAAGCTGAGTGAAACTCAATGGGTCTTCGCCTTCGCTTTCCTCCTTAAGAAGAAGTGATTCTAACCAGCTCGCCGGAGTTGAGCGGAACCGTGCCAGGCCACCAGATGTGGGTTGCATCGCCACAGCCTCACGAGTGAGTTTGTTAGTTTCTCTGTTTTAAGTTTAATTTTGTTTTTTTATTTATTTAATTTATTTATTTTATAGGGGAAGTAATAATAATAACTAGTGTTTTATTTTATGTTTCCTCAGGTGTAGCAAAAGGAAAAGGAAAAGGTTTTCTTTTCTTTTCTAATCATCGGTGTTCTCTTGTTGTGATTTTGGATAACCACAACCATTCTTTTCTGGGTGATGTACTGATGTTGATGTTGATGTTGTTACTGCCGTCTTCTTCTTCTTCTTCTTCAATTTGGATTGGACTCTCTCATCAACGGTGCTCCATTACTAGCCGCAAAGTTGTGTATTGGGAACGAGAACGACGGGGATACTCACCTCCACGCGCCAAACATCCCCTGCTCTCACGCGCACTCTTTTTTTACTACATTTTTTTTTTTGTTTGCTGTTTACTTACAGTTACATCTTTTAGGAACAATGCCTTACTCACGCTAGTTAACAATCATATAATATTTCATCTCATTTTTTTTTTATTTACTTCAAAGAACAAAAAGTATTTTTTTCATTTTTTAATACCTCAAGTTTTTTATTTTTAATCTAACGTTTAACATTCTTATTTTTTTTTACTAGAGCCGTTGCAAAATTGGTTTAAGAGAGAGAGAGAGAGATTAACAAATTGCTCCTATTCTATCGTTTCATGTTAACTCCATTAAATTTACTAATAGCAACCTAAAAATGTAATCCTCCTGCCACAACAGTCCTCTCTTGTTTAAGAATTGCAATAATAGACTCCGAGCAATGTCAGGTGCCATTCCATTTTATTAATGTTCAAATCTTTGAGCTATTGTAATAATATGCGTCATGGTTTTTTTAATATTAAAGTACTAATTTTTATTTATTTTTTTGGATATTTTCAGAGGTTGATTGACTATCGACTAATTCAGTTTACGTTTGTTGGATCTGTTAAAAAAAATTCGAACTCAATAATCCGGAGTTGTTGGTAAATAAGTAACACTTAGGGGGCGTTTGATACAGGAGAAATTTTTATTTGTCTAGGAATCTCGATTTTTAAAAATATACTTTTTACATTCAGTTTACGATAATATCTAAAAATTTAAAATTTAAAAAAATTTAGTTTTCTGGAAATTCAAGAAAAATCCGTGTACCAAACGACCCCTTAAACTGTTCAACAATGCATCATTCTGATTTTGGAGCAATTATTCAGCGATCTCGGCTCAGGTGAGCCGGGTAGAAAGAAAGGTAAAGAGACAGGGAAAAGGAGAGAGAAAAGAAGAAAGAAGAGAGATCCAATTATTTTCCCTGATTTTGGGGCCAATTATGTCTTCCTCTTGTTACAAAAGCTCCTAAAACAGTTAGTATGTGTTGTCTTCGGGAACAGTTACCAAAATGGCAATGTTCCCTAATTTTTTTCTCTAAACAACATGCCAATAGTATTAATTTCAAATATATTACGTGAACAAGTTTATTGGGCATTGTAACAAATTCAGTTTGCTGATGTGTCACGTTTCTGGTGGACATCAAATTCGCTACTTCAGGTAACGAACTTGGTTGTAATTAATGCACTTTCACGTTTCCACCTGCCACGATAACACATGACACACATGCAACGAAGTTCGCTAGGACAAGTAACGAACTTTGTTAATAACGAATTTGCCTATGTGACATATTAAAAATTAACACTATTGACATGACATTTAGAAAAAATTAAAGAATAGTGATATTTTGATAAGTGTTCCTTATCCTCAATTATAAGGAAAGTGGCGGTGACAAGTACAAGCCTATGGTTATTGGCCAATAACTAACATGGGATTGGAAATAATTAAGGGAAGCATTTTGCAACTTCCTGTAAAATAAATGTTAATTAAAAAAGTAAATACAATGGAGATGGCTCAGATAGTTATGGTCACTGGTCATGGGGCAGTCTTTCATTAATTTCAATAAGATGGCTCAGATAGTAAATGCAACATTCTTTCATTAATTTCACGATTAACACCCGTTTATATGGATTTTTTTTAAGAAAATAAAAATTATTTTTCATTTGAATATATAAAAAAAAGTTGAGTAATTTTTTTTTGATATTTAAATCAATAAATATTTTTTATTTATAAAATTACTAAAAGATATATAATGATAGGATGATGGTGGAATGAGAGTGCTCGAGGCAAAATGGGATTTTGAAACAGGTATTTAACTTTTGACATTTATTTTTCTCAAATACACACAATAAATAAAAAAATACTTTATTTTGAGAAAAAAAAACTCTATCCAATCGCACTCTGAACCATGGATGTCTTCCAATCCAACACAGGCCATAAAAAGGCCTTACAAAGAGGGGCCCATTTGATTGTACATGAACTCCATTGGGTTGGGGATGCATGTTTTCGATAGCCCAGCTAGCGGCTGTTTTTATGACAGTCTCTTCGGTGCTTTGTTAACTTATAATTAAAAAAAAAAAAAAAAACGAAGCAAAGTATTGATGCAAAAGTGCCCAATTCACGTTTTCTTTAAGAAAAAGAAAAAGAAAAAAGAGCAACTAGCTATGAAATATATTAATTATATCATCCATGCTATGCATGCATAATATTTTCTTATTTATTTATAAATTGTAATCTAACCTTGAATGAATAAGCAAAAGCTATTCGGGTTCAACAACTGCACGAAAAGTTTATGAATTTTATAAGAGTTATGTTGTAGGAAAAATGATTGTGTAATGTTATAGAGATTCATTTTGCGTGCCTTAATTTTTTTAATTTTTTTTGTTTTAAAAGTGTGGGTCCCACAAAATATTATGTGTGTAGAAAATTTGATGGTGTTAAAGGACAAACTGCAATCCCAAAGTTTATACAAAAAAAAAGGGTAATATAAATATCATGTAACAAGAACCCAAAACTATTTTCCTGCACAAACAATGCAAATGTGAGGTCCATCATTTTTCTTTTATCTTTTTTTCTATCATTTTCTCTCTCTTCACTTTTGTTTCTGTAAGAAATTAGCTAGGGTCATGTGACATAATACTTCTAAAACTCAAAAAAAAAAAACAACTGCACGAAAAGCAATAGAATAAAATTAGTTAGGTTATGAGATGGTGGTAGCTTGTATGATAGTAAGATAGTTGAGTAAGTGAAAAGAAAATAACTTTGGTTCAATCTTAATATGTTATTGTTGGAAGAGATTTAAATATTTTTATTATTAACCTGCCCTACACTTCGAATTAATCTCGTAATTGGCTCAAAATGTCGAAGCTTGTAAGAATATCAAAGAGAACAAAGTAACCTCAAATAAGTAATTAAGGTTAGGTTAGGGGAAAAAATAGTTAAATTATCCCAGTATTTTATAAGTTTTTTAATAATCAATAAAAATTTAATATGTATTTCAATTGATATTTGTAAAAGTAAATTATAATCTAAATGTTTAAATTTTTTAGAAGACTCATAATCAAAATAAGAATTATATAATTTAATTTTATATTATACGTCAATATCAACGTTGACATCGACATTATTTTTATCACAAACCTATTGGGTAGCCAAATTTTAAATACACTATCTACATATTATTTTTAAATCTACATATTATTTTTAAATCGATCTTGAATATATTTTGATATTTTTAAATCGCAATAAAAAGTATAAAATATTCCATCCAATTTTTTAAATTTTCAAGCTTATTATAGTTTAATTTTGTTCCCGGTTTGCCTCATTATACATTTACATCTTGGGCTGCTTTTCTTTGATTTGAAGTTGAAAATCTAACCTCAATTTCTTTACACGCAAGAGCAAAAAAAAAAAAAAAAAAAATACCTGCAAGTAATTGTTGAGCTGTTTTGTTTTCATGTTTTGGGAACACGATTGCTTCCAAAACTGGCAGGGTTGATATATAACCTATAGAATTTGAATTTTCTTAAGTTTATATGATTTTATTTTCCGCATTACTTTTTTTCTTCTATTGATAGGTAACCGTGGTCCGTGGGTCCCCATATTACCCAACATAACGTGTAATACGATACCGTTCCAGTGAGACCTGTCTTGAAATAGGGGCTTTATGTGTTGCCCTTGATCAAATTAATATTCGGTCAATACAATCTATTAATCTAGAGGACTCGACGTTGAACGATATGACAGAGTATGGGCCCACAAACTATAAAAGTTTAACTAGAAAGAAAATGGGCTCCGTTAGCTTTTACAAACCAAATAGTTTAAAATTCAATTCCTTCAATTTGTTAACAAAAAGTAAAGTTTGAACTACGCATGGCGCACGTTTATTCTTTAAAAATATAAGGTCTTATCTCTTACGGGACATTTTTTAAAAACTGATATATAAAATTACCTTAAGTCACGACTAGCAATAGTAGTATTTAGTGATAAGCAACAGAATGACAATATTTTGTAAATCATTGTTTGATTTAATAATTATTTTTTTACTTCCACTTAATAAATATAGTTTACACGATTCGAGATATGGTATTAGTGATGATTATTTATACCGGGTTGCATGGTCTTAAATTTGATAATGCTAGTTTATTATGATATTTAACATAAAAATAATAAAATTGCATGTTTTATATTCAGTATTGTTAAGAATCTATGGTTGTACTCCACAGTCAAAAAAAGGAAGATGATATATCATATATATATATATATATATATATATATATATATATATATATATGAGTTTATCATTTATCATTTAACATGACCACAAAAAGTTTTCTACCCACACAATATTTTGTGGGGCCCGCAGCAAAAAAAAAATAAAAATTCGGCACGCAATAAGAATCTCTATAACATAACTAAATCTCTGTTCCTACAACATAACTCTTATAAAACTCTATATATATATATATATATATATATATATATATATATATGGGAAAAAGAATTCTTATGTTGTAAGGAGCTCTTTTCTCATGTTAGTGAAAGTTCGTTTTACGTGTAATAATTTTTTATTTTTATTTTTATTTTTTATGTGTGGGCCCCACCATAAATTTGAGTGTGTAGGAGATTTCCTCCTCTCCAATAGCATGAGAAAATCATTGACATATATATATATATATATATATATATATATAAGGGGAAAAGACAGATTTTGCCACTTGGGTTAGTTGGCAGGTTCAGCAAGAAAAGTAAGTGTTATTTTTCCGGATGTCCCGTTCGCAATTTCTATAAAAGAAGAGTTCTCAACACTTGAAGCAGAAGTAGCCCGATTATCATAGAAAGCAATACTTGACTTTGGTTTCCAGAGTTAGAATGCTACTTATCCTCAAGAAATGAATGTTCAGATGCTGTTTGTTTCTTCTTTCAATCATTCTGATTCTGGTTCTGGTTGAGGGCGGTGCCTAAGCTAATAAAGAGAAGAGAATCCGTGCGTTAATTAATGGCGGTGTCCACCCAAAGCGACGACGTTGCGATACAAGTTCCTCTGGTTGTGGATAGGAATGTTCATGTTGTTGATAGTGCTGTTGACTACAAAGGTCGACCCGTTATCAGATCCAAATCTGGCTACTGGAGATCCGCTCGCTTTATCATAGGTATTAATATTATTACTTTTGCACTCCTCCGCACTCCAACTCTATTATTATTTATTTTTCAAAATTATTTATTAAATTAATGGTTAATGGAAATAATAATAATCAGGCGTGGAAGTGGCAGAGAGGGTTGCATACTATGGGATTCAGTCGAACCTGATATCGTATCTGACAGGGCCACTCCATCAGAATACGGCCACCGCTGCCGAGAATGTGAATCTATGGTCAGGAACTGCTAGCTTACTTCCTCTTTTTGGAGCTTTCGTTGCCGATTCTTATCTTGGACGCTACCGCACCATAATACTCGCTTCCATCTTGTACATTTTGGTCAGTCAATCCCACCTTCATTTCATTCTTTCTTTTTTTTTTTTTTATTATTTTGTTCCCCCTTCCCCAGTAACCAATTATTATAACTTACTTCAAATCAAAAGTCTAATTTCAATTGTCAAGGTATGTCTTGCAATTTTATTTTTTATTTTCTTAACCAAACAAGTAACCCGAATTAATTAATAGATAAATGATGTACTTTTCTTATAACTGTTCTGAGTCTTATCTCAAGACATATTATGAGGACTTAACGTGTTATTATTATATTACATTGATTTTTTCACTCTGTCTCCCCTGTAAACGACTTATAAGTTTTTCTCTCTAATTTATATGTCTATCTTAAAAAAATTCTCTTCCTTTTTACATTTACTTGGTCATTTTTTTTGTTTCTTTATGTTCCTTTTCAATTATTACATTGCTCTTAAATGAAATATGCAATATTATTTTGTAAACAACAATTTCAATTAATTGAAGCACTCGTCGTACAAAGCAATGCTTTTTGCATTCATCTTATTCATTTGATCGTAAAAAAAAAAAAACTATAATTTATTTCACAAGTTAAAAAAATTACATCATATTGAGTAACAAAAAAAAGCTATATGGAAGGTTATACTTATAACCTATTTTCATTTACAACCTCTTATAATCATATCTTAATCGTTGATTCCCGCCAATCAACAATTATTATTTATTGCGAATTAATAATTAACTAATAAATTTTATTTGCAAAATTCTTAACCGTTGATTGACGAAAATTAACGGTTAAGATACGGATTATAAGAGGTTGTAAACGAAAATAAGCTGTAAGTATAACCTTCCTCGTACAAAAATAAATAAATAATAATAAGCTATATCATTTACTTCAGCTTTGCTGAGCTTGAGTGGCTGGTGAATGAAAAATTGAGTAAAAGCAGTATCTTCCAAGTTTTACATAAACAAATATTACACCAAACCAACAATAGTTTAACTACACCCAATTAGATATATTATCAATGAAAAAACTGATTCCTTTCGGAATAATGTGTTTGTACATTGTTTTGATGCTAGTCCTTGGCTTAATATGAATCACAGGGACTAGGCTTGTTAACACTATCAACTATGCTTCCTTCTCTCGTCAATTCTGAATGCCAAGTTAGCAACGAATTCACGCCATGCTCTCCTCGATTGCAAGTAATCTTGTTCTTTATTTCACTTTATCTGGTTGCCATTGGACAAGGTGGACATAAGCCCTGTGTTCAGGCTTTTGGGGCAGATCAATTCGATGAGCAGCACCCAGAGGAGCACAAAGCTAGAAGCTCATTCTTTAATTGGTGGTATTTTACTATGTGTGCAGGTTGCATGGCAACTCTTTTGATCTTGAACTATATACAGGACAACCTTAGTTGGGCTCTTGGATTTGGAATCCCTTGCGTTGCAATGATTATTGCATTGCTTGTTTTCTTGCTTGGAACAATGACCTACAGGTTTAACATTAAGGAGCATGACAAGAGCCCCTTTCTCAGAATTGGCCGTGTATTTGTTGCAGCTATAAGGAATAGGCGAGCTACCCTATCAAGCACGGCTATAGAAGAGGAACCTGGTCGAATATTTGCTCATCAAAGTTGTGAGCAATTCAAGTAAGAATTACAATGCTGATTTCTGCTTGTTTCAAAGTCTTGCAAGTCATTTTTTCAATTTTATTTGTAGCATTCTTAAAGCAACTAAGAAGATGAAATACATTATAGTTCAACTTGTGCTTTGCTTTTACGTTTTGTTACGCAAGTTCCTTTATAGTCTTATGCGGTAGATTGTAAATAAATTGCAGCATTTAACTGAATTCTCATTGCTTTGCAGTTGTTGATTCTGTTTTCCATTAGTTTGACTATGCCATTTGGAGATGCCTGAATCTGTAATTGTGTTTCTGAACAATGATAATTAAACACCAAAAGATTTACACATTTTCTACATTAAGCCATATTCGGAAGGGAAAGATAGAATGTATTGGAACGAGTATTTTTCTTGTTCTAAATATAAGAATGCTGTAAAAAAAATGATGAATAAATATCTTAATTTTTAATCTGTTCCTAAAAGTAGCTTCTTTGGATTTGAAAGGTTATGACTATTTTGCCAAAAAGTAGTTAGTATTTTCTTCATTGACAGATGTCTCAACAAAGCATTGTTAGCACCGAAGGGTTCTAAAGAAGAGGAGACTTGTAGCCTTGGTGAGGTGGAAGAAGCAAAGGCAGTACTAAGGCTTGTTCCTATTTGGGCTTCATGTCTGGTTTATGCTATTGTGTTTGCTCAAGTTTTTACTTTCTTTACCAAGCAAGGGGTTACTATGGACAGAAAATTATTTCCGGGCTTTGATATACCAGCTGCTTCTCTTCAAACCCTTACCACCCTGGGCATTGTTCTCTTCACTCCTATCTATGACCGTCTTTTTGTGCCTATAACAAGAGCTATCACTGGGAAACCCTCAGGCATCACAATGTTGCAAAGAATTGGTACTGGAATTTTAATATCCATATTTACAATAGTACTTGCAGCCCTTGTTGAGATGAAAAGATTAAAAACAGCACGAGAGTCCGGTCTTATTGATGAACCTGAGGCAACTGTTCCAATGAGTATATGGTGGTTGATTCCCCAATATTTCTTGTTCGGAGTTTCTGAGGTTTTTACCATGGTTGGTCTGCAGGAATTTTTCTATGATCAGGTCCCAAATGAACTAAGAAGCATGGGCCTTGCTCTCTACTTGAGTATCTTCGGTGTCGGGAGCTTTCTAAGCGGCTTTCTCATTTCTGTAATAGAAAAATTGACTGAGAAAGATGGACAAGACAGTTGGTTTGCTAATAATCTCAATAAGGCTCATCTTGATTACTTTTACTGGCTGATTGCTGCACTCAGTGTCATGGGATTAACTTTGTTCATTTTCTCTGCAAAATCTTACACTTATAATCACAAAGGAACCACCCGAGGATAGTTAGTGGTGCTCTTCTGTCATTTGTGTACAAGTATTTGGGATGTAATCTTTAATTTCTGGGATTTTTTTTAAATTAAAAATTTTAAACATCTATACTTTTCCCATATCAATTTAATCTTTATTATCAATAAAATAATCTTATATTAATTAAATTTTTTTCCTTATTTATTTTTCAATATAACAAAACTGTTAAAAATGAAAAAAAGATATAAAAAATAGAGTAAAAGAGTTTTAAAATTATAAATTCTTAGTAATTTATTTTAAAAATATGTATGTGCATCGTATTGATAGTTTATATCATGAGGTCATTTAAATAGCGGAGTTGAGCTTAAATTATTGTTGTGAAAAATTAGTGTAAAAATATAACAACTTATATTTTTATGTTTTACTGAAGTCATACGTGTTAAAATGCAAAAAAAACTCTCATCGTTAAAAACTGATAAAACTCTGTGTAAAAATGATAGAAACACAAGTTTCTACGTTTTACTTAAAAAATAAACTAAATCGGGTCTTATAGCAACAAAAAAAAAAAAGATCTTTTTTTTTTAAATCTATTTCCATTCTCCTAAATCAAAATGCACAATGAAAAAAAAAATTCTCAAGCGGGGTTGCTTTTGCATAGAAAGAAAGGGTGAAGCTATGTAACAAAAAAGAAGAAGGAAGAAGCCACTGGTGAAAAATTAGAATATTAAGTTGAGGTGAATTTTGAATCAATCTATTACGTGTTATTGCAAATGAACTTGTTACACGAACCAAAGAATAGGACATTGAAGATATACAACTTATGCAAGATGACGTGTTTGATTTGAATTAATTGAAATAATTTAGGAGATGCTAAACTTTATTCTTTTGATATTTTGGAACTTGGTTGTAGCAATTGTTAAACTCTTTTTGTGTTTCTGAACTTGTATCTTATGTAGTTACGTGACTTATATCGTTTAAATATAAAGTTTTTCATTTAATTTTGAGTAGTGACTTATGTGATATTATATATATATATATATATATATATATATATATATATATATATATATATATGTGTGTGGGGAGGGATCTTTTGACTCCAGAGTAAGATTTAAAAGTCTTACTCCTCATCCCAACCCTTGATTTCTATTCATTCAACGGTTATTATTTAATAAGTTACAACAATTAATTAATTATTAATTTCAAATAAATGATAACCGTTGGATGAACGAAGATTAAGGGCTGAGATGAGGAGTAAGACTTTTAAATCTTACTCTGGAGTCAAATGATCCCTCCCCTATATATATATATAGGGAGGGATCTTTTGACTCTAGAGTAAGACTTACAATTTTTACTCCTCATCTCAACTGTTGATTTTCGTCCATCCAACGGTTATCTATAACAATTAATTATTTATTTATTTCAAATAAATAATAACTGTTAGATGGACGGAAATCAACGGTTGAGATGAGGAGTAAGAGTTGTAAGTCTTACTCTAGAGTTAAAATATCCATCCCCTATATATATATATGTGTGTGAAATTTGACACCTCGTGTCAAAGGATCCTATCTTTTTTTCTCTCTCTCTCTCTCTCTATATATATATATATATATATATATATATATATATATATATATATATATATATATATATAGGGTCAGGATCATTTTACACCAGTGTAAGTTACACTTTCAATCTTGTCAATTGATCTAACTTATATCTAAGGGTTCTAATTTTTTAGTAATGTGAGCCATTGGATACAAGTGGATCAATGGTCAAGACTGAGTGTAAGACTTCTAACTCTTACACGAGTGTAACAATATCTTGCCTTATATATATATATATATATATATATATATATATATATATATATATATATATATATATATATATATATAGGGAAAAACATTTCTCAAACTGCTTGAGATAAATTTATCTCCGGCCACTCCAAAACTACGTCGTTTTGATTATTTATTTCCTTATATGTATTGATTCACCTTTGAATGGTTATGATTCCCTTTTTTTCTCTTTTCCTTTATCACCATTGATCCATCTTTGTACGGTTATGATTTAGTAGTCGGAGATAACTTTATCTCCGACAGTTTGAGAAATGATAAGCCCATATATATATATATAGTAATTTTTTTATGTTTTATGTTATTTTTATGATTTACTTTTCTACCATCTCCTTTCGATTTTATGTAGAAACTTGATTTTGACAATATTGCTTCGAAGTACGTAGTTATGGTAGAATTTACATTTCTAGTATCCTTTCGTTTATATGATTTCATATCATTTCAGTAAAAACGTAAAAATATATATTTTATATTAGTTTTTGACAATAATATTTTGAAAAATACATAATTGTAATATTAAAATAATTTTTTTTCTCTCCAATATATATAAATATATGTCAGTCGATGTGTAATAATCTCATCACATGGGAGTATTTTAGGGGGCGTTTGGTAGAGGATAAAAAAAAATTTACCAGGAAAATATAATTAACAGGAATATGGTGGGAAAGAAAGTTTGGTAGGAAAATTAAAAAAAAAATTGTTTGGTTGGCCAAAATTTTACCCAAAAAATTGGGTAGAATTTTATAGGGTTTTATGTTTATCATTTAACATAATATAACTTCACTTTCCTACACACACATTAAAGAGGTGGGGTCCACATGTTTTTCTTTCTCTTTCATGATTCCACTTTCTCTCTCCCTTTTGATGTGAGAGTTGGAAACAACACTTACATTATGTTACATAACACTAATAAAACCCAATTTTATAAATCTATGTTTGGTTGAAGATAAAATATTTATGAAGAAATGGGTTAAAATTATCAAATTAACCCGTTTATAATTTTTGAATGTCAATATATCTCTCCTCCAATGTTCATGTTCTTTAGTTGGAGAATTTTGGTCTCCGTCATAATGTCCCCTTGCCATTTATCCATGCAATTACAAAAGTCACCATTGAAGTTGTTATTCTAAACAGTGAAATATTCCTCATTTTACTCACACTCTTCAAATGCTAGGAAAATATGTTAAATGGGGAAATTTTTGAAAAACCTTCACCAAACTTGAATGTCCAAAAATTCCAACACCAGATGCATAAGATAATAAAAATATAACCTCAACCAAACACCCCTTACTGTGTGTTTGGTTGGGGAGAAGGAAAAATTTTCCTGGCCAAGTGATGGTGGGAATGTGAGTTATCAACGTTTGGTTGGAGATTTTTGTTAAAGTGTGCCATCAATCCCACTTGCCCTGCAATGCAAGAGGAAGTGTAAAATTCAGATTTTAGCACTGTTGGAGATTACCTTTCAACGGGTGGAATTGTGTGAGGAAATCTGATATCTGAAAAAGGTGGATAATGGGGTGACAAATATACCCCTCCTCCATTTTATTGTGGTTCGTATTTTGTAATAAAACAATAGGTTTTTTAAATAAGGATAGTTTTGTAATTTCAAACAATTTTCCCATCAAAATTCTGTCTCCAACCAAACATACACTCAGAAAATTTAACCCAATTTCCCTGGTAAACTTTTGCCGAACCAAACAGTTTTTTTTACATTTTCCTACCAAACTCACTTTCTAACCATTTTCCTATCAATTACATTTTCCTAGTATTCAAAAAATTTCTCCCCAACCAAACACTACCTTAGAAATTTCCCACTTCCCCACAATAATTATCGCTTTCTGCATCTGTATTTTTGTCAGTCACATCATTTGCTCTTCTGCTTTATTTCTTATCTGATAACCTCCATCATAAATTAAATTAATAACCTCAACAACCGTATTTTGCGCAATAGGAAAAAGTATTTATTATTTTAAATAATATAATTTTATGTTATTTTAATAAAATTACATAATTTTATTATGTTATTGTATTCTCTCTCTTCATTTTTTTTAATTTTATAAAAATATATTAAAATAACAATTTAATTAAAATAATACAAAATTATGTCATTTAAAATTATAAACAGTTAACCCTTTGCAATATTTTAAACGATAACCGCATTCAATCTTTTCTATTTTTTGGATCGCTAGTGAATAGAGATTACAAATTTTAAAACTTTGATTATTATTTTCATACAATTTTTGTTAAAATATTAAAAATAAACTGACCTAATTTTAAAAACTTCCCAAAATTAAAAAAATAATATTAATAAAAAAAAAATTACTTGGCAGGCGGCATGAGTCATGAAGGGAAATCGCTTGCAGCGGTGGGATTTGATTGAAGGCGCAATAATGTGACAGTGCTGCCTATGAGGGTGGCGGGGCATGTTGGATGCTCATGGTGTGGTGTGGGGTCAAATAGTTTGAATTTAGAGGAGAAAAAAGAAATTTATCAAGAAAATATAATTATTGATAAAATGTGGGAGAACAAATTTTTATGGAAAAAAAAAAATTCATTTGGCCGGTCAAAATATCACTGAAAAATTTTTGGTGTGAAATTATTATAAGTTTGAATTTGTTGGAGAAATCAAAATATCACCATCAAGATGCTATTCTCAAGTAGACATTTTTCTTCATTTCTACGCTATAAAAATTTGAGAAAGGATATTTTTACTAGTTACTACTAAATTTTTTTACTACCAACTCACTACTTGTCTAATCATCTTTGCATTAACATTTTTTTTAAAATTTTTTTTTTAGCATTCTCTCTTTTTGATTCAATGATGATTAAATAAGTAATAAGTTAGTAGTAGAAAATTTTCCTTCTAAAAATTTTCCCATCAATTTTTTTTTTTTAACCAAATTTTTCTTACTCCATACCAAATATAATTATTTGTGAATCTCATCTATCACTATTTTCGTAACATTCTCAAAAAAAAAAAAAAAAAATTCAACTACCAAATACTCCCTAAACAATCCCAATCAATTCCATCTGTCAGTAGCTCAATTTAAGAGACTTAAATACACTATATATATATATATATATATATATATATATATATATATATATATTTCCATTTTTTTTTGGTGAATTTTTTTTGCATACTTTAATCCACATAAAGGCGTCACTCAATTATATGAACTAAAAACAAAAGAGTTTGTTAAGGTTATTGATTGCAATACCAAAAGTTCCAATTTTTGTGAAACAAGTTACTAGAATTGATTATAAATGAATATTTTTATGTGAATTTTTTGTTTAACAGGATGAATGTATAGAGAAATAAACATAAAATTGTTAAATAAATGAGATTTTATCAAAATTGGTAGAACTCTATTTTAGATATTTGTATTTATCTCTCCTTTTTACATGAAAAATTATTCTTATAAGTTGATCTTCAAACAAATCTTAAATAGTAATAAAAAAAGTCTCTCTAAAAGTCATAAGGAATCAAACATTGTTTCTTTTCTCCTATTAAAGTGTAATTTGTTTATGGAAAAAGTGTTTCTCATTCTAAATGACATAAAGTTATGTCATTTTAAAAAAGAAATAGACACAAAAAATATTTTTTTAAAAAAATTTAAATTAAAAAAACCATCCACTTTCTCTCCCATAACTTTTATTATTTGTGTTTATCTCTTTCTTAAGATGACATAACTTATGTCATTTAAAATAACAAACACCAAATCATTTGTTTATACTATAAGTTTACCGGGTCGGTCGCTCAAGACCTTTGGTCTCTACCCCGACCTGATGAAAAAAATGGGATCATTTCTTATGGGCTCATTGAGAATGATTTTGATCTAGTTCATGGCCTATTAGAAGTAGAGGGCGCCCTGGTGGGATTCTTATGGACAGAAAAAGATTGCAGTCAATTTGCTAATGATCGAGTGACATTGCTTCTTCGGCTCGAACCAAGGAATCCTTTAAATACGATTCAAAATGGATCTTGTAGGAGTTTTGCAATCTTATTTTATAATTTGGTCTAATAGCTCTGGGAAATTAAATTATCTCCTTCAAGTATGTGAAATTTATATTTTTTATTTTTTTATTTTTTTTATTTTTTTTCATATAAACTCCACATATTTTATATATATAAGAGATAATTTTATTTTTTTTGTTATCTCCTTCAACTATTTTTATAGAATTTTTTTTTTTCTCACCCAATTTTTTTTTTTTTGTAATGGTGGCACACATCTATTTTTCTCTATAACATAAAATAACTATATTATGTAAAAGAAGAATAATAAAATCCAATTATGATTCATTTATAATAATTGGTTAAAGGGTTTTCGTTTTATCCTTTAAAATAACACAACAAACTTTCCTACACTCACAATATTTTGTACGAATCTCTATAATATTACACAATCACTTTTCCTACAACATAACTCTTATAAAATCCTTGATGCAGCGAAGGTAAGAAGAATCTACTTGTACTATACACCTAAAAAAAAGAAAGAGAGTAAAAAGACCGTTTTGCCGAATTGATTGCTCGCAGACTCCGCAAGAAAACAAATTGTTAAAGTTGCAAATGTCCCGTTCCCTATTTGTAACACTTGTTGATTTCAGACAGTAGAAAGCAACACTTGACTTTGCTATTTATGGCTTTTGTGGTTGTCAGATTTAGACATGAATGTTGAAGTTGTGTTCCTTCTTTCAATCAATTATTGTGGTTGAGGTGAGGGGTAGCTAAAGAGAATGGCGGTGTCCACCCAAAGCGACGACGTTGCGATACAAGTTCCTCTGGTTCATGTTCAAGTTCATGTTCATGTTCATGTTCATGTTCATGTTGTTGATGGTGCTGTTGACTACAAAGGTCGACCCGTTATCAGATCCAAATCTGGCTCCTGGACATCCGCTCGCTTTATCATAGGTATTGTATTAATTTTGCACTACTCCACTACTCCGCACTCCAACTCTTATTATTATTTATTATTTTTCAAAATTATTTATTTATTATTATTATTAATTGAATGGAAATAATGATCAGGTGTGGAAGTGGCAGAGAGGGTTGCATTTTATGGGATAAAGACGAACCTGATATCGTATTTGACAGGGCCACTCCAACAGAATACGGCCACCGCTGCCAAGAATGTGAACGTGTGGTCTGGAACCTCTTACATGCTTGCTCTCTTTGGAGCTTTCATTGCCGATTCTTATCTTGGACGCTACCGCACTATCATACTCGCTTCCTTCATCTATATTTTGGTCAGTCTTTTCTGTTTCCCTTCAAATCAAACGTCTACTTTCCATTTTCTCCGCCTCTTCATTTTTTCTTTTCTTTTCTTTTAATCAAACAAGTAACTATAATTAATTATTATAAACAAATTTAGGGGAATACTATTTTTATTTAACATAAGAATAATTCTTTCGTATTATAGAAAGAAGTCAACTGAATTTCTCATTAGAGTGCAAACAAAAAATCATAATAAATTTTTTTATGTGAGAAAGCATAAGTAGTATTTTGACTATTTTCCATAAATTTATATACTTTTCTTATAAAGATCTTCTTCATCTTATCTTCAAATATATTATAAGGAATTAATTATTGTTTCTCCCGTTAAACGTTATTATGTTATCATTTTTTATTTTTTATTTTGGGTAATCTGTAGGGAAGACTCACTTTGTTTCTCTTTCTTTGATGCCTATTTCATTTTTTTTTCTTAAATCAAATTATCATCCTTTATAATGATTCATGATAAATTTATCTGGGAAAGTATACATTTACAAAAAAAAAAAAAAAAAAAATTATAAATTTTTGTAAATTATATTATGTATTTCAAAAATACATAGTATAACCTAATATACTTACGAGAATATATAAATAAAAAATTTATAAATATAATCTATCCTATCTTATTTTATCTAAGGGGAAAGTGTGTGTCAATCTAAATGACACACACTGGGTCATTTTAAATTAAACGCCGCGTTTTGGTATGAAAATTTCTCACCAGCTCTTTGTGTGTCCCCGCTATTCCCGCGTTCTTTATTCTCCTTTCTCACTGAAAATCACATTTCTCCATCATTCTCATCTCCATTCTAAAGGTTTGGTTGAGTTGTGTAACTTGTGTTATGCGAAATCCGAAGATGGAGGAGGAAGAGCACGACGTGTACGGAGGAGAGATCCCAGACGTGGGAGTGATGGAAGGAGACGTGGACATGTCCGCCGTCGACGATGACGTCGCCGTGAAAGAGCTCGACGAGATGAAGCGGCGCTTGAAGGAAATGGAAGAGGAAGCCGCCGCACTTCTTGAGATGCAAGCCAAGGTCGAGAAGGAGATTGGCTCTGTTCAAGGTTTTCATTGCCTCTTTTGATTATTCTGTAATTAATTAATTACTCAAATTGATCTTAGCATATTTTGATTAATCGCTATTTAAAAGCTTATGAGTTAGCTGGAATTTTACGTTCTTGTCTGCAATTCACTCTCACTCGAGTTATGTAATATTGTGTTACTTCAAATTTGTTCAAGCTTTGACGTTTTGACCACACTCGAGAAAGAACACTCTTATCAGCATCGAGAGCTAACTTACTTTTCTACAAAACGTGAAATTCTTCACTTATCAGGATTTGGAACTTTTTAGCTTGTACCACCTGCATCAATATAATATATGAGTAAACTAAATAACATGAATTATAAAGGAAGTCATGTAACTAATACTCAATAAGCTGTGGACTTACATGACTCAAAACATTAGGCTGAGTTCAGTCAGGAATGATCTTATATTGCTTTTTCCTTTTTCCAACTAATTAGCTATAGACTTCAATTTGACAAGTGTAACTAAATTATTTTATAAGAACTTCTATATAGCCAAAAAATTCCTATGTCCTAATTTTAACCTTTCCTTCAACACTATATGTTGCTATGTATGATTCAGCAGTCGATTAAAATCTTCATGCCTAACACTTTACCAAAGCAGAGCACTTTTCTAATAGCAAGTGTTACTCAATTCATATCTATTATGTCAATCTCTTGACTTAAAGCAAATGATAATCTAAACACGCAAGAATCATGAATCAGTCTAATCATATATATGATTTCATGAATTTGTCTATTAAACCAAGATATTTCCAGAAAAGGATAATGTATAGGCCCTACCCAGAATCCTTGAGCACCAGAATTCATCCATAAAAGAATATTTTCTAGCCAAGAAATTTAGGTATTGCAGCCTTTAATGATTTGGAACTACCTTAGCTATTTGTGAAGTTTATCAAATTACCAAATCATCTGACTACTATTTAAATAGAGACTTGTCGTTCTTGTTTTGCTGATTTTGCGTCATTATTATTCTTTTTTCAACTTATTGACTGAATCTCTTTTGCAGATCCTTCTAGTGCAGCTGCTTCTCAGGCAAACAAGGAGGAGACAGATTCTCGGTCTGTTTTCGTTGGCAATGTATGATTCACCCTATTTCTCATCATCAACAGTATTTGAATTTGAACTATGGTCCCCCCTCTTCCTTCTCTATCTTCTTTCTGTGTAGGTGTTTTTTCCGTAGGCTGGTGATCAGTTGCATATATTTAGTTCAAATTGTCCTACTGATCCTGGGTATTTGTCTGTGATACGATGAAAAAGTAGTGAAAAACACACGACAGGCCCTGATAATTGGAGGCTGTGATTCAAATCCACTAGAAATAAGCCTGTTAAATTGGAAGTTGATTTTCATTGAGATTATTTACTATTAAGACCCCCCAATTACATTCTTTTCATTTTCTTGTGTCTTATGTTTTGCTTATGCTATGCTCGGAAGTTAGCAGCATTCTATGAAAGATTTTTAAATTTTGGGGATGTATCATATAAAACTTTTAGCAAACCTTCCCCTGTATCATTGTTTAACTTTTTCCCTCTGATTACCCCCTAATTGACTTTTGGTAATTCTAAAATTTGAAACTTTTTGCACCTGTTTATCACCAGCGATAACAGACTCGTTCTCAGTTAGGCTATCTATTCAATTGATATGTCCATATATTAATTTGGCCTGGTTCTGAAGAATGCAATAATTCTATTAGTTGGTGCTGATAAACTATGGTTGAATGGACCTTGGGCTGAACTCCATCTGCTCATTTTTATTGTATTCTTTTATTCCTTTTTTTAACTGTACAGATTATTTTGTTTTGGAGTGAATGTTGTTAATCTTCGGAGACAGGGTTTGACTTATGTCTCACTATGATCGCAGGGTCATTCTTATTACTCAGGTTCTATAATTAGCGCTGGAATGCTTATCTGGGGCCACACGAAGCGCCTCCTTCACAATCAAAACAGCAAGAGCTAAATTCACCCAACCGGAAGCAGCGATTGCAGCAAAAACTGAAATAAGCTGATAAGAGAAATAATGGGACGCGAAGGGGTGAGAGGAAAGAAATAGCTATGTGGTTAATGGGGATGAGAATTCTGAGTACAGAGGAAAGAAATCTTCTTCAAGGAATCTTGCAGCACACGTGAACTTGCTTATAACACATTCAAGGGGTGGGAAATACTATATGAACAACAATTGTGAAGGAACCTGTATATATTCTTATAGAATTGTGATATGTATAAGTTAGTTATATTAGTGTTAGTTTTGTATTTGGGATTGAATGATCCTTCAACCAAGATTGATAACATTAATATATTTTGTTAATGTTGAGGTATATAGATCAATTTTTTGAGCAATTGATAGCTTGGATGGTATTCCTGTTGCAGAAAAAACATGATGACAAAAAGTTTCTTCGTGACAGGCTACATTTAACTTGAGATTCTCAATTGAAATAGAATATGGTAAACCACAATGGACAAGTACACAAAAAAATAGAGAATATATGCAGGTTACATTGACTTTACCATCAAGAGTAGACTTCCTTTGAAAGTGCTTGATGATGCCTTGACATTCTCACCCCACATTATTCCTTCGCTGAATTGATATAATAGTAGTGACTTGAGCTGGAGTAATGTTAACTTCTTTGTCCATAGCGTTCACCACCTTTGAGATCTTTGAAGAAGTTAAACCCTCCTCATAAAGCATAGAAACAAGAGATTTAGCAACTTTTGAGCGTCGTAATTCATTCTGAGAAGGAAACTTCTTCACCTTTGATGGAGTGTTAATTAATGGGTGATTGTGTGTATCATTGAACTTCTCTACTTTCCATACTCCATCCACCAACTTTATCTGTAACATCGCTAAACAATTGGTCCTTGTATCCCTTCGCCTTTTAACTGCTTTATCATTTATTCTCTTGACGCCTTCTTTTGAACACACATATCTCCACCTATATATTTCTTGTGTTTTTGCACTCTTGTTAGAGAACTGCTTACGTATTCCGAACCCCTTACCTTTTGCATAATTATTATAAAAATCATAAGCTTCTCCCGAGGTTCCAAAGACCCTACATTAAAAATTAGTCTCACTGAATTCATTGTTATCATCTCCTACAATTTCAAATGCATTATCTTGCACATGATCCCTATCTTCGTCTTCCATAATTTCACATTGATCATTGTCAACAAACTCATCATTGTCTTTCTCCAAATCAACAAACTCAGCATTGTCTTTCTCTAAATCAACAATGTCATCATAAAAAATTAAGCTCTCACTCATGTCAATGTCCTCAATAGCTGTTATTTGGGAGTGATCCATTATAACGAACTCATGTCAAAGTCTTCAATAGCTGTTCACAACCTACATTGACAAGAACCAAAAAAACTTAACACCTTCAATTGAAATTAACTTGACATTTAGATAGAAAAGAATTTCCTTGAACTCTATGTTACAACAAGGTTGACATTCAAATAAAATTAGTTTCTCACTGGAATTTTTTTTTATAATCTTAAGAAAAAAAAAGTAAGCGTGTTGTCAAATGTTCATTGACAAAAACAATTATACGAAAAAATAATAATTCATAAGCATGTTGTCAAAGGGTCTGTGAAAAGCAATCATGTGCATTATCTTGTTTTTGTGGCTACCATGTTATGGTTTAGCAGATGTATATATTTAACAAAGTCCAGTCATTTCAGCTTAAACCTTTAACAAAAAAGAGAGAAACAAACACACCCATACCAAATTAAGCATGCTGTCAAATGGTCTATGAAAAGCTGAAAATAAAAAACAAACTCTTGCCAAAGTTGTAAACTTTAAACCCATCAAAATATCTTAGTATAGCTGGGAAAAAATCCAACATAAAAAAGTGTATTACATAAACTTAACTTCAATACAGGGATAAAAAACAAACCTGCAAGAATTCAAGCACCTAAATATTTGTAGCAGTCGACATTTCCTCCATTAAGTGTTTCAAAGGTCTAAAATAAAAAATAAATAAAAAATAAATAAAAAATAAAAAAATCAGAAAAAGCGAAACTTTGAGAAGCACAACACCTGTAGGTATAATGTGAATCAAGTTCAAAAAAAAAAAATGTAACAGTAGCGTGTTCATGAAATGGGATTTTGGAATCACCTTTTTATGTTGGCTCTAGTTTTTTTCTTCCATTTTTGTATTTCCTTTGCTATGCTTGCTGTCTTTTCTTGATGAATCTGAATCAGGTGTTTTGGAGAGAAGGAACTTGAAGAAAAACAGAGATGAGAATGGTGGAAAAAGGTGATGAATAACTTACGTGTGGGCTGGGAAAGAATAGAGAACGCGGGAAGAGCGGAGACGCACAAAGAGCTGGTGGAAAATTTTCATACCAAAACGCAGCGTTTAATTTAAAATGACCCAGTGTGTGTCATTTAGATTGACACACACTTTCCCCTTTATCTAAATTTTACTTTGACTTCCTTTAGCCGTCGCGCATGTATTTAAACCTCCGCTGCTCGGTGATGCTTTTCTTTGTTTTGAAGTTTAAATTTTAATTATATCAATATGGAAAATGTTAGATACACAGAAAAAAAAAGACGTAAAGTGCCTTTAATTCTTAAAAAGATTGGATTGTAATTAATTCAGTTTATTCATAATATAAAGACGTTAATTTATTTTTTAATCTCGTAATTTATTATGGGAAAACTATTTTAATATTATTCTTTATAATTGAATATTTAGGTAAAATGATTAGATAAATTACTCTCTAAAAAACTATTCCAAGATCTGCACCTGACATTATTGATAAATTTCGCCACTAAATAATAGAGTGAAGTTATTTTTGGGTCTCTAACAAAAATATACGGTCTCTATTTTCGTCCCTTACAAAAAAAAAATTATATTAGTCCTTTTTAGGAGTCTAAAATGAATCTTCATTGAATTTCTGAGGGACTATATTTTCAAAGAATCAGAATTGTAAAGGGACCGAAAGTTGACTTTTTTTATAAGGGACAAAAGTAGGTACTGTATTTTTTGTTAGGAATTCAAAAAAGACTTTACTCTAAATAATATTAACCTAACATTTGAGACATTGAAATAGTCAAGAAAAAACACACATTCTTCTCTTCTTAAGGCACAATCAGACGTGTGTATGACAATCATTCTATTTTTCGTCACTGTTTCTGAAAAGAATCAATTTTTTTCTATTTCTGTGCCTTGGAACAGTTTTTGAAAAAAAATGTGTTTGATAACATGTTCTATTTTTATTCCGAGAATGAGAATTGTTTTTGATAACACAACAAATAATAGAATAAAAAATCATTCCTATCAAGCATAATTTTTTTTCGAATTATCAAGCACAAATAATAGAATTGTGCATCTGGGTTTTTGTGTGACCGCAAAATTCCCCTTAAGTTAAAAGGAAAATTTTATAGGACAGCAGTAAGACATGCAATTCTATATGGAGCTGAATGTTGGCTAGCACATAGGCAATATGAGCATAAAATGGGAGTAGCAGAGATAAAGATGTTAAGTTGGATGTGTGGTTATACGATGATGGATAAGATGAGAAATGAAGATATTCGACGAAAGATAGGAGTACTACCGGTGGCTGAAAAGATGAGAGAACAAAGGTTGAAGTGGTTTGGGCACGTAATCAGAAGACCCCTGGATACTTCCCGTAAGAACAAAAGTTTGTTACCAAGAGCTCAACACAAAGAAAGGTAGAGGTAGACCGAAACTTACTTGGGGGAAGGTAGTAAAGAAAGACTTAATAGATTGGGATATAGATTAGCAGACGGTATGCCTTAGAACGAAAATGGAGAAAATCTATGTGCATGGTGGAGTGTTAGACCCGTTGTTATTCCTATATTTCAGATGATTCTTTTTTAGTCATTTTTCCTCTTCATCTATCCTCTCTCTTCTTTTCCCCTTCTTTTATCACTTTTATATTTATATTTATATATTTATATATATATTATTACTATTTTATTTATTTATTTATTTATTTTATCTTTTTTCAACCTTTTCGTATCTTTTATTTGAGTTCATCTACCACCGATCCCAATTAATTTGGGAAAAAGGTGTTGTTGATGTTGATCTTGATGTTGATCACTTTCCTGTTCACATCGTGTGGTGGTGGGGGTAATGGTGGCGGTGGTGGTGCCATGATGATAGTAGTGGTGATGGCATGATGGTGGTGTCGGCTACTGACTGCGGCGATGGTGGTAACAGCGGTGGTGGTAGTGGTGGATTGGTGATGGTAGTGGCTGCGACGATGGTGGTGGTGATGGTGATGGTAGTGGGTGGTGGTGATGACGGTGGCGATGGTACGACGACGGCAGCAATGATGGTGGTAGTGGTCGTGGTCGTGTCGGGATGGTTGTGGTGGTGATGATGATGGTAATTATGTAGAGTGATTGAGAGAGATAAGTGTTTTTCATTTTGTATCCGGAAACAAAAAAAAGTAAAATTTTTTTAATTCTTTGTTTTGTTCTGCAACACACAAATTGAATCGATTCACCGAAAATAAATTGATTTTGTCAAATAGTACTTTTATCTATTTCTATTTCCGAAAATAAGAATTAAAAAAAAAGTTCTAGGAAAGTTATCTTGCACAGTCTAAACATCCCTATTCGAAAAGCTGCGCTTCTTCTTTTTGATAGGAAACACCTATCCCTTTGGTCACAATTTTTCTTTTTCTTTTTTGGTACATCAAAGGGACTACAGCCCCAGAACAAAACAGAAAGACAGGAAAACTAAGACAAAACAACAAAAATCAGTAAAAACAAGAAAAATAAAAGTAAACACTAAATCAGTCCCTTGTCTTCTCCAGGATCCAAAATATTCGCTGCTAGCATAGGAAGAAATCTCTGGTCAGGGGAAGCATAAACAGTGAGACCAAAACATTTGTCGAGAGCTTCCTTAGGCATCCAATCAGCACATTTATTGGATGATCTAGGAACATGGGAAATAGAAGCGGACCAGTCTTTATTTAGAAAATCCCGGATCTTAGCTACCAAAGGAAGTTTACGGGAATCATTACCAGTTATGGTAAGAGAGCTTAAAGCTTGTAAGGAGTCAATCTCCACTTCAACCTTCCTCCATCCTTTGTCCCAAGCAAAGGTTAGACCATGAAAGATAGCCCAAAGTTCAGCTAGCAAAGGATAGCAAGACCCCAGGAAAAAGTAAAACCACCTAGACAGGTGTCGTTGGAGTCTTTGATGAGACCACCACAGGCTGGCTTATCTCCTTCTACAGCCCCATCAATATTGAGTTTGATCGAACCTTGCAAAGGGCAGGACCAAAAGGAGGCAGAAGACATTATTAGATGGAAGGTAGCTCTACAAATTTTATGATTTCTAGAAGAAATGTATTCTTCTAGACAGTTCCGGATGTAATCAGCAAGGTTAATTGGCCTTTTAAAATCAGCTTCATGGGCTGTTGCGTTCCTCCAATACCACAAGCAGTTACAAACCAGGAAAAAATAATCTCTCCAATCCAAGTGGTTGCTTGATACAAAATTAACATTCATCTGCAACCAGTCAGCAAAATTAATCAGAGCAAAGAAAGTAGAAGGGAGGGGTTGGAGAATTTGCAGCTTCCAAACATTTAGAGCTAATGGGCAATCTCTAAATATATGGATACTAGATTCCACTTGATCTAGACAAAAAGGACATCTATAAGAGCTACTACCCCAAAGAGCAATTTTTCCCTTTTATGCATACTGATTCTTCCTTTTTCTAATATTAAAAGCTTATATATTTTTAATTATAAATGTATTCTTAAATTATAAAATTACTTATAATAATTAGTACAACATGATATATACTCTCTCACTCTCATAACTTAATGCCTAATTAAATTCTTTTATTTATGTTATTTTCACCTTTCAAATATTTTTCTCTCTCATTTATGTGTCTATCTTTTTAGCACATTCGCTTATTTTTTATTTTTACTTTTACATTTACTTACTCATTTTTTAAGCTTTATATTCTTTTTCAATTATTACATAGCTCTCATATTTAATTCTCTAGGGGCAATATTATATGCAAAGACAATATCAATTAATTGAGTGTACACAGTAATGTTTTTTGCATTCAACTTATACATTTGGTTGTAAAAACAATTATAATTTATTTCGAAAAGTTAAAAAAAAAAACTACATTATGTTGAGTAACAAAAATGCTATATCATTTTATGATTTGACTTTTGACAACTATGCATGTTCAGCCGCCCAATTCAAACCGGTAAGCTAGATAAAACTTGTAGATTTGGGTTTTCTTAAATATGATTTTTCTTGAAAGTGGGTCAGCAAAGTAGTCTAGCACCTTTAGAGCATGCCTCATAAACAGATATTTTCTGCCTGGGCCCATTCGAAGATTTTCTAAAGTCAGTCACCATAAGCAGCTTGAGACTTATTTTAGGCCCGTTTTAATTATAAAAGCCGAATTTGTCAAATTGAAACTTATTTTGCTCGTGAACAACTTAACTAAACTAAAGCTTGTGTAATTTTAATAATAGGTTCTAATATGATGCGATGATTTGACTAATTCGTTTTCTACTTCTGCTTTGTTGAGCTTGAGCAGTTTAACTCGTGCAGCTGGTGAATGGAAAATTGAGTAAAAGCCGTATATTCCTAGTTTTTTTATTTGTATATTCCTACTCAAGTCCTTCAAGTACTTCATCACTAGTCAACTGTTAGGAGAAGAGTAAAAACAAAGGATTTTTACTAAGGCAGAAGTCGTAACTTTTACATTCAAACAATAGATTTTTAAATTACGAAACTTGTAACTCTACAATAAAGACACTTAACACCACAATAAACTCACATAATTTTAGAAACTTAAAAACATAAATCTGACATTTAACGTTTGTTGAATTAAACCCATTAAAAACTAAACTGACTGCTGAATTAAACCCATTAAAAATTAAACTGACACATAACTCCACATTTAACGTTTATTCAACAAAACTCCCCCGTAAACTTAAATGCTTCTGCCATCCTTCATGCCGATCAATTTCTTGTAGTTGTCAAGGAGTACCGTCGGTAGCGGTTTCGTGAAGATATCCGCGACCTGATCCCGACTTGCCACGTGTACTAATTCTACACTTCCTTCCTTCACATGATCTCGGATAAAGTGAAACCGAACGTCGATGTGCTTGCTTCTCTCATGATTGCCTGGGTTCTTTGCCAACTCAATTGCCGATTTATTATCAACTCGTATCACAGTCGCACTGAATTGTTGTTGCTCCAACTTGCCCAACAAATTTCTGAGCCATATTGCATGACATACACACCAAGACGCTGCCACATATTCAGCTTCACATGTTGAGAGCGTCACGATCGGTTGCTTCTTTGAAAGCCAAGTAAATGTCGTGTCACCCATAAAGAACACATCCTGAAGTGCTTTTCCGATCGTCTAAGTCTCCACACCAATCGCTCTCGGAGTACCCAATTAACTTGTAATCTTCCGAATTTGAATAAAATAACCCGAGTGACACTGTTCCTTGGATATACCGTAGGATTCGCTTCAACGCCTTCCAATGTGAATAAACCGGCTCCTCCATGAACCGACTTACAATGCCAACACTTAACGAAAGGTCTGGCCTTGTGTATGTGAGATAGCGAAGGCTTCCCACCAAACTCCGATATTTGCTCGCGTCGACTCGTTCTTCTCCATCGAACTTCGAGAGTTTTGCACCCGGTTCCATTGGTGTTGAAACCGGATTGCAATCTGCCATCTTGTACTTCTTCAAGATCTCCTTTGCATATACCTCCTGCGACACAAAAATACCTGTCTCTCCTTGTCTCACCTCCAGACCAAGGAAAAACTTCATCAAACCCAGATCTGTCATCTCAAATTCCCGTGCCATTGTGCTCTTAAACTCTTGTATCATCTCATCATTGTTCCCCAAAAAAAAAGGTCATCAACATAAAGAGCAACAAATAACAAATTACCTCCACTCTTCTTCACATAAAGGGCATGTTCGTAGGGACATTGCTCGAACCCATTCTCCTTGAAGTATGTCTTGATTTTTTGAATCATACAAATCTTGCAAACTTCTCATTCTGGGTTGTCGCGGTTCATCTTCATCATCAGTAGTTTCAGAATTTGTCGGTATGGTAGTTGGTGTAACAGTTGATGATTCTCCAACTTCAATGATAACCTCCGTTGAGTTATTCCAATCCCAACCGCTTGCTTCATTAACTCGAACATCACGACTCACCACAACCTTCTTGCTTATCGGGTCGAGTAACTTGTATGCTTTTGTTTTCTCATCATACCCAATAAAAATATACCTTTTGCTTTTGTCTTCAAGCTTCGTTCTCCGTTGATCCGGCACGTGTACACTACCGAATACTTTGAGATGAGAGACTGTCGGTTTTTGTCCGCTCCATGCCTCTTGCGGGGTTTGATCATCCAACTTCGCATGTGGACACCGATTTTGCACATAGATGGCACATTGCACAGCTTCCGCCCAAAATTCCTTCGGCATCTTCTTGATCTTGAGCATTGACCGAACCATGTCAAGAATGGTCCTGTTCTTCCTCTCGGCCACACCGTTTTGTTGTGGAGAGTACGGTGCAGTTAGAAACCGCCTTATGCCTTGCTCCTCACAATACTCCATGAAAACTGTTGAAGTATACTCTCCACCTCTATCAGATCGTATGGATTTGATGTGTCTATTGGTTGTCTTTTCTACCATCACTTTGAACTTTTTGAACAAATCGAACGCCTCAGATTTTTCTTTCAAAAAATAAACCCCAAGTTTTTCGTGAGAAATCATCAATAAAGGAAATAAAATACCTCTTACCCCTAAAAGATTCAGGGGTGATTGGTCCACATATGTCAGTATGAATCAACTCAAGAGGTTGCTTAGCCCGATATTCTGCCTTCTTTTGAAACGAAGTTCTCGCATGCTTGCCGAGCACACACTCTTCACAAAACTTTCCCTCGTAGTCCATGTTTGGTAGCCCGTGCACCATGTTCTTCTTTGTCAACTCGTTTAGACCACCATGATGTAGGTGACCAAAACGGAGATGCCACAGCGACGCCTTGTCTTCTACGCTAACTGCAAACATTTTTCTTCTACCTGCAAACGCAAACATTTTTCTCGCACGCTTTTCAAATTCAGCTTGTACATGCGATTTCTCCCCATTTCAACTTGAGCGACCGAACACCCTTGCTTATCTTTCAAGTGTAAAATCCGGCCTTGCATAAGTACCGAATAACCTTTCTCCATGAGTTGCTCCATACTCAAGATGTTGCTCTTGAGGTCTGGTACGTAATACACATCTTGGATTGACCTAACTAAGCCATCCTTTTGTAAGTAACAAATCGTACCTTGGCCTTTGACCTCAACCTTCGACACATCTCCAAATGACACATGTCCAGTTTCCACCTTTCGCATCTCTCTGAATAGGTGCTCGTGCCAGCACATATGGTTGCTTGCACCCGTGTCGAGGTACCACACCGTGTCATTGTCGGTGTTGCCTTCGTTGTGTATCATCATGAGAAGACCTTCTTTCGCCTCATCTTTTGTGGCTAGGTTGGTTGTCTCTTCCACCTTTTTCTGGAATCGACATTCTTTCGCGAAATGCCCGACCTGGCCACAATTGTAACACTTATCAGAGTTACAATCCTTTGCATAGTGACCATATTTGCCACACTTGTAGCACTCGATGTTGGAATAATTTGACCGACCGCCTCTCCCACGACCGCGTCCCCTTTCACGCCAATTCTGTTGGTTTGATTGCCCCTTCTCCTCATAATACCATTCTTGACCGCGACCTCTACCACCTCGGCTATTTCCTCGACCTCCACGGGCACGCCCTCTACCTCTAAAGTTTTGAGAATAGAGTGCCTTTTCATCTTTTATTGCTGCCTTGGTTTGAAGTGCTTGCTCGAGTGTCTCCTCCTCCTTCTTCTTCTTGCGTTGTTCGTGTGCCTCGAGAGAACCAGCGAGCTCGTCGACCGTGAGCGTTGCTAGGTCCTTTGACTTTTCTATGGCATGTACGACATTCTCGAAGCTGTCGGTTAATGACCTCATAATCTTCTCCACAACTCGCGCATCGGTTGATGCTTCTCCGTTTCGGTTGAGTTGGTTCACCACGGTTTGAACACGCGTGATGTAGTCGGAGACACCTTCCGACTCCTTCATCTTCATGCCTTCCAACTCGCCGCGAAGAGTTTGAAGGCGAACTTGTTTAACTCGGTCGGCACCTTTGTACACCTTTGCCAAAATGTCCCATGCTTCTTTTGAAGTTGTTGCACTCGCAATCTTCTCAAAGCTCGACTCGTCAACCGCTCGGAACAACATGTACAAAGCCGCCTTATCTTTCGATCGCGTCTCTTTCAACGCCTTGTTTTGAGCCGCCGTATACCTCGCGGTAGTTGCTGGTTCTTCGAAACCTTCTTGGACGACCTCCCAACCGTCTTGAGACCCGAGAAGAGCTTTCATTTGGATGCTCCAATTCTCGTAACTGACAAGGAGGAACTTTGGAAAATCTATAATAAAGACACTTAACACCACAATAAACTCACATAATTTCAGAAACTTAAAAACATAAAAATGACATTTAACCTGAATCAAACCCATTAAAAACTAAACTGACTGCTGAATTAAACCCATTAAAAATTAAACTGACACATAACTCCACATTTAACGTTTATTCAACATCAACCCTCACTGACATAATCTTCCAACTTTTATGCACAAATATAATACACCGAGAATAGTTTAACTTTACACAATAAGTATATTATCAATAAAAAGTTGTTTAAGAAAACAAAAAAGAACGGATTCTCTCACGGAACAATGTGTTTGTGTACATTGTTTTGATGCTAGTCCTTGGTTTATTATTAATTGCAGGGACTAGGATTGTTAACACTATCAGCTATGCTTCCTTCTCTCATCAATTCTGAATGCCAAGGTGGCAATAAATTCACATCTTGCTCTCCTCCGTTGCAAGTAATCTTGTTCTTTATTTCACTTTATCTGGTCGCCATTGGACAAGGTGGACATAAGCCCTGTGTTCAGGCTTTTGGGGCAGATCAATTCGATGAACAGCATCCAGAGGAGTACAAAGCTAGAAGCTCATTCTTTAATTGGTGGTATTTTACTCTGGTTGCTGGCTGCATGGCAACTCTTTGGATCTTGAACTATATACAGGACAACCTTAGTTGGGTTCTTGGATTTGGAATCCCTTTTGTTGCAATGATTATTGCTTTGCTTGTTTTCTTGCTTGGAACAATGACCTACAGGTTTAACATTCAGCAGCATGACAAGAGTCCCTTTCTCAGAATTGGCCGTGTATTCATTGCAGCTATAAGGAATAGGCGAGCTACCCTATCATGCACGCCTATAGAAGAGGAAACTGGTCGAATACTTCCTCATCAAGATTCTGAACTATTCAAGTAAGAATTACAATGCTAATTTCTGCTTGTTTCGAAGTTTTGTAGATCTTATTAGTAGCATTCCTAATACAGCAAATATGATGAAATACATGATAGTCCAACTAGAGTTTTGCTTTTACGTTTTGTTATGCAAGATTGTATTAGTCTTATGCGGTAGATTGTAAATAAATTGCAGCATTTAACTGAACTCATTGCTTCACAGTTGATGATTGTGTTTGCCACGAATTTGACTACGCCATTTGAAGATGCCTGAATCTGTAATTGTGTTTCTGAACAATGATATTTATACACCAAAAGATTTACACATATTGAATACACTCTGCTATTTTGGGTAGGGAAAGATAGAGAATATGTTGAAACGAGTATTTTTTTTATTACCTAATTAGGAAGAAGCATACGAATGATGTGAAAAATTGATGAGCAGATATCACAATTGCTTCTAAAAGTAGCATCTTTGGATTCGAAAGATTATAACTATAATTTACAAAAAAAAAAAAAAAAAAGATTATAACTATTTGCCCAAAGTAGTTAGTATTTTCTATATTGACAGATTTCTCAACAAAGCATTGTTAGCACCAAAGGGTTCTAAAGAAGAGGAGACTTGTTGTCATAGTGAGGTGGAAGAAGCAAAGGCAGTACTAAGGCTGGTTCCTATTTGGGCTTCATGTCTGGTTTATGCTATTGTGTTTGCTCAAGTTTTTACTTTCTTTACCAAGCAAGGGATTACTATGGACAGAAAATTATTTGCGGGCTTTGATATACCAGCTGCTTCTCTTCAAACGCTTACAAACCTGGGCATTGTTCTCTTCACTCCTATCTATGACCGTCTGTTTGTGCCTATAACAAGAGCTATCACTGGGAAACCCTCAGGCATCACAATGCTGCAAAGAATTGGGATTGGAATTTCAATATCCATATTTACAATAGTACTTGCAGCCCTTGTTGAGATGAAAAGATTAGAAACAGCACGAGAGTCCGGTCTTATTGATGAACCTAATGCAACTGTTCCAATGAGTATATGGTGGTTGACTCCCCAATATTTCTTGTTCGGAGTTTCTGAGGTTTTTACCATGGTTGGTCTGCAGGAATTTTTCTATGATCAGGTCCCAAATGAACTAAGAAGCATGGGCCTTGCTCTCTACTTGAGTGTCTTAGGTGTAGGGAGCTTTCTAAGTGGCTTTCTCATATCCGTGATAGAAAAATTGACTGAGAAAGATGGACAAGACAGTTGGTTTGCTAATAATCTCAATAAGGCTCATCTTGATTACTTTTACTGGCTGATTGCTGTACTCAGTGTCATGGGATTGACTTTGTTCATTTTCTCTGCAAAATCTTACACTTATAATCGCAAAGGAACCACCCGAGGATAGTCAGTGGTTTTATTCGGTCATTTGTATGTAAGTATTGAATATAAACATTTGTTATGTCAAAAGTTTCAAATATTTTATCCAAATGCCCCCACCCCAAATAAATAAATAAAAAAAATAGAATCGGGTGCGTGTATTTACAGATGCTGTTTTCACTTCAGGGATAATATGTGGAATTGAAAATGTTGTTGAAGGATTGAATAAACATGATTTTGAATGATTAATTTACTCGGCAGATTTTGTGAAAAGCATGGAAAAATGTTTACGAACAATAAGGATAGGGAGGTGGTCTGTGACAGTGATGTTTGAATGGAAAGGAATTTGTCCAAAGGGAAGGGGTTTGATTTGGCTGGATCATGCCATGAACCCACATCAAACGCATCCTTGCCAAGGCTTCTCATGCTTAGGATGCACTATCGTAATCCTGATGCTGGTTTCTTTTTTTAGAAAATTGCAAAAAAATAAAATAAAAATACGGGTTAATCTTTTTTATATGATAACAAAACCTTGGTTACATTAAAAATGCTAAATGGGACAGAGTTGTATATTTGGTTCAAAATTGTGATGGGGTTAAATCTCATAAATCGTATGGTGATAAAAATCATTATATTTTGTCATCCAGGAACATAAAAGTAAAAATAAGAAGTGTAAATATTTCCATGAGATTTTGGTCTTCCTCGATCCGATCAAATCGCTTGATTCCTACGCGGGTGTCTTCTCTCTTGAGAAGGCATTAGCATTAGCAGGTTTATTTTTATATTATCTCATTATACCTAATAGATCATACACAATTTTCAATTTAATTAGACCCCGTTAATTTGGTCATTCATTTTGTTTAATAAATTAAATAATATAATATAATTGATAATAAAATATGTATCTCATAATTATTAGGAAATAATTTCCTAGTAGAATGGAATCAGTTATTATTTTGCTAAACCTTGATGTCATTATTTACCCAACAGAAAAATTAAATTAAATTTGTGTACCCGACAAAAAAAACATTATCGCGTCTGGTCCTTGTAAAATTCAAAATGGATCTATCTTAATCTTTTTAAGGGACTAATGTAGGTCTTTTATGAATTTGTGAAAAATTACGATTTCAACTAAATAGGTTTACTTTGAATTTCTTGAAGAGTTCAAGACTATTTTTCTTTTTTAAGGAATTAAAATGAGAACCGTATTTTTTGTTGGGGATCCAAAAGTTATGCAACTTCAGACTTTACTCTTCTTTTTTATTTTTTCTATTTGACCAATGTTTGGGTCAGCTAAAATAATAGTAATTAATATCTTTAATAAAGTTTTTTAAAAATAAGTTCAACGAAACACACACTTGTTTTATTTCTACTTTCTTCACAAAAGATCTTAAACTTTTTTATGTTAAAAATTGCAACTAAATTAGGTTTCAATTCATGATGAGTATAAATAACAAATTAATTTCTGTCTTCGATATGTCATCAATATTGTTCAGAATTTGTTGTTATTTTCAAGAATAACAAATTTTATATCTAATTTTAGCTGTTAATTCGCTTACATTTAATTATCCACATAATTACTAAATTAAAATTGTTAGATATAAATAATATTATCCACAAAAATTAAAATTGCGCTCAATGCAGATAATTTATCTGTATTTACTGAAAAAAATGAATATATATATATACATATATATATATATATATATAAATGAGGTAGGATCCTTTGACACCAGTGTCAAATTTAACGTTTGACACCTCATCTAAGAGTCATTAGATAAAAAAAAACCACGACTCTGATCTGTAAGCATGTGACACCATTGATCTTTTTTCATCTAACGGCTCACAGACAAAATTTAACAATTTAACACTGATGTCAAAGGATCTTACTTCTATATATATATATATATATATATATATATATATATATATATATATATATATATATGTTAACTCGATTGAACATCGCATGATTATAGGTGTTGAATCTGATGTCTGTGATTGCACTCTAAGGAGAGATTAAACGTTAGATTTAAGTTGATTAACCCAATAACATTTAAGTTGATTAACCCAATAACTCAAGTAAAATGGGTTGATACTTTGCGATTGCACAAGTAGATGCGTCATATTGATTAAACGCTAGGCGATTGTTTAGAGAAGGGTTCCTAAACAAATGCAAGGATTCTGATTTGTTTAGGATCAACCATAATTTTGGGTAATTATTTGTCTAATGATGGATGTCCTTAAAATCTTAATTCTTGGGTTGGTTGCTTTTATTTGATAATTTTCGTTTTTACAATCTTGATTTACTTTCTTTATTTTAATCACATTAAAAAAAACTCTTTTTTACTTTTTGTTTTTAATTGTTCGATTTTAGTTCATTGCAAATTCTTTGAGAGACGATTCAGATTTTCCTTTTTACTACAAATCCTTATATTTCCAAACTTGATAATTTGCGTGAATTCGACAGCTCACATCAAATTTGGTGTGTGTGTATATATATATATAGATAGGATCTTTTCACACTGGTGTCAAATTTTAAAATTTTCACACAAAATCCTAACTGTTAATTTTCACCAATCAACAATTATTATTTATTGATAATTAATAATTAATTAACGAGTTTGATTGACGGAAATTATAACTATGCGAAAATCAACGGTTAGAATTTGATGTCAAATTTTAAAGTTTGACATAAATATAAACAGATCCTACCGATATAAAAATAATTCAATAATTTATTTTTAAAATTTTTATTTATTTAATCGATGCTCAAATTTGTTGACTAACATTAGACATGATAGAGTCTTTAAAAATTATTAATAAAACAATTATTCTGTCAGTTAAATTAATTTTTTAATTTTTAAAATTAAAAATATCAAACACCTATATTTTTCACATATTAATTTAATTTTCATTATCAATAAAATAGTCTTATGTTAAATAAACTAATTTTATCTTAAATGTTTTTTTTTATATTTTAGCTGTATTTATAAATACCAGTACAATATGCGCGATACTGTTATTTATTTATTAATTTTTTAGAAAAAGAAAATGCTTAAAACAATTTGAAGCTACTTAAATGATTCAAACCAAAAGAAAAGTCAAAGACACCAACTCCAGTAAGAAATTTAAAAATGATGCTAAGAAGGTAAAGAAGCACATCAGAGACATAAACAAATTAAGGAGAAGAAACTCAGAAATAATAAGGATAGCGAAAGTACAAAATTGTTTTATTCTATACAATCACTTCAGCGATGACTGATTTGAGATATATCCATTAAGAAATAAAGAAATAAATTAACCTGTGCAATTGGACGCTTATAAAGTCCAAAATGGGATCGCTCAATGCAAGCAAAATTAAGGGAAATTAAACACTATTTTCGTCGTTCAAAACTAGTCTTTTGGCACGCAACGCAACCTCACTCATTTCTAAGATATCATTTAAGTCTTGAAACTAATAATAACTTTGCACAAACAGAAAGAAAAGAGAAAAATATCTGTTGGGATTAATTTGAGAAGAGCCAGCCAACAAGTATGGGCCAACAGTTTGGCTTGCTTGAAGGAGCAAGGAAAAGAAATTAAAAGGCTGTATGCGGGGTCCATTCTATGTGCCAAATGACAAAAAAAAAAAAAAAAAAAAAACCGAATATTTTTGTTTTTTGAGTTTTGACAGACAGAGAGGCACACAATACAACTTTTGTTATAATAGAATAATGTCTTGCTTTGTTGCCGGTTGCATTCCATCTTATAATGATAATATCTAGATTGTGATCCCATGACAGGCTGTTCCAGAAAATATGTGAAGGTCGGGGTACGTGTCTAAACACTAGACTCTTTCAATATTGGGTGTACGACGTGGTCCGCCACCAATGTCTCTGTGATTATATTCTCCGTGACAGCTCTGTTATCTTTGTTAGCAACGCTTCTTGTTGATAAGTTGCGTGCTTATCATTACTACATTACATTATATTTGTCATTCTCATTTTATTCCTCTCTTCCTGGCAGATCAGCCCATAGTATTTGTACTGTTAAAGGATAAGGACAACCACTTGTATTAGTTATATGATTATAAAATCAATTTAAAATGAATAATCATTCAGAAATCTTTTTTATATAAGTTTTTGGGTTATTTTTTTTGTATTTACTGCAGATAAGTTATCTAAATTCAATACGATGTTGTTTTGGGACAGAAATCATGGTGTTTTTATAATTTTAATTTATTTCAGGATTATAATAATCTTTATATTTATAACTTTTTAAGATTTCAATATCAAAACGACGTCGTTTTGATAATAAATGCAGATAATTTATCTGCTGGAGAAATATTTTTTCCTAAGTTTTTATAATAAAACCTAATAATTATATATATCAATTCATAATTTTTTGGGTCATATTAACATATTATTTTATGTATATATATAATTTCATTTGTTTACGTTTTTGGTAGGTGGTGCATAATGAATGAGTTTTATTGACTAAATTTGTTGGACTCGTGAAATCATATTAGATTCAATTCTAACTACTATTACCAAATTACTATTGCTAAAAAAAAAAAAAAACCATTCATTATAATCTTGGCTTGTTAAAAACATTTTTAAGCAGACCAAACCAAAAGTTATGAACCTAAAAGATGAATTAACAGCAAAAGTTATAATCTTGGCTTGTATCCAAAAAAAAAAAAAAACCCTAAAAGAATTAACAAGCAAACGCAATTTGGATTTGGTGTTTGTCATTTAAAATGACAAACACTTTTCCCAACGCAATATATATAGGAATTATTAAGATACTTAGGATGAATTGTTTGATATAATTAACTGTTAATTTTATAATAAATAATTGAATTTTTTAAAATATGATTAGCTGCCGTTGCAATAGTTTCTGAATACCAAATCCTGGAGAAAAATAAAAATGAACAATGAACAATGAATGCCCAAAAGCTTATCTTCCTCAGTTCCACCATTTTTAAAAGTTTATTGCTCTTAAAGTCAATGATTCTAGTTTGCTTATTGTTTTAATCACAACTTGTTTCCGTAAGATATATATGAGTTTTTTTACTTAAAATATTCCCTAAGTGACAATGATTGTAAATCATTTGATAATGAAAAAAAATTACTATTAACACTAGTACCACATTTTTCTTTCTTTCTTTTTTGTATAAACTATTAATACTTGTAAAACAACTATCCTGACTTAAGAAAATGCTCATTTATTTTTTTCATTTATTTATAGTGAGTGACATAATAAACTAATGACTCAAATGCAGATCGAGGGTTGATTTTTTTTCCCCCTGATCGTCATTGCAGACTAGCTTTACGTAACACTACAGAGATTGTTTGATGTTATACAGTACAAAAGGCTTGTCAGAAAAATATTATTACCTATTTTTATATAAAAAGATATTTAGATGTTCGAACTGGATGAATTAACGCACCTAAAATTCTTACCATATACCTTACATACATAATTAAACGTAGTATTGTTTTTTTGTTAAATGTGAGCATGCATGCTTGCGCGTGTTTTTCTTGAGTTATTGGAAACAGTTTTCAAGATACGTGTTTTGAAACAAAAAACAAAAAAACAAAAAAACTAAAGTTTTTTTATGTTTTCAGACCAATTTTTAATTTTATTTTTAAACAAGTGAAAGAGGCAGTGATGTAATTAGCAAACACGACATAACAAAAGTAGATTCTAATTGCTTTTGATCTTTCTTTCCGTAATACACTTTCGTTTTCCGCCCTTTTCTTTGGGATTTCTCCACCTTGAAATGAAGTTGAAGCAAGTGACCAATCCTTCTAAGATTTGGCCTAGTGTGTTGTGCCAGAAGACAAAGTTGTTAAAAATCATGAGCGAATTCAGGATTTTTAGTTTTTACCTTTCTGGTAAAAAAAAATTAAACGATTCTCCATGGCTAAGTGTCTAACCTAATTACCAATCTAACAAAGCTGCAACATGTTAGGGACCGAATATAAACTCAAACATGTTAAACCAAGATTGCTCCGTATTTCACCCTTAAGGGGCGTTTGATAGAGGGAATATTTTTTTTTTATCCGGGAATCATAATTTCCTGGAATATAATTGGAAAACAACTTTTCCGGAAATGTTTGCAAAAAGGTGTTTGGTAGGCAGAAATATTTGTGGAAATATTTGATGAATTTTCACATTGCTATGTTTGGTTGATAATAAAATTTTGGTAGGATTTTGGGTTGAATTTACAAATGTACCCTCGTTTTAAAAAAAAAAATCCATTTTTTTACAACGTTCATATGCTATCACATCGTTCATATGCCACTGAGGTCTGTCTCTCTCTACCCATCAGTTCCTGCAAAACAAGTACAAGTTAGAGGGTTATTTCAGTCTACTTTTTCGCGATTAATTTTTTCTTTCCGTGGGAAACACACAAATCCATATAATCTGTGAGATTTTTTTGTTGGGATATTGAAAATATTTACGTTGCTTTTGAAATCCTAAGATTTCAAGGAATTATGTACCATTTTGTGTTTACCAAACGCTGCATTTCAGTTTACCGACCCCAAAAATCCAAGGAAATCACAAAGAATCCGTCAATCAAACGCCCCCTTATTTTTGTTAGGTATGGCTCGCTCCGGTGGAGTGTAGGAGTCAGTGCTCCATGCCCATAAAGATCTAATATTATTATGGACCTTTGATTTATTGTAAATTTTTTTAGTACTTTAGGTTTGAATTTATGAATAATTGTTGTTAGAGATTTCTAACTTATATTTATATTCACTTATAAATCAAGTGACTTATAATGAGTGACTTTAAGATGAATATAGTATAAACAAGCTGGACATAACTTACAAGATAAATTACTGTGTTAAATCTCTCTTTCTTTTCTCTTATATTTTTCAATTTGTGTGGTTGTCAATTTCAAATCATTTTCTCATTCCACAATTTCAACTTTTGATAATTTCATATAAACGTTCATTAATATTATTGTTCACGACCGAAACCTCATCAATAATAATAATAACTAATATCGATTTTATATAACGTAGTTATTATTTTAATAATTCGACAAGGAGAAAAATTTGTTTACAAATTATACTAAGTCTAAGTTTGACCGGTCATACACTTTTGATTGAAGTATGACCGATCAGACATAATATAATTTATAAGAGTTTGTAAACAAAAAATTTGTAGATATAACCTTTCTCGTTCGGATAATATACGATAACTAATTTTTATTTGTGTGGCACGATAGTTTAGAATCATTGCAAATTCAAAAACATAATTTTACTTATTATTAAATATTTAAATTTTAATTACTTAAAAAAATTTCATTTATTAAATATTTGAATTTATAGAGTGAATTTAAAAACATATATTATAACATAAAAGTAAAAGTTATTTACTTTGTTTTTAATGAATTTGATTTTAATTTAAAAGTTATAAGAATAATTGCATCGAAATAAAACACGCTAGACCAGCTTATTTACCAAGTGCTGCCATTTTGACTATGCTGACCCATGTATTCCAATTTTGTTAGATTAATAATTAAGTTGCATACATTATCAAATTCATATTTCGTTTAAAAAAATAAATTAACAAAAGCCGCTAAATTACCATGATTATCATTCAACAACTACTACAATTCTGTTTGCGACATTTTTTTAAACTAAAAATTACTTTAAAGTTAAAGTTAAAAATAAGAATTTAATAAATGAAGTTAAAAACTGTTTGATAATTATATAAAATTGTACTTAGGGTGTTGAAGGGAGAGAGATAAAATAATTTATTATTAAAATAAATTATAAGAATAGATGATAAAATTCATAAATACAAATTTAAAATAAAGGTTAATTAAAAAATAAATATGAAAATTTAAAAAAACTGACATATATCTTAAAAAAAAACTCTTCTAAGGAGTCTTCACTTCTAAATTTTTGTCTTCATTTTAATTTTTTTATTTTATGATAAGAGCTTTTATAAAATTACGTTTATCTATATTTCTATAGATGTTTGATTTTCTCATGTTAAATGAGAATTCAATTCTCATGTTGTAGAGATAAAAAGCATGTGAGACCCAGGTGTTAGAAAAAATTATATGTAGGACACATGTCAGCACGAAAATCGAAAAATGTGTAGAAAAATTTGAATTCTCATGTTAAATAAGAATTATAAAACCCATTTCTATATTGAAAATTATAAAAATAGCTTATAAACAGGCACTTTGAGTTGTAACTTTTACGATGACTTGGACTGAACCAAACGCATGGAGGCTTTAAAAATTAACATGAGTCAAACATTTTTTTTTTTAACTGCTTTAATTTTGTTTATCCAAACAAGTCCTGTGATTTTTTTTTCTCAAAATTGTTCTCAGAAAGCCGTTTAAAAAAAATAGCCAAGTAAGCTCATAACCTAGATTAAAATTGAAGTAGATTGTTATAAAAAAAAAACTAAACATATTTAGTTATTTTCAATTGAATTTATCAGGGTTTACAAAATTTTCAATGTTTTTATAATTCTTATCTAGTCCCTCTTTTAATATAAAAGATTGATAAGCCACTAAGAGTAGTATAATGTAAAAATAAAAAAAATTAAATAATTTACACGGGATTATAAATTTAAAGCTAGTGCCATATTGTGTAAAATAAAATAAGTGATTGATTAATTCAATTTATGGGCATTTACCATATTGGCACATGACACTGTGTTTGAAGAAGGAGAAGTTCATTTTAGATCAAGGTTGTTGAACCTCATTATTTTGTCCCTTTTTTTTTACAATATATTATGAATTATATCAAATCGTAAGATATAAAAATATAATAAAAAATAATTTGAAAATATATAATATATTTAATATCATGTAAATTTAAATTTAAAAAGAATCCAATAAACAAAATACATAAATAACTAGTGCAAATCTGTATCTATCAGAAATTATGGTAAGAAGTTTATCGTCTCTATGATTAGATTTGTTGGAAGCTTAAAGCCTATGAATGATTTTTTTTATCAATTAACTATTTTACTAAAAAAAATTCGACTTCCTAAGGCTAAAGCAAAGTCTATAAAAATATTTTGAAAAGGCTTTTTTTTTTTTTGCTTTTTGTTTAGTCAACCTCATGTTGCTTTAATTTGAATAATTTTTTTATTGATTTATTCTTTATTTTGAAGATGGAAGAGATTTAAAATATTTATTTAGTTATTTTCTTTATTAATACAGACTTTTCAAAATAATTTTTTAATTTAAATCACAAGTTAAATTTTAATTTTCTTTTTCTTATTAATATTAATATTTAGATTTTTTAATTTAAATCTTTGTTTTATATTAAAAAATTAAAAAATTATTTAATTTTCATATCGTATCACAATACGATATTTTATCATATGATACAGTATCGTATTGTCCAATACAATTTTTTTCGATACACCCACTTGATATGTATTGCTGTCTTGATGGGCTTGTGAATTGTATCCTATCATATCTTGTATTGTACGATACTAATAACTATGTTTTAGATAATTGAAAATGCTTTTGAAAAGTTTTATATTTTATTGGATTAAATTTTCTTTACGAAATTATAATTTTACTAAATTTTTTAAATAGACTCTTCTTTTATTATTTTTAATTAAGTTTATATATTTTTAAAAAGTCTTAAATAAATATTTTCTGTTTTAACTACTGTTAAATTTTACTAAATTATAGGGATTTATTTGAAACCTCAAACAAGCACGGGAGACATTCAACTACATTATCTGTCAAATAAATCTTTATAATTAATTTAATTTTTTTAAACATATAGAAATCTTACTAAAAAATTGTAAACTATTGGAAACTATTTAAAAATTGAGTAAATACCCATTTTCGTTCTTGGCAATTTTCACGAGGCACATTTTAGTCCCGAACAATAAAAAAAGACTCATTTTAGTCCCAAATATTTGAAAAAAATGGCCACGTTCGTCCGTCCGTTAGTTGGCATCTGACGGCCCAACTAACGGAGCATATGTGGACCGTTACTTTGCCGAGTCACCGTTAAGTATGCCAGCGTGAAACTAATACGATGTCGTTTTATGTCTTCTTGGAGTTTTGGACAACTGACCCTAACAATCGAAGGCCTTATTTGGTCCCTGACAAATTTATCGAGGCCCTATTTAGACAAACCTTTCTCTATGACAAACATGACCTCACTGAGGCTCTATTTATATCAGCACTTTTGTGCTTAATGCTATATTTTTATATTGAATCTACACCCCTAAATAGGGCCTTCGATAAACTTGGAGCTACCAAAGCCTCATCTGATGAGGAAACAACAGCAACAAACTCAGCAATCAGAGTCTTTGAACTGCCCACGATGTGACTCTACAAACACCAAATTTTGTTACTACAACAAGTCTCAGCCTCGCCATTTCTGCAGAGCTTGTAAGAGGCACTGGATTAAAGGCGGAACTTTACGCAATGTTCCTGTTGGTGGTGGCAGGAAGAATAAGAAGGTAAAAAAATCAACCACCCCAACATCTTCCTCCACGACCAAAGCCACCACCTCCTCTACTTGCACCACCACTGTCTCCACCTCAATTGGCAACATGGGTGGCGGGTCAAGTAGCCACATGACAATGAATCCAACTCCTCTTGCAGTGAGTAATCAGAAAAACATCCCTTCCTCTTTCTATCAAGTTCAAGCTTTGATTCGCCCACCATCTTTGCTGTTACAACAGAATCTGATGAATACTGGAGACTTAGAAAGCAAAGATTTTGGTATTGGTAATATCATCTTTTTGAGTTCAACTTTGCCTTTTCCTCAAAACCAAAGCCTACACTTTCTCTTCTCAACCTCAAGCTCTTTTGACACAAACCCTTGTGCAGTATGAACTTCTCTGCGATCCTCCAATGTTTATAACTATGGGGAGGAGTTTAAAACAATGGAGGAACCAACCATCAACAACATAATGCCCAGCACAAGTGGCAGTAACACACATGGGAGATACCAGCAACAAGTGCTGGCATGGAAACTTCAAACTATTGGAATTGGAAGGACATTGATTCTTTGGTCTCAACTGATCTAAAAGATCCCTGGGATGATTCTGATATCAAACCATAAGACGGAAAAAACAAAAAAGCAACATGTGATAGTGTCTAAAGATTAGAAAGGTTTGTGGTGTTAAGGACTAAATAGGACCTCGATAAATTTGTTAGGGACCAAGTAGGGCCTCGATAAATTTGTCAAGGACCAAATAGGGCCTTCGATGCTAGGGTCAGTTGTCCAAAACTTCAAGAAGACATAAAATGACGTCATATTACTTCCACGCTGGCATACTTAACAGTGACTCAACAAAGTAACGGTCCACGTGTGCTTCGTTAGTTGGGCCATCAGATGCCAACTAACGGAAGGACGAACGTGGCTCTTTTTTTCAAATATTAGGGACTAAAATGAGCTTTTTTTTATTATTCGGAACTAAAATGTACCTCGTGAAAATTGCTAGGGACGAAAATGAGTATTTACTCTTAAAAATTTAGTAATATTACAGTGATTTAGAGAGTATTTTAATTTTTTTATTTATTTACCCGAAAATTTAAAGTAGCTTGAGTGATTTGAAATTGTGTGTTGAAAAGCATGAAAATATTGGTTGTACGACTGGCAAATGCGATTTTGTCAGAATATATTAATTTTGATTAATTTGATATCTTTCAATAATTCCAAATTTTGGTAACGTTTGATTCCAACTACTTTTTGGCTCTGTTGCTTTTTAAAATCATATTAATAGTAACACGCCATTCATAACGCTGAAAGCAATATTAGTTCCCAAAATGTTATTCTTCTCGGTATAGTTATCAATATTGAATGATATATGATATGATTCATACGATATTGTATAATTTATAAATGTAATGTATATCAAAAAGTAATTTGTATCAAACGATATAATATTATATCATATGATATGGTATGTATCATATATAATATGACAGAAAATTGAATCAAAATTTATGTTTTTTAATATAAAAAATAAAAATTTAATTTATGAATTAATAAAAAATCTGATTTGATTTGCCAAATTAAAAATTATTTGATTTGATTTGATTTGATTGTTATATAAGAAAAAAATTAATTTATGATAGAAATTCAAAAATTAATCTGAAAAAATTGTAATAATAAAAGAAATATTTTAATATTTATTTTTAAATTATTTTTTAATATATTTTTATATCTTATGATTGAATATGAATCACAATACAAAAAATCAGTCAAATAATACACGTATTGTGATTCATTCTTAGTATTATTAATTTGAAAATCAAGTTATCATTGATCCCCATTAAATGATTTTTTTGAATAATAACCATAGTTTTGTTTACGTTATATAGCATTTAAGGATGAGAACAAGTGAATAGAATAGAAGAAAAAGGAAATCCGAATTGAATGGAGGTTTAAAAGGACATAATATCTAATAATAGGGACCTGTTTACAAACTTTTTTTACAATTACACTAATGTAAGATTAGTCGTACACTGTATGATTAATTGATTAATGTAGGACCGATACTACATAATATGGTTGAGATAGGATATTGTGATACCCAAGTTATGTTACACCCATGTGACACCCAGTCAATCTCACGTTAGATCGTTTATGTTGATTCAACGGTTATATTTATTTCCAATCTTTGTATGGTCATGATTTCCCAAATTTAAAGTGAAAGAATTAAATATGAAAAATCATAACCATACAAAGGTAGAAATAAATATAAAATATTAAATTTGGGAAATCATGACCATACAAAGATGGAAATAAATATAACCGTTGGATCAACATAAGCGATCTAACGGTGAGATTGACTAGGTGTAACATAACTTATGTGTCACAATATACTATCCTAATATAATTTGTAAAAAAAAAAAAAAAATTATAAATATAAACTGAGCTTTAGATTATACATAAACGGTGATATAGAAGTGGAAAAAAAATGAATGATTGATGTAGTGAGAGAGAGAAGTGGAATTGGGCTGGCCCACAATGAGAAAGAAAGTGGTGTACCTGCTGGCATATTAGTCCTGACAGTCTGGTTCTTCTCATTCCCTCTCTCTTTTATTAGACAGACCCCTCTCTCTCTCCCTCCCTCCTTCTTCATCATCTCTTTCTGCTTCAACGACTCTGTCAGTCTTTACTTTTTGTTCATACTTATTTTGTACTTTCAACACCATCCATCCACATCATCCATGGCTGAGGAAACCCAAAAACCAACTGAAGAAGTAGTGACCGCCGTGGACGCTGACAAGGACCCCGCTGCTGATGCATCTGCTGCTCCTGCTGAAGAGAAGCCACCATCTGCTGAAGAAGTGGAGAAACCCCTCGATGACAAGATTCCCCAGTCGGTTTCCTTCAAGGAGGAGACCAACGTTGTTGGTGACCTCCCCGAAGCTGAGAAGAAGGCCCTCGATGAACTCAAGCACCTTATTCAAGAAGCACTTAACAAGCATGAGCTAACTACTCCCCCACCACCACCCAAGGCCCCTGAGGTCACACAACAAGATAAGAAACAAGAAGATAAGAAGGAAGAGATAATAACTGAAGAACAAAAGAAGGAAGAGGTGGCAGAAGTAGAACAGGAGCAAGATAAGAAGGAAGAGGCAACTGAAGTGGAAAAGAAGGCTCCAGAGGTGGCAGAAGAAGAGAAGAAGGCTCCGGAGGTGACAGAAGAAGAGAAGAAGGCCGCGGAGGTGACAGAAGAAGAGAAGAAGGAAGAGGAGGCAATAGAAGATAAACCAGTTTCAGCTTCTGAGGAACCTATAATTGAAGTTAAACCTGAGGCTGAGACTGCAACAACTGGCGAAGAGAAGAAGGGTGAGGCTGTGGAGGAGGACGGTGAAAAGACGGTGGAGGCTATTAAGGAGACCATAGTTTCAGTGTCTGCTCCTGCTGTCGAGGAAGCACCGGCTCCGCCTTCGCCTGAGGAAGTTGAAATATGGGGAATTCCCCTCCTTGCCGATGAGAGGAGCGATGTCATTCTCCTTAAATTCCTCAGAGCCAGGGATTTCAAGGTCAAGGATGCCTTCGCGATGATCAAAAACACCGTCCGTTGGAGAAAGGAATTCGGAGCCGACGCGCTCGTCGATGAAGATCTCGGAAGTGATTGGGACAGGGTGGTGTTTACTCATGGATATGACAAAGAAGGACACCCAGTTTGCTACAACGTCTTTGGTGAGTTTGAGAACAAGGAGTTGTATAACAACACCTTTTCTGATGAGGAGAAGCGCAACAAGTTCATCAGGTGGAGGACTCAGTTCTTGGAGAAGAGTGTCAGAAATCTTGAATACAGTCCAACTGGTATCTCTACCATTGTCCAGGTGAATGATCTTAGAAATTCTCCTGGACTTGGCAAGAGGGAGCTCAGGCAGGCTACCAATCAGGCCCTTCAGTTGCTTCAGGATAACTACCCTGAGTTCGTTGCCAAGCAGGTTCGTACTACTTGTTCCCTTATTATTTCTAACTCAGCCCCCTTTTCAATTTTCTTTGTATTCTAATTTTGAAGATGGAATTTTGGCAACCTTGTATTCTTAAAAGTGATTGCTTGGTTTTTGTTTCCGCAGATATTTATCAATGTTCCTTGGTGGTACCTTGCCTTTTCTAGGATGATCAGTGCTTTCCTGACACAGAGGACAAAGAGCAAATTTGTATTTGCTGGTCCATCCAAATCTGCTGAAACCCTTTTCAAGTAAGGGCATTTCTTCTCCTTTTTTTACTGCTCGATCATCATAAATATGTTCTGTGTTTTTTTGTCTTCCTTTCGGTTTGTTGGGTCGTCGTGTATTTATATCTCTACGTCATTATTGGTACCATTATCAGCAACTTACTCTATTGATATGATATTATTATTATTATTATGGTTACTGTTAGCTAGCTCTTATTGATAATGATACATATTTGGCCGGGACAGGTATATAGCTCCCGAGCTAGTGCCGGTTCAATATGGTGGACTGAGCAGAGAGGGTGAACAGGAATTCACCAATGCTGACCCTGTCACCGAGGTTACTATTAAACCAGCAACAAAACATACTGTTGAGTTCCCAGTTTCTGAGGTAACTAGGAGACAATTATTTGATACAATCTTATTTCATTAAGTAGGGCCCTATCTCTAACGTGCATATTTGGTGTGCTGACTAAACCATTGTATATGCAGAAAAGCCATCTGGTTTGGGAAGTCCGAGTTGTGGGTTGGGATGTTAACTATGGAGCTGAATTCGTGCCCAGCACCGAGGATGGATACACTGTGTTAGTGCAGAAGAGCAGGAAAATTGCTCCCGCTGATGAAACAGTAATTACTAACAGCTTCAAAATTGGTGAACCGGGCAAGGTTGTACTCACCATAGACAACCAAACTTCCAAGAGGAAGAAACTCCTGTACAGGTCCAAGACCAAAGCCATCTCCGAGTAAAGCTTTCGAGGAAGAATGTCTGAATTCCCATGGATAAGAGAATGACATGGTGAAGACCAGGGGTTGTTATGTATTTTCATTGAAAGTAAAAGAACATTGTGGAAGTTGGGGGTGGGGGAACTTATTCTTTTATACAAGGGGTTATTTTGTTCATTTGGTTTATAAATTATTTTGTTTCTTGTTTCGAGTCTGGGGGTTGGGCAATTTTATTTACAGTTACAGTGACGTGGATGTGGTATTTTGTTCATTTGGTTTTGGAATTTGATAAAACATTTACTGCTTGGAAATTTCTGAGATGCATGAACTGGATGAAGGACGGTGGGTGGGGAGGGAACACAATTGGAGTTCATTTGTAAAGGAAAAATTAATGTCTGCGTGATGAACTGTGGAAGAAAAACTGTTTGCATTGTGATGCTCTTATAGCTGTAAAGTTTGTTTAAATGTCATGATGTATTACTTTCTTATTCCCCGTAAATAATAAAAAATTAGTTCATTGTTTCTGATGTTATGCTTTCTTGATTGAGAAATTATTTACTGGTTGAGTTTAGCTTCGAGTAAATTGAGGTAAATATTATATTTTTTTTATTCTTTTATAAATTAAGGACAATACTATTATTATATTAACTCTTCTAAAGCCCAGCAGTTGCATCTAAATGAAAACTTGAATGATGAGAGTGAGGATTGTTGGTCAAGTAGCATATATGAGTTGTTTCCAATATAGCATCGCTGGAATGTGGCTCAACAATGTCAGCAGTGTAGCGTTTTGCAGCCACCTTACAGTCTCGAGTCATTAGCAATTAGGCCCATTTTAATGTTATCTGGTCTCGATAATGGCACTTTTCAATTAAGGAACGCTCAGAAATCTGTTCGTCTACTTTAGGATGGCTGACTCAAAATTGGTACCAACATAATAACATTCTAAACTAAGTAAAGAATATAACTCGTATCATATGCTGACATTTTCCTACAGAAATTTAACCCATAGCTTTATGATTTCTTTATAGTTATGACAGCTTTTGGTACTTTGACACACAGTATATATTCACGCCGTTATTTGTTTTTTTATGACAATTCATATTTACCTACGAGAAAAAAAGTAACACTAGTCTAAATCTAAATGATGATAAGCAATTAAATGGTGATAATTCAATTGGCGCACGAGAGTTGAGCAGGTAGGGTAAGAGCATGTGTTCGACCATCTTCAGTGTCACCTTTAGGAAGAGTTTAAAGCTTAAATTAGACTAGTCACGAAGCGATGAACCAATGAAATATTTTTAAAAAATAAAATAATGATAAGCAAGAAAGTACTTCTTACTTACAGTTTTACCAATACAAATAACTCATTCTTTAGTATATTAAAATTAAATGAATTTTATATTTTTAACTCGAATCTTAAATTACAAAATTATTATGAAATATGTGATATTGTAGTAGTATCAAAATTGCTCTCCATAAAAGTTAGGTACGTAGAGTTTAGGATAAATCAATTTAAGTGGCCGATTGAGCAAGCAATCCACACAATTTGGGCTGGCTTCCTGTGATATCAATTTATTTAAAATACAAAATAATAAATATGTGTATGAAATAAAATCAAATAAATTCTTTGGTGACTAATACAAGTTACAAACCCGGTGTTGAGAAAGACAAAAAAAGGAAAGAAAAATTGTCCCCACCCAATGTGTTAAGAGAAGCATCTTTCGAGGGTCCATACCAAATTACCAACTACTAAATAATTAACCACGACACACACACACACAGGTCCAACACTAAACTGAGCACAAATAAAATGGGAAGACATAGAGATGCTTATTAAAAGAAATTGATTTTTAAGGGAAAAACACTCAATAATATTCTAAGCTATCTTTTATAAATAAATATGAATTATTTTATTTTAGGATGTGAATAATTTTTTATGAAAATGCATATTTATCGTAATCAAAACAATGTGTAACAATTAAAAAAATTGTTGATGAACTACATTTGGTTCAAACTAAACCAAAGCATACATGTCGGCTTTTTGACCCTTATAACCCTTTATTATTAACTAATTACTGATTTGACCTTGATTATAAACTATTTCAAAAATTTAACCCCCTCAAAAAACATAACACCAATCTGCCCATGTTTGACCGTTGACCACCAAGCCTACCCGGGTACACTCCTCTGTACCCGGGTATTTTTTGAAAATTTTTGTCTACCCGGGTAAGGAGGAGTGTACCCGGGTATTGTTCTTCGTACCTGAGAAATTGCTTGAATTATTTACCCGGGTAGGGAGGGGTGTACCCGGGTAAATCTTCGACCACCCATTTGGTACTTGCTATAACTGGGGCAACTTGTAGCTGATGGATATAAGAACAGATATGATTTATTTGATTTTACCACAAGTTAATTATATTTGCGGATGTGTAATTAATTGTTTCATGGTAATTTTTTTTTCTCTCTTTTTTACAGCTAATGAGATAGATCAGTATTATCAAGTTAAGCATGCCTAACCAATTTGAAGAGCTTTTAGCTTTGAGAATGGATTTGGAATTTCCATACATCAACACTTTACTGCTCATCAAAGCGGTCCATGTTCGTATCGATTATGATGGGGTCTACTTTTATAGTGTTAACTGAGAATTCCCTTTCTAAAATAATCATTGAAAAATATTTGTGTGCTTTACAGACCCAAAAAAGTTGCAGAGGCGGAGCATGTGATAGTGGGTGCCTCCATATTCAAAGCTTGGAGAAGAAGAGTGCATGGGAGATCCAAAGAGTAATCATACCCGGGTGGTCGAAGATTTACCCGGGTACACCCCTCTCTACCCGGGTAAATAATTCAAGCAATTTCTCAGGTGCGAAGAACAATACCCGGGTACACGCCTCCCTACTCGGGTAGACAAAAATTTTCAAAAAATACCCGAGTACAGAGGGGTGTACCCGGGTAGGCTTGGTGGTCAACGGTCAAACATGAGCAGATTGGTGTTATGTTTTTTGAGAGGGTTAAATTTTTGAAATAGTTTATAATCAAGGTCAAATCGGTAATTAATTAATAATAAAGGGTTATAAGAGTAAAAAAACCCATACGTGTCACTTATACTCCCACTTCACAGCGACGGTGCATCATGGATTTGATTGGATATGATGATATGAGCACAAATAGGTTAACTCTACATAAAATATTTTGAATATGACATTGCCTATATTAATTTAGTGTAAGTTAAATTATAAATTTGACTTGATTTATATTATATTATTTTAAAACAAAATGATATAATATTATTTTAAAACAAAATAATATTATATTTTTATTAATTAAAATTAGTAAAATATTTAATTTATTTTAATTAAAATAAATAATCCAATATAAGCCCTCATGTAAACTTGACGGTTTTAATAAAAAAAGTAAAAATATGTGTTATTTCAAACTCACAAAAAGGTGTAAGTTCCGTTGAAAAAAAATAAAGACAAAAAATAAAATAAAGGTGTGTGTTTTATTTTTTTGTGTCTATGAAATAATACAACTTATATCATTTAAAATAATATATATATGTTTTTCTTTTTTTAATGAACCTTTATAAAGACTTAAACATATTTAATTTTATTAAATATATTAGGTTACATCCCACTTGATATGAATCGGATCGTAAACCTCTGATAAATCACTTGATCCATATATGGCCGCTGGACAGGCTAGCAGTTTGACTATATAAAAGCTGTTGCAATCATAAAACTAATGAAGACTTTTTGTTTAGTTTAATTGCCTGTTTGGGTTCTCTTATTTTTAAGCTATAAACTACTTATAAGTATAAGCTAGGCCAAACAGGTTTTGGAAAAAACTCTTATAACGAAAAGCTCTCTTTTTTTATAATGAAGAAAAAGCTGAAAATTAAAAGCTCCAAGGAGGAGTTTTTTTTTAGCTCTTATCTGTTTTTCTTGAATTGTGTGCTTTTTTTTTAAATGAAAAGTGATAAAGATAGGGAGAGAGATAATTTTCTTGAAATATGTGCTTTTAAGTAATTTTTAAGCTAAATTTTTTATGTAATTTTCAAACAGCTTTTAACTTCTTTTTTTAAACTTTAACTTATAAAACTTGTGTATCTGAACTGTCCTTGCATTCAGCTATTACATCTCTCATCAACGGCCTTTTGGATATATATATATTTTTAAAAGACACTTGTTAATGGACATATTATGTGTAAAAATATCAAAATTTATGATAATTTGTTTTGACTTTACATGAAAGAGTACATAAATAAAAGATGGAGCTAAGAAACCTATATTATGGAGAGAGAGATAAATTAACTTGGACATCTTTTAGCAGTTGAGGAGATTCCATGTTAAGAGAATTATAAGGATTTGAAAATCTTAAACTATTAAGAGGTCCTCTGCTGCGTTTTGAAATGCTTTGGTGTTTGATTGATGTCCAACTGGAAGTTGCTTTAGTCCATTATTAAAAACTACAAGCAAAGGTCTAAAGGATGATAGGAACCCCATATATTTTATCAACTGCAAACATAATGATTACAACCATCTTTCGCACTAAATTGATCATGGAAGCAAAAGAATAAAGCAGAAAATGTCACCTAACCCGGATACATATTCCACCTAAACATTGAAAGCTCAACCAACCAATTTCGTTCTTTTCAATTCCAATTTTTTTTTGGTAATCAAATTCCAAATATTAACCCGGGATAATCACGGTTTAATAATACTATAATTTTTACTCCACGATATTAAATTAATAATATTTTATTTTTTTAAAATTATTATTGAATTTTTTTCATAAAAAATAAAGTCGTAATTTTTATTATTAAAATATAATATGTGATAAAATAACAAATACCTAAAATATGAATGTAAGACGACTCCTATTTTCTTTCTAATTATTATTATCCACCCTTCCATAATAAAATGGAAAGTTTATTATTGAAAGGAAGATAATCTTTAATTATATTATCTTAACACATGACTTCATTGTTCTTTAGCACTATACTTTTTATTATTTTTCTAAAAATTCTTAAATTACCAAATACTTTTAAATTTCTCTTTTTACATCATTTTCCCCCTTAATATCACCTACTTATATTTTCTAAATAAATACAAAAGTTTTTATTTCATTTTTTTTTTGGAAAATGAATTTTATAAAATGTTTGCATAGGAATTATCTAACACGGACAAAACTAACAACATATCTATATAACACAATCATAATCCATTAGCGAGGTGTTGGAGGGTCGAACATTATCCATGGTACAAGGATTTATACATGTGTCAGATTATTGCTCATTACGTGTTGAATTAGAAAGTTATTTTCTGAATGGGTTAGACACGCTTCACATATGATGAGATGGGGAAATCTCGCTATTATCCGATTAGTCTAATCGAACTGAGTAGGATGAAAATACAGAAACTTTTCTCATTGTACATTAACTATGGTAACTTAAAATGTATCTACGAACACTAATTGTCACAGCAATACAGAAACTCGAAGATAAGGATAGGAGGAAAAAAGAAGCATACATCAATTCAATAATTATAAGAATCCCTGTATGCATTTCTTCCTCCCATTGCCATGAAACATAGAGACCTAAAGAACAAACAGCCTGTCCTAGTACAGGGACCTAGGCCGAAGGAAAAATTAGCTACTTACGGAATTAACATTATATATGCAATTTTTATTTAACACTTGATCGGTCATTCCTTTCTAAATGTAAAACATATGCTGCACTCGCAACACATGCAATCATTTCTTGCACTAAACACAAAATTGACCAGCTTCTTAAAGATTTGTTTCCACTAAAATTTCTTCCTTTAAACATGATACCTTGTTTTCCCCTCTCCCCCTACCTAATTAGGTTCATATTGCATCTGAAAAACCCCAAACGATAAGGTTAATACTAAAATGTAGAAAATTAAGAAAATAGCACACGAAGACCGCGATGTCATTCAGACACCAATCACTGTGGATGCAGTCAAAGGTAACAATTAAATAAAACACGAAAATGATTTCAACATTGAAGTATGTTATGATAGTGGATGCCGTCTACCACTGGAATCCCAGAATTTACAAATTACAACAGATGCGTTCTTCTATGAGAGAACAAGACTATGAATAAAAGTTTTTGGATCCAAAGAAGCACGCCTGGCAGCTGCAAAACTTTACTTTCCATATTAATAAAAGATAGGAGAAAGTGAATCAGGACCATTTCTTTAGAGCAGAGGTGTAGTTAGGATTAAATTATTAACTAAACATATTTAAACGACCTCCTTAAAAGCTTTCCCCAGTTTCCAAATAAACAAAATGGAAATATCATATAGTTCCAGTAGAAAATAAATTTAACATAGTGGATATGAATCAGATCGCCTGCCGAGGCAAGAGGGCCACATGATGTTGTATAGAACTATAGTCTCATCCATTTACAGTCCTTACTCCCCAGGTAAAACTAAATAAAAATCTTGGGCAATACAGAAGAACTAAATTACCACCAAATAAAGAGCAAATGCACAAACAAGAAGGAAGACAGTCACAGCCTCTGCATGTTAACCGAAACTAAAGAACTCCCAATCCCAAGTTATTTACTGTTCTAATTTCATTTAGAAATAGAATAAATATCAAATAGAAATATAGAATAATAAAATGAAGAATTGGTAAAAATAGAAAAAAATCAGGCATATTTCCCATTTACTTACTCCCTTTATATTACATATCTATGAAAATGCTTATAATTGCACCAAACTCCACACTGGATAAGTACGAGAACAAAATTTTACATTGAAACTACTCTCAGCCAGGCTTTCTATATGTTGATTTGCTCATGAAAGTGACACATAATTCTGGTAATATATATAACCTCATAAACCAATACCATGTGCTACTCTCTTCCCTGACATTGCTCATCACCAGAAAATAAAAGAACAATTTAGACTAGCTAAATTGTTTGTCTAGCAATAAAGTATTTAAACACAATAAGACAGAGAACCCAATCTGCAAACAACTCACAACCAAAACTACAATTGAATAATGGGCTGAACAAGTGACGACATGCATATTTCTTACTCTTCAAGTTCAATTCCCTTCATGTAACCAAAATCACTTCAGAATGATTTTCTGTCAATCACTGTAGGGTTTGATCTTGAACCTGTAAAGAAGCCTCTTCCTTTTCAGGGTGGGATTGTCGACGGTGAGCAATAATTTGCCCAGTTCACCAACTTTATAGCTATTGGAAATCACAGGTTCATCAGTCGGGGACATCTTTGTGGCCTTCTGTATAATAACTGCATATGCATCTTTAGCATCAGGCTTGAATTCAGCATTATAGCTAACCTCCCAGCCCACCACCCGCAGCTCCCAAACAATAATGCATTTCTGCAAATCATGCGCATCAATTTACTGAGATCTTTAATTCAGAAAGTAATAACACGAACATGATAAAAGACTAGTCTAATTGAAAGAAAACTCGCAATTACACCTCATAAATAGCTATTTCCACAGTTTGCTTTGTGGTTGGCTTTAAAGGAATTTCCGTGATAGGATCAGACATACTGAAATCTGGGTTGCAGTCACAAAAGTCTACACTCAGGCCTCCATACTGAACCGGCACTTGCTCAGGAGAGATATACCTATTTAATTTTACAAAGAAATATACAAGGGTGAGTTCATATCCCAACATTTAAACCAAAAGAGAGGAAGAAAATATCAAAATTTCGCAAACAGAACTTGGCATGACAAGAGTGATGTAATGCAGGCATTGTTCACTAACTTGAAAAGTGTATCGGGAGACTTAGATGGCCCTGCAAACACAAATTTGCTTTTGGTCCTCTGTGTCAAGAAGGGATTGATCATGGTATAGAATGCAAGATACCACCAAGGGACATTGATAAAAACCTAAAGGGATTGAATAATAAAGAAAAAGACATCGCATCAGCCATGAAGAAATCATAGATAGATAGATAGATAGCAAAGCAATAAAAAATTGGGAATGTGTGCAACCTGTTTGGCAACAAACTCGGGATAATTGTCCTGAAGCAATTGCAAAGCTTGTTTTGTGGCAAGGCGAAGTTCCCGTTTAGCAGGCCCAGGAGAATTCTTAAGGTCATTGACTTGGAAAATGGTGTTGATACCGCCAGGAGTAAAGTCAAGGTTCCTGATACTCCTCTCCAAGAACTGAATCCGCCATCGGAGAAACTTGGTTCTTCTTTCCTCATTTGAGAAAGTCTTGTCATAAAGGTCCTTGTTCTGAAACTCTCCATAGACATTGTAGCAGACGGGATGACCTTCTCTGTCATTTCCGTGCATGAAGACAACCTTGTCCAGATCATCACCCAGATCTTCATCCAAAAGGGAATCGATGTTGAACTCTTTCCTCCATCGGAGTGTATTCTGAATCATAACAAATGCATCCTTCACTTTGAAATCTCGGGCTCTGAGGAACTTGAGCAGAATGACATCAGTCCTTTCATCCTTGAGAAGAGGAACACCCCAAATGGAAAACTCGCCGTCCTTTACTTCCTCTGTCAGAAGCTTCTTCAGCTCTTCAACAGCACTTCTCTCAGAATCCGACAGATCACAAACCCTATTGCTCTCCTCCTTGAATGACACCAAATTCTGCGGAATCTTATGCTGCTTTTCATCATCTTCAACTTTATCTTTATCTTTATCTTCAACTTCAACAACAACAACCACATCCTCTGAAGTCTCAGCTTTTAAATCTTTCTCCTCTGACTCTGGAGGAGGAGGAGGAGGCTCGTCTTTGTTCTCAGTGTTGGGGGATTCCAGTTCAGCAGCTACAGTGGATAAATCATGCTCCTGCGGCGGTGTAACAGGAACAGGAGCAGGGGTAGGTGTAGGGTTTGAATCAGTATCGGCCATTAGTGAAGAAGAGAATCGAGATGGTGATACGGAAAATAAAGGGCGGAGAAGAAGACTCGAGAAGTTGAAGAGAGGGTGAGTGAGAGGTTACACTTACTTACACGCTTACACTACACTACAGACAGAAAGAGTTAACAAGTGATGAATGGTTCGGGTTTCGAGCGTTAACAAGTGACAACACCAACAACTCCTACCTACATAAAGAAGAGACATTCAGCTGCGTGCGGAATCCTATGCCACTGTTCCAGCAAGTTTCTACTTTAACCCTCTTTTACACCAAATCCATTCTTTTCTTTTTAGTAAAGCCGATCCCTCACAAAATACAAAAAATTACGATGTTCATTTTCGTAGCTAAAAATAAATAAATTTCATATTAATCTTTTTTTTAAGAACTAAATTAAAAAATTGTAAATGATTAAAAGTTAATTTTTTTTATAAAGGACAAAAATTGGAACCCTATTTTTATAGGAAAAATATCATCTTATGCTGTAAGAAAGTATTTTTCTCTCCTACACATACATCGACTTCCGTGTTATTTTTTTTTCTTTACGTGAGTGGGTCTCACTCATAACTATCTTTATGACATAAGAGAGCTTCTTTTATGTCACATGAGATTAATAAAGCCCATTTTTTATTAGGAACTAAAATGTTTTACTCATTTTTTCTTCTTCTTAACACAGCACTATTTTGTTTTTCTGTTATTATTATTTTTTGGCAAACACATGAAAATATTTGAGAAAGAACAATTTTATCCACACACATATTAATAAATATATTATTTAATTATAATTTGTCTTATGTTATTTATTTTTATACTTATATTCAAAATCACATCAATTTTTTAAAATTTAAGAATATATGAGGTGGAGGATAATAGAGGGGTTGAGGGAAGAAAAATCATAAATGAATTCATTTGCGGGAAGCGGATAAGGGTATTTTAAAAAGACGTTTATGACATTTACAAAATAAAAATTATATGTGCAAGAAAACCAAAATTCTACTACAGACAAAGATCACAATAGATTTAAGTAATGAATTTGAAACATGAGGAGTTACACACTATAATCATAAGGGCGAAAATGAAATTTTTCCATAAATTTTTTGAACTAGTAGTTTCTTTTGAAAAATAAGTAATGCTACAATTTTGACAAAATTCAATCATAGTTTCTCAAGGGTCAAAATTGACGGTTGAAAAAGTTAAAATGATAAGAGACACTTATTTATGTAAAATTTAATAAAAATATAACTCATGTTTTTTAAAAAAACTTGTGTCTAATACTACCTTTAAGAAATATTGATTGTCGAGATATTAAACAATTTTTATCGTAAAAAAATTGAGGAAATTGGCTAAAGAAACATTTCTTAAGCTTTATTTTCCAATTTTATAATAAAGAAAGATAAATGAAAAATGAAATTCCTCAAAAAAAAAAAAAAGGAAATATAAGAATCATGTTGCAGGAATGACACTGTTCATTCCTGCAACAATGATCCGGCAACGTATCTTGAGGATTCGGCGCCGTATCGTGATTTTGGTTTGACTTTTTTTTTAAGCGTGGGACCCACACTTGATTTGTGTGTGCAGAAAAATGGTCTTGTTATGTGACATGACAAAAAGCGAACCCAAAAAAAAATTAGTGAATGTTTGGTAATTTTTTATATTTTGTGTCCTACACAAAATTAAAAGAAGAGAAACATAAAGAGTAATGTAGAGAAGAGATAATATAAAAAAGGGTTCGCTTTTTGTCATATCACATGACAAGACCATTTTTCTGCACACACAAATCAAGTGTGGGTCCCACGCTTAAAAAAAAAAAGTCAAACCAAAATCACGATACGGCGCCGTATCCTCAAGATACGTTGTCGGATCCTTGTTGCAGGAATGAACAGTGTCATTCCTACAACATGATTCTTATATTTCCCTATAAAAAAACACCACAAAAGACAGATGCTGCACAAGGGCTCGTTTGGTGGACATGATAGGATAAAGGTAGGATATGATATAGGGCTGATAAGAGTAAGAGATGATATGGGGCTGATAAGCCTATATCATGTCTTGTGTTTGATGAGCACCTGATTAGCAATCTGATAAAATTATGTAGGAGGAGAAAAGAGAAAGAAAAAAATAAAATATAATGCAATAAATACAAATATATTGGATAGCGTGGGGATATATTGGGTAGCGTATGGATATATTGGGTATCCAATATTGGTATCATATCCTCTTGAATCCTAACCCAACTCCACCCATAGGATAAGAAATCATGTATTGGATAGGATAAAATGAGACAATAGGATAAGCTAATCATATCCTATTGACCCACCAAACAAGACATAAAAGATAGGATATGATAAATTATCTTATCCTATCTTCTTTATCAGGTGCTCCAAACAGGCCCTAAAAGTAAAATTGATATTTATTTAAAGGAAAAAGTATTTGTCATTTAAAATGATACAATCCCTTTATTAAATGGCTTTAATATTCTAAAGTGAATGTAGATAAGTTATTTACATTTGCTCTCAAAATAACATTGTTTTGAATTGAAAAATTAAAAAATTATAATGAAAAAGACTATTATAACTCTGAAATAAATTATATTTGTAAAAAATATGGTGATTTCCGTCTCAAAATGACATCGTTTTGGACTAAATATAGATAAGTTATTTATATTGACCGTAGAAAAACTGAATCTTTATTAAATTAATTAAATAATTGTTGTGAGAAAAAGAAGAAGAAAGAAATGGTGAAGGGTTATTGAATGGGTTGGGCCAAAGCCCATAGAAAGGAGCCCTAACCCCTAATGATGGAAAAAAAGGGAGATTCTAATTCAAATTGACGAACAGAAATGAGAAATGGTGTGTTAAGCGTTTGATGATAGAAAAGAGAATGGGGAAGGGGAAGAAAGAAGAGGTAGACGCGTGCGTGGATCTCACCCTCCGTCGCTTCGTGTACTCGTCATTGACCGGTGCATTTGCCGGTTTAATATTTTTCAGTCTGTATCTCTCTCTCTCTCTCTCTTTTTGTCAGTTTAAGATATCAATAATCAAATCATATCCACTCCAATTGACCAACACAAATTATAATTATATTCTTGTTTTGATATCCAATTCCAATGGCCGAATGTCATTACTAATATCTTCTTATGAACATTACATTACATTACATATGCTGGTCCTTTTCATTTTTATGTTAGAATACAATCAATACATACAATCAATCGTATTGTTGTTTTGAGCGAAGTGTGATTGTGGTACTAGGGAGTCGTACAGCTCGGTGGGCATCGATTGCTTTTGGTGGTGGGGTGGGAATTGGATCAGCATACACACAGTGTTCTCCTCTATTTCATGGATCTCCACCCAATTCAGCATCACCTAAGGTTTCTCACACTCCTATTCAGGTCTTCTTTTCTTCTTCATTCTCTCTAAACTTACTAACATGCTAACATCCTCCATATGATTTTACTGTTTGTTCCAACAATTACAACTTGCTGCTGCTTAATTATTTGATTTTGTCTCGGTGAGGTGGAAGATACACATTCATAAAAAAATGCTGTATCTGTAACAAATGCATCTTTGGGCTGTTTCTATGAAATTTTAATACTGGAAATTGACACCCGTGTGAATTTAAGATGAAGCAAAGTTTGCAGATAGACTTATAATGAAAACTAAGGGAACATCTTATTTTCTAAAATGAAAATTATAATTTCCTCATCATGCTGCCTGCATGTCATGTTGTCTCTTGATGTGCCCTTAATTCTTTCTATTCTCAAATTACCTAGTGGCACCTGTACTTGTTGTCCACAGTTGACGACCACTTTCATCAACAAAAAGAAAACAAGGAAGGAAAATCTTATAGAAAATTTACATGTTCAAATTTTCCTCCAAAAAGTGGGAAAGTGCATTGCTATATATATGGTAAATGTTTTTCCTCTTTCTCATCAAAAACAGAAAACAAAATTGTCTGTATTCCTGAGTCATGAAAGATTAAATAATGAGGTTGAGGTGTGTTTGCCCGTGTGTCGAAATGCAAGCACTCCAAATTGGCACAGCATCTTCTGTATTAGTATGGCAAAACTGAGTTTGATCTCTTTGTCCCTGTAATATTTTATTCTAAAAAATAACATGATGTAGTTAGTACGTGTGTACTCCATAATTGATTGTTGATAGCCTGTTGGTTTTTTTTAATTGCATAATGATGTGGACTGACTTTGGCATTGGAGAGTGAGAGAAGAAAGTGCATAAGAAAAGGGAATGATCTCTAATTCTGGAAATTTGTACCAACTTAATTTGCATTGACATTTTGTCAGTCAGGTGGTCTTGTTGTTCTTCTAACATTTAATCTGAGTGGGTGGCAGTGTAAAGAACCATTTTAACTCAAAACCTTAAGGTGTTGGGTGAGAAACTTTTTAATGGTTTATATTATTCTCTAACACGTCCCCTCACACAAGAGCCCTTTGAGCTTGAAGTATGGATATTGCACAAGCCCAATTTTTTGGTTTACCTTGTGTTTATTTTAATTCCACTCGAAAGTGGGGAGTGGAGAGTGGGGGGCGGTGAGGATTGAACTCGTGACCTTGTGGTCATTGAAGCTCTGATATCATGTAAAGAATCATTTCAACCTAAAACCTTAAGGTGTTGGGTGAGGGCCTTTTTAATGATTTATATTATTCTCTAACAGACAGGATGTGGTATTAGTTTTTAACTTGCAGGCAACGCAATTGGATTGGGAACATAACTTGCATATTTCTTGCTTTTGTTTCCAGAATGTGCTGGACTCTGAGTAGGTGCTATAACGGATCCTGCTTCCTGGATGTTGAAACAGAATTTCTCGTGATTATTGGTGGTGTTTTCACCCCCCATTAGAGCTACTTAAAATGTAGAATTACAATGGTTTCATCAATGAACGACTAACTAAATGTATCCAGACTTCATTCACAAGCTATTATCGTTTGATTGAAAAAGAAAAAACAATTGCTTTTTGCATAGTTCATTTTCTGTTTGCGTGATTTCTAATCTGATGTGAGTTTTTTTTTTCCCCTACATAAGCATGCGTATTTGTGCAGCTTCAAGTTTTTCTTGTACACAAAATTGCGCGGTTAATGTTCTCGGGATTGAGTACAATTGAGTAATGAATTAACTAGCTAGAAAGATAAAAGTTGAATGGATAGCAAGTTTTGTGTTTCCTTCTGAGCATGAATCTCCATTCATTCACGGAGTTCAAGAGTTGAGCAAAAGGCTGCACGGCAGGCTTTCAGTTTTGAAAGTTATGTATAAGAAACGGGTCTCGTGTGAAAATATCAAAATATGACTATCCACCCGGTATTAAATGGAGCATAGTGGTGCTGGGAAGTTACTAGTCAAGAATACCACCAATGTAGAAGGGAAATAAAAGAAATGAAAATCTTTGAGTTTGTTTAAGTACTAGTGTTTTAACTCTACAATACGCAAGCCTTAATTTCAAGAAAGCACATAAGTTTCTATATAAAATAATTCAACATCCTTGAAATCTAAACAAAATTTTCAAGGTGGCGATGCCTAAGGTTGGTATTGCCCCAATACATCCTCCTATAGTCCTATATTATATGTTTTGTCGTTACGCACAAGAAAAAGGTGAACCTTTGACATACTAAGGAGATGGAAGATTCAGTCTTTTGTAAGACTACCCATTGATCCAGCTATGCTTTAAAACTGGAAAAATAGATGGTTGAATGATATATTGAATAACACGGTCTCTTATTTGTGTACTCATTATCTTCTTGCACAGTATTTCCACTATTTGATTTGAAAAACTATGATTTATTTAAAGGGGAAAAAAAAAAAAAACTCGGCCGCCAGAGATTACAGTCTCTTGAAATTCGTTAGCGTTAGTCACATTAATAATGGATTTGTTTTTTCTATAGATAAGTTATCTACATTTAGCTCAAAACAACAAAATTAAGGTATTTTTGTAATTATAATATATTTTAGGGTTATAATAGTATTTTTCATTATAATTTTTTAATGTTATCTGCGTTTATTGTAGAAAGATTAAATCCTTAATAAAATTATAAACATGAACGAGTCAATGGTATTGCTCATTTCATATATCAGAGACTAAAGTGAACATGTACTTTAATACATAGTTGGATGTTGACACGAATCTAATTTAACCAAAGTGATACATACGTAAAGCAATTGTAGCTAGTCTGTGTATGTTTGTTTCTGGGCTAGATGCTTATGATAATTGGCACACCATAGGAGTATCATCATCAGGACCGCATATACTAGTGTAAAATCGACGTACAATGTGCCCAAGTCGTTTTGGTGCACAAACGCTTACTACTCCTGATTTTAGGATTGATAGAGAAAAATGTAGGTTAATGTGAGGTTATGGAAATGATAATGACAAACAACCAGGTCTGCGTATAGAGGAAAAGCAATTGGTTGACAGGACGGATTAGCTTCTTCATTGCATGTCTGCATAGTTTGGAATGCTTGTCTATTCTAGTGAACTATACGTAGTTAATGTGGTTTTTTATGTTGTTGTTGTTGTTGTTAATATTATGTATGGAGGAAGTAGGTGAATGAGTGTGATATTATTAAATTCTCAATTGAAAAAATTGATATTTTTGTATGAAGTAGAAATTCAACATTATGTAATATAAATTTCATCATGTTGGGAGGTTGTTAAAAATTATTTTGTGTAATGATTAGTAAGGTTTCTAAGGAGCAGGGCATCCTTGAGATTGAGAATATACTATGAAATATTGAAATAAACATAATAGTTTCCTTGGTTTACATGACTGCACGTGGCCTCTCGAAATATATATGATTGGCAGCCACAATAACACAAGTAAGAGAGGCCACACAAATACCAACTGGTCCCTCTCCGAATCTTGTAGTGGATTTTTGTGATATCAACCAAAAGCAAATCAAATGCAAAGTAAAAAAAGAGAGAGAGAGCTAGTTAAGCTATGTAGCCTAACCTTTCCTGTCTTGTTTTCTTTGTTTGGTTTTGTGTATGGCTCAAATACTAGCAAGCAACCCCAATACTTCACATAAACTTATCTGCTCAAACTTCGCGTATGGTGTTACAACAGGACCCAGAAATGCATGTTACAGAGTGAGAAGGAAAACCAATGGTGGTGGGAATGGTTTGGTGTTGCAATGCAGCAGCATAAGTAGTTCAGAATTATCTTGTGCTGATCAGAATGTGAAGGTACAAATTGAGAATGGTAGTGGAAAGCTAAAGCAGCAGATTGAGTATTTGGTGTGTGAATATGGATGGAGGGTAAGGAGACTCATTGAGAACGCAGATGAGATTAAGAAGGCAGCTCAAGTTCAGGCCGAAGCATTCCATGTGCCTGTTGCCCTTTTCAACGACTTGTTCTTCCAATTCTTTCAGGTTTTGCTTCTCTCCTTTTCTTTTCCAATCGAAGCAATGCCTTCGTACCATTTTTCATTTTTCTATACTTACTTAGAAGATACAAGTTTATTTGTTAGTGCCTAGGGACTTGGATAATTTATAAGAGGTTATTGGTTCAAACTTCAATGTCATTGCTAGTTTGCTTAAAATGGGGTTTTGATATTTTTATTACAGCTTGTTATCATTAATAAATAAATACTTATAGTCCACAGATGAAATTAAGTTTTTTCCCCAACAAATTTAAGAGGGATTACATGTATTAATCTTTTGTGTCAAATTTCAAAAAGAATAAATGATAATGTAATCAAAGAATACATATTTTTATATATTTAAAAAGTATATATTAGTTGTTTAATATTTCATTTTGTGTTGACCCAAATAGGCGGAAGTGCTTTCGGGACTCCTTTACAAGCTTAATAACTCACCTCCTAATAGGTAAATTTGTTCTTTCTAAGCAAGCTTATGTATGTTATTCATATGAAATTTATATACCCACAATATGACAATAGATAAGCAACCACAACAATAGTGCATGAATTTTGTCATGTCTCGTGCCTGGCTTGTCAATGCTGAAAAGTATCTAAATCGAAAACTCTGCAATTGATCGTTACAAATCTGCATTAGCCACTAATGCATGCTTTTTATTTAGGTATGCTTGTTTGGTGGCTGAGCCAGCCAAAAACGATACAGATTCATCAGAACAACTTGTAGGTGTCATAGATGTCACTGTCTTAAGAGATCAAAATGTGCTTCAACATCTCCCTGCTGAAGCTGAAGAGTACCTTTACATATCAGGAATAGCCGTCTCCAAAACTTTCAGGTGATTAAGTAAAATCTGATAATTAGCACATTGTTCTTCCTTGTATTGTTTTGAAGTGTGTGTATTTATGAAACTGATTGATGACACAGGAGAAGAAAAATAGCGACTGCTTTGTTAAAAGCCTGTGATATGCTTTCCATTTTGTGGGGTTTTGAGTTTCTTGCACTTAGAGCCTATGAAGAAGATCTTGGCGCTCGCAAATTGTACGCAAATGCAGGGTACCAAGTTGTATCTAGGGATCCACCATGGTCAAGTTATTGGATTGGAAGGAAACGTCGTGTTCTTATGATCAAAAGAACTAGTTTGCCTAAGTAGCTTAATTTAGAATTGTTAAGAGACATCAAAGCAAAATAACAGAAAAAAGTAAGTTTTTTCTAGGTACATAGCATGTGGTAGTATTGTTCATTATTTCTCCCTGATTGCGAACACGTATTTCTCACCTTTTTTCATCTTTTATGAAATGAGAAGATTCGATAGGTTTAGCAGATAAGTCCTACCTAGAATTCCACTTTTCCCTAATTTAAGAACCAGCAGTTGGCTTATGACTCGAAGTTCCTTCTTAAAGTCTGTGTGTCCTCTCATCATGAAAACCAGCTGAACGAAGTGCTGGAAAGTTCTTCACTCCAGCAGAGATTAACTGTTTCGACCAGTTACATACTAATGCAAGCACGAAATTTTTTAAAAAAAAAAGAGAGAGTAAAAAGGATAAACAAAAATAGATTAGCTTAATTTTGTCTTCTATCCATCCTAATGCATCTTTCTGAAAAATATCCAACCCTAATGTAGAATGCTTATTGTTCATTATTTAGAGATCCAATGTTAACACTTCGTCAATGGTGAAATCAGAAAATTTTGTGAAGGGGATGATGACATTACAAGTGTAATATTCCTTGTAAATTATAACTATTTGTGTAAAGACTTCTTAAAATTTGAAGGGAGGATTACTGTTTATATGACCAAAAATAACAAAGATACTGCTCATAACTAAAGACTTGTACAAAGTTGAAGGAGGTAGCTTCCCTCCCTCACTCCCTCCCTCCACCATTGCGTGAAGTTCTATGAATCCAAGCTCATTTCGAACGGGGTTCATCTTAACCTCTTTCGTGAAAGAACAAGAACAAAAACAAGGTAGGAGACGAAAAAAAGTTTCACAATAAAGCATCTTCTCATTTACAAACCAGCAAGAGAATGTGAAAAGACAACAAATATGAACTTAAAATCCTTAAAACACAAGACAAGCCTGGATATTCATTTCTATGAGCTTTACACAAACCGGGTAGGGATACGTATAAACTTAGAAATACAGCAACTCCAAGCAATCGGTGCCTATGGCTCCACAATGATTTTTCCAGTAGCATGGCCATCGATGCTCTTAGCCCAAGCATCTTCAGCTTTGCTCAAAGGAAACTTAGAGTCAATAACAGTCTTTAGTTTCCCATCCTTCACCAACTGAATTATAAACTCCAGGCTCTCACGCTTGACAGTTACGAAAAAAGGCACCATCTGCTTCTTGGAAAAAGTAAGTTTCTTCAAGGCAAAAGTCATCAATGAACTTGAGTCAGGCGTTAAATCGATGACCTTCCCCTTTTCAGTCAAATTAGGATCAAAAGTTGACCAAGGTATTCCAGTTGTACAATTTACCACCGCATCATATTTCCTACCAGATGGACTCCTCAGTGCTGCCCCCTCCGGAGTCCTGTAGTCAAGAACCTCATCAGCACCTAAGCTCTTAACAAACTCAATGTTACGAGCCCCACAAGTGGCTGTCACATGGGCGTTCCCTAGTTTTGCCAGTTGAACAGCATATTGACCGACACCACCCGAAGCAGCAGTCACCAAAATGTTCTTGGGCTGGCCAGTCCCATCAAGCTTGACTCCAGCAATTTGAGTGAGGGCATCATGAGCTGTGAGGCCAGCTATAGGTAAACCCGAACCTTCAGCAGCTGAGACTTCAGACGGTCTGGCAGCCGTTAAGCTCTCGCTAGCCACAGCAAACTCAGCCAGTCCACCTCCATACTGTCATGACATTCAACATAAACAACACAGAATGGATACATGATAGAAAACCATTATGAATAGTAATGTACTGGCATATGAATTGGTCAAGGTTCTAAACTCGTAACATAATAAGATGCCATTTAATTTCACAGTAGAAACCATGTGACATCTTCGTATGTTCTACTCAATTTCAGACAGACACACGATGACTTCAATTCAAGGAGCTATTAATTTGTTAAAAAGAAAAAGAAGCAATGAAGTATCATTATTATGCAATTAAGAGAGGGTGAGCTTTGACTCAACTCAAAGGAAGGTTGCTGCCTCGTGACCGGATGATCTTGGGATCTAGTTGTAGAATTTACTAAGTGTATTATTATCCCCAAGTGTAGGGTGAAACAGGTTCAAAAAAATACAGATTAGGTGCATCGTGTTAGTTAGAGATTAACAAAGAGCATCAAGAGCATCAAGTTTGGTGTTTGAAAGAATAGAAATGAAGAGAGAGAGAGAGAATTACAGAATGAGTGAGATTAGCAACGACTTTGTCGCCAACTTGAAAATCTTTGACTTGGGGTCCAAGCTCAACAATCTCACCGGCGACATCAGTAGCAGGAATGTGGGGAAACTTGCGAGGGAGAAACAAAGCGCGGAGAACACCCTTCTGAATCTTCCAATCGACAGGGTTGATACTGGTTGCTTCCAATCTCAGTAAAACCTCATTTGTCTTTGGAGTGGGGACTGGAACTTGAACATGCTGCCAAATTATTCAATCAGATTCACCAATTCAAGCAATAATTAACTGAGTGTGAGGTGAGGGAGTGGTTGGTTACCTTCAAGGCGGCGGCACCTCCACCATAGGAATCGTATTGAACCGCATGCATAAGCTGCTTCCCTGCCATCTTCATAGATCGGATTTTTTCGTTTTGTTATCGATCCCTCTCCAATCCATTATATGTGTATGTATTTATAATATTATTATTACCTTGGGCTTGGACCTTGGTGGATAGAATAGAATAGAATAGAATGAGAGTCATGACAACCTACACGTGGCAGGCACATGTACCATATATATATATATATATATCTTTATTATTAATATTAATATTAAATATTAATAAATAATGGGTAAGGGAATATATATGAGTACCGTGAACATAACTACTGATTACAGAAGAGAAGAGAAGAGAAGAGAAGAGAAAGGTCGATTCGATTCGATTCGATTGAATTGAGATGGCGGCCACATCACTGCGTGTGCCGTGGAAACCTCTGCATCTTCCACCCAAACCCAATATATTATTACAGCGTCAAAGTCAAAGTCAAAGCCAAAGCCAAAGTCGGCGTCACCGAATGGTAGGAGGAGCTGTTAGAGTTAAATGCTTTGGCGGTATGAATGGGAGAGATATGGATAGGGTTTTGAAGGATGCGTGGAGAACTGCCAACGATGGTTTCGAACTCTTCCTCTTTGAAGCCAAGAAGACTGCCGAGCGCATTGACCGCCGTTATTCCGTCTCGCACCGTCTTAACTCCGTTGCCAGTTCCGCCGTTCACCGAGCACGCGAGATTGATCGTGACTTTGAGATTGGACTCCGTTGGCGTGCTTTCACCATCGATTTTTCTAGAAACTGGCCCAACGTATCTTCTCTTCTTTTTCTATTTTCAATTCTAAATTGTACATACCATACCACTCACTTTCTCGTATTGTATTGTATTGTATTGTGTTGTTTGTTTTTGCAGTACAGGATGCAGCTCAATAAGCTTGTCGATAGTCCACTCGGAAGGAGCTTTGCAGTAAGTATATTCCTAATCTGCTGCTTCATTCTCTCTACACTATGCATTCAAGCCTTTCTACAAACCCAATTCCAATACTCAACCATTGCCCCTAAAATATTGTGTACATATCAAATATTTTTAACTTATTTGAAATACCTTCCAATTCTATCATGCCCTTTTCTTTTTTCTTACACACACACACACATGTGGGATATGTGTGTGTGTGTTGCAAGTATACAACATGTGGGATATTTGATTTTGGGTATATAACATTTTTCCTTGTCTTTAGCCATTTCACATGTACTCAATCTTGATCCGTTGTTACCGTTCAATTTTACTTTTTCAGACAATTTTCTTCATCTGGTTCGCATTATCTGGTTGGCTTTTTCGGTTCCTGATAATTGCAACATGGGTGCTTCCATTTGCTGGACCTCTTCTCATCGGGACATTGGCCAACAGCTTAGTTATTAAGGTATCATCGCTATTGCATTTTCAATCTGTACATGCATGTGCATAGTTTCTGTAATTTCTGACTTAAAATTGTATCCAAGAGTTGTTGCTCTAGTGGCAACCTAGCTACACCCTAGGATTTGACCTGTTCAAAGGGCAGTGGGTTCAATTCTTAGAGAGTCACAACACCTAGGGTAGATGGAGAGTCTCAAATCCAAAATCGGATTAGTCGGGTGTAACACCCCGTTCTAGAACCGGTTTGTTAACATCGCATTATGATATTAAGCGCAGTTACAATCACATGGGTTCAATTAAAATCCGGATAAACTTTTCTTTTTAAAACATGCCGAATTTATAATGCCCAATTGCGGGATCATAACCATATTACTTTGCGGAATCAGATAAACCAAGCTTAACATCATGTTCTTACTCCATTTTTAAACCATTAATTTACTTCTTATTTATTTCCCAACTTCTACTATATTGTAGATCTCTTCGTTAGCTACGCGTGGTTTCAAACCGCTCCTCATTTGGAGCTTTGTAGCTCAAGTTATGACAATTTTACTAACTCAGGTGTATGCTGAAAAACTACGCGGGCAGGGCGCTTAAGCGCGCTCCAGGGCGCTTAAGCGCCCACAGACAGAGGGAATTCACATTTTTTTGGCCACCAAGGGGTCATAGCCTCCACTGAAAGAAGTAGGTTTATGTTTTCTAAAAGCCATCAATCGTCTTTCTTCAGCTTCATGTTCATCAACATGCTCAACACGTGGTTGACGGACCACAGTGTGATGACTATGACTACCGGAATGGTGACTGGCCTCACCTTCATTGTTACCCGCTACACCCTCTTCTTGTGAAGGAGGTGGAGAAGGCGTAGCAGTGTGAGGAGGAGGAGTGGGTTGCCGGTTCACGGGCCTAGCACCCCTCAACGTCCTCAACTCGGTCATCATCGCGGCCATAGCATTCCGCGAGTCTTCATTTGTTTTCAACAGATTTTCATTGGCTTGCCTGCTAGCAGCCAACTCCCTCTGAACGGCTGCAAGAGTTTCAGCCACGGGATCAGGCTGTACGCCCGTTGCCCCACGGCCACTTCTGGGCCTCACAAGAGCAGCCGAAACAGGTTCTGGCTGAGCATTGGTGTTTGATGGTCCGGGGTTGTTTCGGTGCCTCGTCATGTCACTACACATGTTACACAAAGAAGTGAGTTGATCAGGCCCACACTTAGTGATCACAAATGCAATAATCATCAAGAGTACTAAAACAACTATAAAGCATCAAACACTAAGCATACTTAACAATAGCTAACAGTTATTCCCTACGAAACTGCTATGATACCACTTGAAACGCCTGGCAACTTGCAAGGATCAACGACTGTCCCCACACACTAACACGAGACTTTTCAGCGTGCTTGACTTGGAGCAATTCTGGGATGGGTGACCTCCTGGAAGTTTTCCCGGGAAGTGTGCGAGTGAGGACAAAGCACGTTGAAAAGTCTCGTGTTAGTGTGTAGGGATAGTCAGTGATTCTTGCAAGTTGTCGGGCGTTACAAGTGGTATCAGAGCAGGGCCTCTCATCCAGTACGGTGTGGTTCGAGGACGAACCAGGCGGAAGCTGGTGGGCATGTAACATCCCAATAGCTGGCAAAGGCAGGGAGTGATCGCCGGTGCGAAAGGGCACGGACAATGAGCGGCTCATGCCAAATCTTGCAGCTTGGAGGTTCATGAATGAATCGAATCAACACCTGAAAGAGAGGGATTCCAGAGACTGTGCTGGTATGGGACGGTACAGTTAGGAATGACTTATAAGAATTAATTGGTACTACCTATACTAACAAGATGCATCTACTTTTCGGTAGCCCGGATCGGAAGAACTCCACAGTTAAGCGTGCTTGACTTGGAGCGATTCTGGGATGGGTGACCTCCTGGGAAGTTTTCCCGGGAAGTATGCGAGTGAGGACAAAGCACGTTGAAAAGTCTCGTGTTAGTGTGTAGGGATAGTCATTGATTCTTGCAAGTTGTCGGGCGTTACATCGGGCATGCTAGGGCTTCAGATACCAGTTGGTATCTACAAAATGAAAATTGTACATACAATGTTCATCAATTACAAGGAGTCTCTTTTTTTTTTTTTTCCGTTGAACCTGGAAAGAAGTCTAAATATTTTCTTATTTTAAACCATCTGACAAAAGCTAACTTTTCTTTTCTTTTTCCCCGGGAAGAGAATGCACTGATGGAAGGAAAGAAGAGAGACAATTAAGGAGGATGCGAATTCTCTTTAGAAAAGCAGACCTAAGAGTATAAAATATTGCAAAAATGAACTTGCTCATCAATTCATTAAATCTTTTGAAACCTTCTCCTTATTTAACACGGTGGCCACATTAAAGATTGGGGCAGAACACTGAACTGAGGCCTCAGACATTCGGATTGTACAGTCTCCTAAAAATTTCAAGTTTTTCAATTTAACCAAAGAATATCCCTAAATTAATTATATCTAGTTTCCATTACTTTTATTTGAAATTAAAAAAATAAATAAAAATTATCCATTTATTTTTTAGCTACATCTCATTCACTTTTGTGTTAGCTTGGCTATACTCATAGAATGAAGCTAATATAAGTTGGAATTGAAGCTTAGTTAAGCTCAAATCCGTGCTAATATGCAGGGACTTAAGTTCATTGAAATAAAACTATTTGGATATGTTATTTTTGGACTAGGCTCCTCCAAAGTGAATAACTGTGTATCTGCCCTTAATTTAATTTGAAGTACATCATAATTTTAACCCACTAAAATTCAAGTGTACACATATTTTTACTCGCTCACTTTGGATGAGAGTTTTCCGTTATTTATGGTAGTAGAGTGTATTGCTGATTTCACTTTTACGTTCTAGTTCATGATCATTTGAATTTTAACGTTTTTGTGCATTGTTCGTATTGAAATTCTATGTCCCATCTGTAATTGGATAGGGCACTTGTCCGGCTTGTAAGATGCAATTTGCTGGTTACAAGAACCAAATGATTCGATGTACGAGCTGTGGCAACATTGTGTGGCAACCTAAAGGGGATTCCTCTTCAAGAGATGGTAGAAGAACCTCCGCATCGAAGTCAGACCCTGATATTATTGATGTTGACTTTGAGGAGAGATGAAGACGTGTGCCAGATAGCGGCTATCATTCTGGATTTGACTTTGCAAACAGATCAATAGACAATGCATGTGTGTTGAAATTTGTTATGTTTTTGGTTCTTTATAATTGAAATTTGTTCTTACGTATGTGTTGTACAGTTGTATGCACATGTACATCTTTCTTCGTAGTATGATACCAGAGATAGGAGAGGAAAGAAAAAGAAACAGGAAGCAAAACGAAAAAAGTAAAAGAAACAGACTGTTCGAGCGCAAACAGTTTCTGGAACAATTCAAGTTATGAATGCAAGAACTTTGTAAGGAACATAGTACCAATTTTGTATCAGATTGTATGAGTTACGAAGCATACCGTCATCGTAAATAAAGCATACTGTCATGAAATGGACTTAGGAATATGCCCCTAGAATGGACCGAGGGGAACGCCTCCTGCTTGGTGAGGAATTTAAATATTCAAAGGCCATGTATAACTTATTCCAAAGAATTCATATTTTTACAATTGCTGTAGTTTAGGATCTTCATCATGTTTTCAATTTTGTGGGTTTCTCTCGCTTTCTTCACATTTCCTTGAAGAAATTATCGGCAAGGAAAAGGTATTTTTATTCGGATGTAAGTATTTAAAATTTCCTTATTCATGAATGTATTGTCCACAAATTGATGTCATTTTTTTCAATTCCTTTTCTTTTTACTCTTGCAGTATAAATAGTCATACACAGGTGAAACTCTTATGGATTCCAAATAGAAAAACATTTCATTATAATTCCCAGATCAAAGAGGAACAAAACAACCTTTTTGCATCTTATTTTACTTGGACTAGGATTGTACAGTTGTTCTAATTTGATACTAACCGTCAGATGGTACAGGGACGACTTCTATTTTTTGCTTTATTGTTATGTACATTGGAATATAGACAAATTTAACAACTACACTAGCCAGCCATATGAAACAACCCTAAGATGGACAATCCTGCTAGCGTACATTCTTTGATAAATTACACAATCTCAATTTACACTGTGTAGAGGCGATAACAGCAACGATGGATGCATGGAAATCTCATCTCAGCATGTGCCATACAATGGGAGAGCAGACTTGACATGGTTACAACACAAGCCATGCGTTTAGAAACTAGAAGCAGTGCGCTTCTCCATAATCTTCTTAGCTTTGCTTGAGAAGTTTCTGACCATAACATTGTCAGAGAAAGTCAAAGGAAGATCTTCCTCAACAGTGTCTCTTTGATCATACCAACCAGCAGAACTACTCTCATATTTCAAGTTTGCCCCGCTAGATACAATTGACAAGTTGGGGTCTTCTGGTATATCTCGATACAAGTGTTTCAATATGAAAAGAGCAGTATCATTATCCCGCCAATAGTTTCTGTCCACCAGATAGAAAGATTAATCATGACAGTTATAAAAACAAACATGTGAAATCAATGGCAGTTCAGTCAGAAATCAGTTATTGTGATAATAGAAAAAGCCAACACTGAAGCTTCAAAACATATTTCCCTATCCAATATATTAACCATGCATCCTCCATGTCTTTCTAGCAGCAACGAAGACATGATAATGGCTATATGCTGGAAACCCACGCATATCAAATTTTACTCTCTTTTTTTTTGGTACACTAAGAGTTGAACTTCTACCCAAACGGCCAACCACCAGACCATCTGAGTTAAGTACTCGTCATTAATTCTTCATATATATCAAATTTTGAAAAGTGCATCGAGAATATTCTGTTAGATATGCTTTCTAAATCTAATATAGTCGAGCTGCAAAGGATACGACATTGCATTGTTGGACAACCAGGAAGGAAAGTTTCTTAGTGTCCACAAGAAAATGCAGAGAATAACAAAGCATACTGAAAAAAAGAAGAGGGGCAGGAACAAGCACCAATCCTAACAAATGCAGGGCATAGACTATGCTGAGCAACAATACTGATTCACAAGATCGTAGGACCAAACCATCCCATCCCAGCCACCGCATTGTGTCCGATTCTATAAAGGACTGTGTCTTGCATATGACCCGCTGTGACCCAGCAATTGAGCCATCTCAACCACGCAGTTGGATCCAGGAGTAATAGAGGAATTTATTTGTAACTATATATAACTTTCTTATTTAAAAAAAAAAAAAAATATATATATATATATCTTCTTCTTTTTATATATTATATTAAGTTAATAAAAAAAAAGGAAAACCTAGAGCAGTGATAAAACTGATCCTTTGTGACTGAAAAATTACGGATTTGAATCCTGAAAACAGTCTTTTTGCAATTATGCAAGGATAAGGTTACGTACAAGGATTACCCTCACCATTGGTTTCTATTACAATTATACTTTTCCAAAAAAAATTATGTAATGTAATACGTACATTTTCATTAATAAACTATGTTTCTAAACATATTGTTTATTATTTTAATTTTAAAATTTAAATATATTAATAGGATGGTCCCGTGCACAAGACTCCCAACATTGGGGGGTCTAGGAAGGAACGATGTACCCAGTCTTACTCCCATAAGCAGAGAGATTGTTTCTGTCATTTGAATCCACGACCACAAGGTGACACAAGTATTAATTTTAAAAAATGATCAGTTCGAATGGTGACCTAACAATCCAACCAATAACCTAGTTGCCTCATTGGCTCCTGTTCCAATAACTATGATCTCGATAGTATGACTATGAGAATGTGCAATTTTAAATACACTTACGTATGTGATCCAATGGCTTGCAGATATGGATGTTCAAAGGTCTTATCCTGCATTACGAAGACAAAGTCAAATTAATTACAAAAAAAAGGCCATTATATTGGACAAAAATGCAACTATAGGCGGCCACTAGCTGTAAAGAAACCAGTTATGGATAGTCCCATTTCCTTTAAAACACGTTTCTCCTATATTAATTTTGGCTACAAAAATTTGAATTTTCTATTTATCATAGTTGCATGCATTTTCTGGTTAATACCAAGACCTCTTCGGAAAGAAGCAGGGAAGCACCTTGCAACCAGAATAAGGTGGTGGTAAGGAAAAAAGACTGAAGAATATTTATTTTAGCAATAAAATATCAAAAATACAGATTGAAAAGTGAGATAAACATCACTTCAGACACCTTTGTATCACCAGGTCCCTGCCTGTAGGGTTTGTTCCTGCTGAGGCAAACATGAATTTATTCAACCAAGTGACTGGAGACTCATGACTCGATACAAAATAAGATCAGCCATTAGACTCATTACACTGGCTTCATATTTATGCAGTTTGACTGGTCCCGGAATAGGAAGGCAGCATAGGGTATATCCAAGGATATAATGTTGTCTTCATTTCAAATTGAATTTATACATATATACAATAATATACTTAGTTTTTAGCACCAAAATGTTTATAAACCAGTACGTGTGTACTCATTTTGTACAATACTTCTGAACCAAAGTGCTGGACCAACATGATCAGTAGCAAATTGGAACAACTTCATACCTGAAGCATGTGATCAATTCGTCCGCGTGTGCTTCCTGTCAACCTCTCCATCATAAAAGATCCATATGATGTCTCTTCCTCTTCTTCAGAACTCTCTCCTACAATACAGGTAGGCAAGAAATTGAACAAAAATACAAGGGGACAATTGTCACATATATATTGCAGGATTAATTAAGAAAAAATAAATAATTTAACTACCCAAAGACTATTTGAAGCTGTCAAAACGGAATCAAACACGTAACTTTTTTGGTATTGCTATGTTATTTATAATAAAGGGGGCGAACTGGAACAGTGGTAAAACTGTTCCTTCATGACTGAAAGGTCATGGGTTCGAATCCAGGAAACAGCCTCTTTGCAATTATACAAAGGTAAGGCTGCGTACAAGGATTTCCTCCACCCCACACTCGCTAGTTGGGTTTAACGGAGAGTGATTTTTTTTTTAATGTTATTTATAATACACATTTTACAACCAAAACCATAGATGCATACACATATATTGACATTAGGAACAAAAATTAAATAAAAGATAAAGCAAACAGTAAGATTTAATTTTATGAGTTAGATAAAATGTTATAGCCAGAGCTAATATAAATATAATAATACTGTTAAAAAGTTAAGTGTGGAATTTGGCAAGCATGCCCATTAGGTTTAAAAAAATATAAGTTTGGTACTATTTTCACGGAATAACAAACTATAAACATAAACAAACGTATTACCCACTTTATAATAATAAAATAAAATGTAAAAGAAGAGGAAATTACATATCTAGCACAACAATTGTTGGAAACCATGTAAATGGTGTTTAGGTTCATTGCATACACTAATTAGAATCGTGTAATTATGGTTGGGATAACCATGATATCTGTATTTATTATTTTTTGGCTATATAATCTAGTATTTATTATATAGTTTAGACACACGGATTTCACCAAAAGTCTCTTGTGTCCTCCTTCCTTAACAACACTGTTCAACATATCCAGTTTTTTGTGTCTTACATAATTATTTACCCAAAAAGTCAGTCAATGAAAATTACTGCCTACAAGAGCTACAACCTATTTACCCAGTGCCAGTAGAATTGTTACTGTTTATTTATTTTATTTTTTTTCTCTGGGTTTATGGGAGTCCATCTCCTTAAGGAAAGTAAAATACAGTAAGGCAAGACATCCTCCTCTGAAAAGCAAAACAGGAAAAGCACAATATCAAGTACCTTCACAAGTCTGTGAAAAGAAAAGCCACTTCTAAATAAAATGCAAGTGGAAAAGGCCATACAGATTACAATATCCATTTTCACAGCTACAACATCAGTGTTCTAAAAAGATCAGCATTCTCAAACTCATTATATGAATTTGAAATTCATAAAAAAGACGTTATCAAATGAAAACAAACTTCGAAGCCTAAATTACCTTCTATGTTCTCCATATTTCTTGATTGACAAACTGTGAGTATCTTAACCTGCATAGAAAAGAGAAATAATCATCACCATGCACAAGACTAAAAACTCAAATATCATAAGTGTGTGCGCATTCAGTTCAATCTGGCATACCTAAAATAAATTCTGTGCTTCTCAGTTTCAATTATAAGTTTGCATGTCTGGGAATAATATTATTATTAGAGAAATATGATATAAAACCATTAATGTTGACTTCACCTAACAACTTAAACTTTTGGGTTGAAATGATTTTTGACATTATATCAGAGCCTCTATAACCAAGTGGTCACAAGTTGGATTCTCATCTCTACCCATTCTATTAATAAATAATTAAATATTGTAGAGTTTCTTAACACATATCAGTGGGCCTGTACACTGTCTACCCTTCAATCCCAATGGACTCTTTGTGAGGGGGCTTGTTAGAAAAATATAATACAAAAATATTAATGTGACCTTGATTGAATTGGTTCTTTACAAATATATTGTGTGTTCTCCATATTGAGCTGGGCTAGTTACAACACTTTTACATGTACTACATTTGGCTTATTACTAAGTTTTTATTCATATTAAGAAATATTAATCTGAATGAAAATACCGAGTCCTGAACTCCACTCTAAAGCTAGTAACTTAGTAAGCTATCAAAATTAAGCAACTTAAAATTTAACTTTTAAACTTAACCACCACTACGGTGGCCACAATCAACATCTTCTCCTTAGGTGGTTGTATTATTTTCGTCTAACAACAATTAACATATATCCCTCTTTACTTTCGTTCCTCCTTTAAGATTCCAAAAAGAGTAGCAGATAAGAGAATATAATGAAAGATCTTTGGCCAATTGTAGATGATTGAATTGAAGAGGAGCATTTGATAAGTAGCCAAACCTCTGGTGTAACCAAGAAAAGGGGAAACTAGGCTTAGGTAAGACGTTTAAAGTAATTTTTTTTAGGTAACTGAATTAGAGTGGTTGAGCACAAGCTAGTGGTCAACGCTACCCATGTAAGTCATTAGAATTTCATATCTCAGCTATATACATCTTTTATTCCTTTGATTGACTTCAAGGGACAACACAAATCTCTAATTTTTGTTACCCACTAAAACAAGTTACGAAATCTTGTTCACAACACAAAAAAAGAAAAGGACCAATAATCCCTACCCTTTCATTTTTTCAAGGGTATTATTATAATGAATTTTTCTTTATTCAATCCATGGATATCACAATCTTTAGTCATGTGTATTGGTCATCAAACAACTAACAAAACAAAAAATTATACTACGACTGAACCACTAGTGTTATACTGTTCTATTTATACTGTCCTTCAATATGCATCAAACGTAACTTACATGGATTAGGAAAGATTGCATACTCTAGTTACTTGTCAATCTAATTTTATCAAACCTATGGACAGGCCTGCCAGATGTCAAATAAGACACAACTCATATTTTCAACATCAGCAACACCTTTATCTCAAACTAGTTGGGTCAGCAGTCAATAAATCCAAAAACACAATAAAAGATTGAGGAAAAAAAGGAAAAGAAATAAACAAACAAACAATTATAATAATAATAGTAAATAAAAAATAAGATAAAATAAAATAGCTTGTTCCAAGCGAAGGTAAAGGAGGAGGGCTGGGATCAGGTGTAGCGAGCCGACCGTAAAAGAAAAAAGCTATCCTTATGAGGGAAAAATTAATATGCTCCAGACCCACTACTTATACAGTGGTCCCTTTCCCCTAAATGGAAAATTTTCTTCCATTTCTATCCCTCTTTTTTTGATTCCCCCCCCCCCCTCAATCCCTCCTTTTTTTTCTATTTTGGGGAGGGACTACCATGGTCCAGGCCCACAAAAAAACTTCTCCCTTACGAGCTGAACACAACCCTATTTTCAGTAATCAATGTTTTTTATTTTTTATCGTATTCTGTTATCAATATTTTTCCAATGATTTTCTTTGCATTCTGATTGATTCCTGAGATTTCACCAAATGGGTTCCAGGTCGTCTACCAGAACAATATTGAACACCGTTCTTTTAGTCCTTTCACGCTTCCTTCTTGATCACTATGGACTATGGAGTGAAGGCCTTTATGAAGATTTGTTACTTTTCTGTTCTAAGGTGTAACTGGCTGCACCATAATACTCTTATCTTCAAGGACGCAACTCAATTGTTAATCTTTGTTATGACTAAATTGTTTTATGGCCGGCCTTTGAGTAAAGGAAAAGTCCCAAACAGATTTGCAAAGAGATCAGAGGCATTGATGTTTCTCTTTGTTGCTTCCTTGATTTCTCGTTCTTGCATTGCTAAAGGGGGATATATGTAATTTCTCTCCCTGATAAAATCTTTTCTTTCTTATTAAATAATGATAATAAAAATTAATATGTCTACATATATTCCATGTGAAATTCACAAAAAATATCAAAAGCTAAAGTATAATAATAATAAATTCTAAAAGATATTTTAGAATTATAATTGAAATCCATAGTCTTCTTGCTTCACCTTTAAACTTTTTGTCAGCTTTAACACTTAGTTATTTTTTGTATACAAAAAAGAGGAACTCACACTTGCAGATTTCATATAAGCCTTCATTGCCTGAGTGCGAACTGCTACATCTTCAGTAAATTCCTACACCAAGATTTAGGGGATTATTGGAGACAGATATAACGGTTCAATGCAATCACATAGTACTAGAATCTCTGTTGCCTCACCTGAAATCCAATATGCAACCTTTTTCCTCCTCTGTGATACGGAATCAAAACAGGGCGTTTGCCGATGTACTCTTTGCAGACAAGTGGCTCTATCCTGTAGTGAATTTATAAAATAGCATCTAAAATCTCATACATATTTCTTCCAAAATATCAGACAGAATTTTGAAAAAGAAATGATTAGCAAAGCCATGTTTGAATCAGTATCTATCACTCCACATGCTAACTTATACTGTGTTAAAAAATTATAGTTTAGGGTAGGGGAGCAGAAAAGAGAGAATGACAGCAAAAAAGTAACACTGAATATATTCTTGGAATACAATATGTTAACATACCTTATCCTAAAACTCCTATTTATACTAATAACTGGGTCAAGTGCTAGTGCAACTAGTACAAGCCCAAGTCCATTAACAAAAACACTAAAACATAATAAAATAAGGAAACAGATCAAGAGACATATTCTAAGACCATAAGAATTTAGTAAACATAAAGAACCAGAGCATCAAAACAATCAGGGGAAAACAATACAAATCAACTGGTTGCAAAGGTAAAAGGGGCTGAAATTACGGCAAACCTGTATGCTACTGGATCAAAGGGGTGAAAAATGTTGAACATCTGTCGACAAGCTGGCATCTCTTCCCTTATATTTTCCTGCTCCCAATATTCTTGACCTCTGCCTGGAATGAACAAGAAATAAAATATAGTTATCAACTTTAGATGTGTATTATGATTAAAAACAGGACGTTTTAAGTGACTGGCACTTACATTATAACCTTTTTTTTCTGAAAAACATTATACTTATAAATTCTAGCCTTAATCTAATAAAGTCAAATGAAAATGAATGGAAGTAAAGTTCAAAAGCACACATAGCGAAAGCTGATCATAGCCATAGCCTATTGAAGTATACAATTTTTTTTAAAAACAGAAAAAGAAATTATAGTCAAAAGAAGAGGGGAGAAAGTACACTACTGGGAAGACAAGATATTCACCAGAAAAGAAAAAGTAAAAGGGGAACAAAGAATCAAGGAGAATAAAACATGCAAAAAGGCTATCCAGTTTCACAGATCTTGGTGAATATCAGAAACCGAAACGGAAACTCCTCTGAATAAATCATGAGAAGAACATCATAAAGAAGCTGGCTTAAATTCTACTGAGCGTAAGTACAGATTCATCAGATATTATTCAGCTTTAAGCTAAACATACTTTTGGAACCCGGTCAGTCAAAACCCAGTCCCTATGCATATCTGGCCTAGAAATATCCTTATAAAACCAATATGCATAAAATCAATCATGAGAAGTATGAACCACACTCCAGCCAAACGGAAATAGAAACTCCTCCAAATCAATCATTATAAGAATACGATAAAAAATTGGGCTTAAATTATACTGATTATAAGTACAACTTCATCAGATATTATTCGACTTAAAGCTAAAGATACTTTTGCAAGCTGATCAGTCACAAAAAAATTTACATAAAAGAATTTATGAAGGAAAAAAAAAAGCATAAAACTTGAGAATCAGGAATCTTCCTAAGGTCACAAAGAACTACAGAGGAAAGAAACTTAGAAAAAATAGGCCTTTGAATGCTTGGCCTAGAAATATCCTTATTAAACAATGTGCATAAAAATCATAATGAAGCTAAGAAAACAAGTGTGCTTCATAACAGAAGTAGAGGAAAAAATTTACAGACGAAACATATGAGCTACCTCCAGCCAAATACACCAGAGTCTTGGAAAAGAGCAAAATGCCAAAGATTCACATTGCAAAAAGAGGTTTATGCATCTTTACAAATCACTCGAGTTAATCCTATTAAGACAGCTGTCCAAACAATTGCTTTATCATGGAATTTTGATCTTCCGAAAAGAATTAGTTAATGAATACTGTGGAGAAAGATTAGAAATAAAAATCTGAAATAAGGATTTAAAGATAAAATCTCTTGAAGGATCTAAAGTCAAAGCATGAGCATCCGGGATAAGAGAAAAACAGAAAGTATAAAAAATCCCCAGCAAATAAATTAAACCTGTAAGACAAAATATTGCATGCCATCTCTAATACAGAATTTGCATACTATTGCTAGGGTCTCTAAGTCATACATTGGTGTACAAGTGGTTCATCAAAATGGGGAAATAAAGTGGATAATGTGCTACGTTGTAAAAGGAACATCTTCAAAAAGATCTATCAAGATCAGACGTAAAATTTATAATATCATTAATCATATACATAAGACATGCTAAGAAATTATTACCAATCCCAATTCGGATATTACGAAGTGCAAGAAATACACCAAGAGGGGATCCAACAGCAAAGAATGTATCAACCTGGCATGAATGCAGTATTAGTCATGTGAGCAACAAGATATATACTGTGTCACATTTGCTATGGAAATTATTAATGACCTATCTTTTGTTAGAGATGTGTCTGTTAAAAATACTAAAGGAAACGCGTATATCAATAAAAACATATATAGAGTTGTACATGCCCAAAACAAAGTTCTTATTTGTTTGCAAACCTTGAATTGAAGCTTTGTGTACTTGATATATGGAGCACAACTCCTTGGTGCATCTTGTTTAGAAGGTAGCTTTTTAGATAGCTGCCGTACTGCCACAAGCATGTAAACATCCTTATTTGCTTTGATTTATAAATTAACAATCAAAATGAATATAGAAAACATCTTAAACTTTAAAACGACAAAAAAAAAAAAAACTAGTAACAACCAGAATGCAACTCTTCTTTGGTATGACCATCGCCACAACGTGATTGTTCAGCTAGATTGGCTTTCAATGAATCAATCTAAAAAAATAAACTGTCAGTTACAGGCAACATATAAAGGATTAAAGGCGGTTAATGACAGTAGTAGGGGTAATGTAGTACTACAAGAGGATTTCAGTACTTCCTAAGAGTTCCATGTACACCCTACATATGTAGTATATGTTCACACCAAACCCAATTGATTACTGCTTCCCAGTTACTAAGTCACACAATATGTACATATACCCCTCTGCATTGTGCACCCACATGTGATTAACTTATTGGAAGCAGATTAGGGGATAGTTTATGCATTAGCTTTGCTGAATTAGTAAACAGCTTCATGCGTCGGACTTTTATCATGAATTTTTCTTTTCATTGTGTAACCAGTACATGTGGCCATGTGGATCTTGTCATATCATAGGTTGAATCATGTCATGTTTTGTCTGTCAGTGGTATAATTTATGATTCTAAATCAAAGCTTGGTTAACATAAAAAATAATATTCTGTTTTATAAAATAGATATTTTTTTATTTTTTACTTTAATTTGCTTCATCTTTAAGGAAAGGAATAGTGTTAATACTAAGGGTGATTTTGTGTTTTATGGCTTCTCAAAATCCCTCCAACTTTCTTGAAAGGAGAAAACGGTCTAGAAAAATCCATGAAAAACAAAAGATTAAAAAGAAAAGGAAAAGGACAAAACTGGAAACTAACCTCTTCCCTGAGCTTCGAGATAACTTCATCCTTGTTGCTTGTACACTCACATTCTTCATTAGCCAATGGCTCCATTGGTAGCCCAACATTCATGTTCTCACGCTTATCCAATGCACCCATTTTCTCAAAAAGAATGTCACTAGAATCAGAAAGGAACTCAGAAACATCTCCCTCATTACTTGGTTTCAGAGAGTTAGATCCTGCAGTAAATTTGTGTACACTTGATAACACAGGGTTTAATTCTGAAGAAGTCTGTTGCGTACTCTTCTTTTCATCAGAGGGGCTCACCATGCCTAATGTGTCTGCCTCCATTTCTGAAGTCGGTTGCGTACTCTTCTTTACATCAGAGGGGCTCACCATGCCAAATGTGTCATCCTGATCGATTGATGAGTGCTGAAAGTTGTGGTTTTTCTTATCAGGGAGTGATTCCTCATTTTCAGCATGTTCCTTATACATCCAATCCATTGGAAATGGGGATGACAGATTATCTTGATGGCAGAGTATATCATATGAGAGGACACTTCCCAGAGAATGTCCATATAATGAAATCTACACAAAACTCAGCATAGAATGAACCAACATAAATATTGAAAATGCAGAGAGGAAAAATGACGCAAATTTTCTCACTATTAGCATACCTTTCCATCATATCCAGGATTCCTCTTGAGAAACTTCAAATATAGTCGATTCAGTTGGTTGGATACCTAGAAAAGTGTAAATTCACTGGTCAAAACAAAAACTTTTTTTTTAATAGTATAATGTCTAAATTTTCAAAGCAACCCATCCAACTCCTAAGAAAAAGGAAATGAGAATGTCATTTGCATCTGGTTTTTAAAAATTGGATATCTCTGCAGTGTAGTTGTAAGCAATTGTAAAATGCAAAGTAGATTTTTTTTTTTTAGTGCAATTTTTGCAATTGCAAAATAGGTCCAGAAACAAGCATTCACATGCAACGGGTTTCGCAAAAGTCAAACTCTTTTAAGCTCTTAAAATGTCGAGTTCCTATAGGAAATTAAAGCAAGAATCAACATGGTAGTCAAAATCAAGATCCTACCCGGGATCTGAAAGAGAGAGGAACACGTAAATAGTGTGATCATAATACGAATCGTAAGATTGCGTTTAGGGTACAAAGTTATATTCATATACAATAGCATAAAGAAGCTCTTCCTTGGCATTCTTCTCTCAAATTCTTAAAAATGTTATTGATGTGGATTGAGTGCTTACTCCCATTCACTTCAAAATATTTCCAGAGCTCTCAACCTCTTCCTTCCTTTTTTTTTTTCACCAATATCCAATATCCTTTACTTCATCACTAACAGATTTACAAGCTCCAATATCCTTTTATGTTCCTGCCAAATGTTGCTTCAATCAGTAAATCCAGTTTATCATCTCGTGACAATATTTTCATCTAATTTTTCTGGCATCTCTATCAACTGAAATACCATTCTTCTACACCGCATCAGTCCTATTTCCAGAAGCATTCTTGTGAATTTTAGAACCTCCCACTCACAGGGACAGCAGAGGCAGCACTACATCTGCCACCACAACCACTAGCCCCATTTTAAGACATTTTCAATGCAGCAAGAGAGAGAAGGAGAACAGCATAACAATGGATAAGATGCATTCTCAAGAAAGAATAATAGCAATTACATAGTTCTTTGAGCGTCTAAGATACTGTAGTGTAATGCTAGTGACACATAATCAGATGCAAAATATTGAAATACAGATGTTCTTCATATTTTTTATGTGCAATACAGATGTCAAAATTATAGAAGAAAAATAGGAAAAAATTGAAATAACAAGAACTGATAAAAATTTAAAGGAAGATTAAGAAAAACAATGAAAGCAGTACACACAACCACAATACCGAGTCAATTATGTCTTGACAGTAAATTGGGCTCATGTAGTACAACACATCATGAACAGTTGCACTTAGCGTGACACGCAAGCCCCGCACTCCATCCAAAGTTATTTTCTCAACAGCCGTTTCACCGCTCAGCTTCAAACCTTTCCTCCACTAGATAACATGAAATCATCAATTAACTAAAGTCAAATAAAAGAAAGATTATAACTAACATTAGCAAATTCAATAACTGAAGGTACAAGGTTTTGGCAAAAATTGCAGTGCGCTCTTATGCACACATTTGAAGCATTTGTTTGGAGTGAAATGCTCACATTTTTAAAAGGATTTCTCCTTGCACCTAAACATGCAATGAGATTGGATTATGTTAATGGTGTCTCTTTGGTGTTCAACTTATGGCTATTTCAAGGATATTTCTCTGTCTGACAGACAATAGATTGTGCAGCTTGCTACTGGAGAGAACAACATATCATCTTAAAAGAAAACAAATGGAACAAAAATAATTGCCAAGTTCAGACTTGATTCCAATTCTACCAAAAGTAATTCCAGCATTCATTATATATGCTGTCTAAATTACCATAAGTACTTCTCATCTAAACACATGGCATAGCTCCAGGAAACAAAAATCTATCAGCACCACAAATGCTCAAAATTGGGATTTGATGCAAGTTTCTTAGTATTCGGTACAAGCCACGATTCAGGAAACAGGTCTTCGGATCTATGATACAAATCTCAATTTAGTCACTATGGATTAGCACACAATCAGTTTGAATTTTAACCGTGATATCAAAAGAAGGTACGATGTGCCAAAATGAAACATCATAGTGATAAACAGCTTAATTTTGTAGAAAAGGGGGACATTCTAAAAGACATCTAAACAGAGGAGAAACAGAAAGCTGTCATGAACACACATAAACACACAGAGAACAACATATCAGGTACCTGGCATGGGATAAAGAGGACCCTTTGAGTGCCACGTTGGTGTGGAGTAAGGTGCTGCTCTGCAAGACTTGCTGTAATATGCCGAAAATTGCCCACATCATCTACTAAATTAGATTTTTCCAATCTTTGACCAATCCCATGAACCATAAATACCAAGTGCCCAACAGGAACCTACAAACATGCAATCGATATCAAGCAAACCAAGTTAGGGCCGGGGGAAGCTGTACCATATGATCAAGTTCAGTTTCTTTGAAAATGATAAAACAAAAAGAGTTCCAGGTGTCAGCAGAAATGTATGGAGACCTATAGATTAATAAGAACATAAGGAGACTAGTGAGAGACTTAAGTATAATGATGATCATAATCTTGATTTTCTGTAACATACCTGCGAACAGTAATCATCCATCTCCTCCTCCTTCTGCTGCCTTAATTCATCCTATTAAAAGTTATAAGTTAATAACAATAGGATTGATATCTATTTATGTTCTTCCAGAAAGAAGGAACATCTATTTTATTCAACTATTAACTAAAGATCATCTACAATATGAAATCAAATACAAATACAAATACAAATACAAGATGAGAGATATTGGCGACCAAAACAAGTTCAAAATAAAATATTGTAATTACAAGAAAAATAGTAAAATTTGCCCATTCCAATTGTCATCAATTTTGAATATGATACAGTTTTCGATTTTCTATAATAAAATATGTATTAAAGAATAATTGATAAATAAGGGCATGGTTGACACAACTACAAAATATGTATGTCAGCAAAACAACCCCTCATTAATCACAGGAATTGTAGAAAATACAATTACATAGCAAAATTAGGATGTATCATCCACGTCCACCTATGGAAAGATTGAGGAGCTCTAGTAATGGCTGATTATCTATACCTATGGTATACTTTATAGTGTGAAGGGAGAAAAAAGCAGAACACCTGGGTTGGTTTTGGTGAATTTGATGGGGAGTAGCCACGCCTTAGCTTGATTGCATTTCTGGTAAAATTAACAAAACTAGAAAAGCCAGAAGCATCAACATTTAGCCAGGCTTCCCAGCTATCATCTTCTCCTGTGAAAAGGGCATGCAGGCCCTGCATGATCAATACCAATATACAATAATGTACCAGGTATTAACAACCAAAACAATCTCTATCCATCAAACAAAGCAAATAAATTATAATATCTTTTTCTAAATAATCTGCATACTTGGGTGGAGCCTTGCAAATCAACTCGAGCAGCAAAAAGTCCTGATGGTTGAAATGTTCTCCGGTGCCAAACCTATAGAAACCAATCAAAAAAACCTTTTACTTTCTGAAGCAAAGAAGACCACAGATTGAAAACTGGCTATCCTCTTCCCCACTCTAGCTCAAATCCCTGGCCCAAAAAAAGATTTAAAAAGCTACACTACACAGGAGCCAGAGAGAAAATTATCTAAATAACAATAACTAATTTGATGCATTGTTACTTAGCGTCAGTTTTAAGAGAAAACAAAACAAGATAATTTTTTTTATTTAAAAAAAAAAAGATTTTGGGAAGTGATCTAAGGAAGGAAAGGACCTTTGAGAGTGCAATATTTGCTGCTATTTGATGATTTAACTGAGGGATGCTAAAATCTTCAGTGATATGTACTTGCATTACATTGGCATCTTTTTTAAGGGATGAAGGGGTTTTATTAGCATTTTTGTGGTGCTCCAGCCACACCTACATTAGAGGAGTGTCTTTGGTGGATATGCAACGAGACTGACAAGTTCTACTTAGATTAAATGTTTAATTTGGCTGTTATTTTTTTTTTTTTAACTCTCTTTTAGGATCATAAAGTATCCTCTGATCTTATACTATTTTCTCATGAAATTTCTTCTTCTATAAGTAAATAAAATAAAAGGAGGCAAAGAAATAGAGCATCACAATAACTTGGCCATTTGTTAATAGAGAAAGAAATATTGTTAGAGATGAGAAAGAGAATATTTCAAGAGCGGAGGGTAAGAAATCCTCACAAAAGAAACCATGACATACGAAATCAGAACGAACAAGTAAAGCACATCAAGAACAAAGTTTGTCAGCCTCTCTCTATACGCAAACCAAGAAACCCCTATGAAATAGGCATTTACCAAGCAATTTGAAGAAAAAGAGCAAGAGTTTTCATAATTTTATGTCAGAACCACACTTACTGCTAATCATTTTAAAAGTTATAACAATAAGTTCTGCATTGGAAAAAGTAAATTGAACAATTAGACAGACCTGGCTATGATAAGCAATCTCTAGTTGTTCAGCAACATCTTCCCGAAGTGGTAGCCAATCGAGGCCCCCTTTACGAGCAAACCAATGGCCTCTTAGAACACGCCTATTTTCTCCATTCCAATAAACAGGGAAACAATGTCTCTTAATCAAATCTACCTGCATTGATGAGCATTCCCTTAAAAAGAAGTTCTCAATTTATTTCTTTTTTAAAAAAGAAAAGCCATATTCCCTCATTATGAAAATGTGCAAATTTGATATGTGCTTAATGACATTCCAAATATCCTTAGAAGCACAAGTAACAAATAATAAGTTCTGGTGAAAATAAATGCCAAAGCACTTCATCCTCTTCGATGTAGTTGAAATGCATTTAAAAAAAAAAAAAAAAAAAAAAAAAAAAAACCTTGACTTGTGTGGGTAGGGGTGAAAAAAATTCTTATACGTAGTCTTTCCTTTGCATTTTAGCAAAAAGATTATTTCTTAGATTCGAACCTATTAAACAATAATATAAATCATTAAAAAGACCATCACCTAATAGCTTAAGCTTTTGGATTGAATTGGTTCTTTACATGGTATCAGAGTTTCAATGACCATTAGGTCACGAGTTCGATCGTCACCTCCCTCCACTTTCTAGTGGAATTAAATAAACACAAGGTAAATCAAAAATTGGACCTATGCAATATCCACGCTTCAAGCCCAAAGAGCTCTTGCGTGAGAAGGTGTGTTAGAGAATAATATAAACCATAAAAAAGCCATCACCTTAACAGCTTAAGCTTTTGGGTTGAATTGGTTCTTTATAGAATCCATGACTTTCAGTCACAATGTAGCAGCTTTATCATTGCTGGAGCTTGAACCTCATGTCATTGAGATGTATAAGTTAAAAAAAAAAAAAAAAACCTATAACGCTGTTATTTAGGACCCTGCGTCAGATCCAATAACAAGCAAGATATACCAAAAAAAAGACATAAAACATTCACACATAAAAGAAACTTATTGGTTTTGTGGGGAAAAAGGTTGAAATAAACACAAAAATTAGTTTTCCGTTTATCCTTTCCATTTGTTTTTAGTCCAACCTTTTTTTTGGTTCCTCTTTCCAAGAAAGTAAGAATATATGAGAAAGCACCAAGGCTTAGAAGAAAAGTAGAAAATTGAGCTGACAAGTTCAGAACACAAAAAAGTTTCAACCACAAATCAGCCAAAGAGTGTGAGGGATAAAACTTAAAAGAAGTCATTCGTATTATAACACATGAAAAAAATTTGTGCAAGAACAAATCATCAAATTTCCACTTAATGTGCTATGGAAATGCATGAAGCTATGATTATTAAGACTACTAGGAAAAGATGACACAAAAAATAAAACCAAAACCTCGTAGAGTCCACCCTTTACAGGGACACCAACTCTCTCTTCCTCTATTTCATATAGTTCAGTTGACTGAGTATGCCCCAGAAAAGATCCATCACGATGCTTGTCGGTGCTGGAACTTGGTCGTTCTCTTGGGCCTTCACTACATTCTGCATATTCTCTCCACCAACTAGAAAGTAATTCTTCCTCTCTCTAACAATGCAAATACAACAAAAGATTCTCACTATTTAAAGGTAAAGCCAGCCAACCATGATTCAAATCAAAGACAAGTAGAAAAATTTATCCAAGTATACATTTTATAAAAATGACCTGCAAGAAAGATGCTTCAATTGCCAGAGAATCTCTCATGCCAAAACGAAAATAGTCACTCTTGCCCACTATCTCTGTGGAAGGGGCTGAGGCTGCCAACTCTGCAACCAAATACAAGTTCATCACCGCAATTACTAATACTAAAACCCTATTACATGAAGAGAGAGAGAGAGAGGTTTGATTTGTGATTTGTGATTGTGAGTGAATGGAGTTTGAGGTAAGATGTGTGGAAGAAACAGAGAAACATACCATTGGGGGCCAAAGGGATCTTGCAAAAGTACCACCTAACATCACCGCCATCAGAAGGGCTAGCAGTTTGTGCAAGATACTTGTGCCTTGCTTTGGAATGTTCGATCTGGTCCTCCAATCTCGCAATGTTTGAAGGCGTGTTTTTCAGCAAGTCAGGGAGAGTTGCATCCACCTCGCTATGCTGCTCTTCGCCTTCCGCCATCGCCGATTTGAGAATCAATGCTCTTCGCAACGGTTACGTAACTTGGAACGGAAGGTGCCAACTGCCAAGGCCAAAAGGTAAAGCCCAACCTTGCCCACTCTGCCTTCCCAATTATTATATTAAACAAAAATAGCATCCAAATGACAACGATGCTATGCGATGCCATGCGTTGAACGGCAGGTGAATTCAATCGCCACTCACCAATATCATAAATATTTAAAATTACAAATAAGACGAAGGATATATTGACAAAATAGTTTATAAATTTTTAGGGTTCAGTTTTTCTGTAAATAATGTAACTAATTGAGTCCAAAACGACGACACGACATTGTTTTGGGACATAAATAAAAGTACTTTTATAATTATAATTTATTACAGGATTATAATAGTCAGTCTCATTAAGTAAATTTAATTTTTCAAACCAAAACGACATCGTTTATGTCTTATTCATAAGGCTTATAAATTTTTACAAATTATATTACGTCTTATCTATAAAATTTTATGTCTTAGTGGTAAGATATAGTGTAGTTTATAAATAAAAAATTTGTAAATATAACATTGGGAAAAATGTTTCTGCAGTTAATGTAGATAAGTTATCCTCATTTATTCTCAAAACAACATCGTTTTCGTATTGAAATCTTAAAAAATTATAAATATAAAGACTATTATAATTCTAAAATAAATTAAAATTACAAAAACACCATGATTTTCGCCCCAAAACGATGTCGTATTGGGCTTACTGCAGATAACTTATTTGCAATAATGGTAGAACACCGTGATTTTCGCCCCAAAACGACGTCGTATTGGGCTTACTGCAGATAATTTATTTGCAATAACGGTAGACAAAACGAACCCTATAACTAAGGGTATTCATCAATCGATCTAAACCGATTCAAACCGCGGTAACCGAACCGAAAAATCGATAACCGATAACCGAATAAACCGAAAACCGAAAAAAAACCGCAAATTTTAATGGGATTGGATCGATTTTTGGATGGGTTGATAAAAATCGATCCAATCCAAACCGATCCAATATATTAATTTTCCTCTACTTATTTGGGTCTTTTCCTAATCATAGCCTAAAAATTTCTAAACTCAAGACCCATTAACCCATCAACTAAACCCAAGAAAAAATTTAGTTACATCTCATCAACAAAATTTTATCTTTGTAGAGCTTCATATCTCATTGCCCAAACAAAAAAAACTATATTTAGTTTACTAATGCTTTTGTATTTTAATTTTTTTTTTACAAAGTCAATATATACAAAAGTTGTTACTTGCATAATAATCATGAAATAAATTTTAGGATTTTCAAAAAACCGAAAATCGATCCAATCCAATCCAAAAAAAATTGGATCGGATCGGATCGGATTTGAAAAAAAATCCTAACCGAATGGATGATTATATGATCAAACCGAAGGAATTGGATTTGATATTTTTGCTTCCAAAATCGATCCAATCCAAACTGCGAACACCCCTACCTATAACCTTTCCTAATAAGACAGAGTTATATTGAAAAAAATATCTACGAACTTAATTTTTGCCTTTTTTTGTAAGCAATTTTTGCCTTTTTTATTTTGGGTAAGCCAATTTTTGCCTTTTAATTTGCAAATAAAATGGTTTTTTTTCTTAAAGAAATTATATTAATTTTCAACAAATACTTTTATAAATATTCAAAAAATTAAGACAAAATACAGAAAAGAATATAAAATCCCTATTTTCATGGCAACAAGTGTATTTGGTAGTTCACGCTTGACAACTATATAAACAAATAATTATGTAAATAAAATTTTTTAGATTATATGAAGAGGAAGGATATTGTGACAACCAAGTTGTGTTACTACCAAGTGACTACCAATTAATCTCACTGTTAGATCGATTATGTTGATCCAACGGTTATATTTATTTTCATCTTTGTATGGTTATGATTTCCCATATTTAAAGTGAAAGCATTAAATATGAAAAATCATAACCATACAAAGGTGAAAATAAATATAAAGTAGTAAATTTGGGAAATCATGATCATACAAAGATGGAAATAAATATAACCGTTGAATCAACATAATCGATCTAACGGTGAGATTAATTGGTAGTAACACAACTTGGTTGTCACAATATCCTTCCCCTTATAGGATGAATACCAAAAAAAAAAAAAAAATAGATTATAAGAAACCTCTACATTTTTTAGATATGTAACTATTTAATCACTGTGTTAAGATGAATGAATTAAATCAATTTCGTTGGGGGCGTTTGGTACGCGGTATTCTCCAGAATTTCTGAAAAACTGAATTTTTTTAAATTTTTAATTTTCGAATATTTTCGTAAACTGGATATAAAAATCATATTTCTGAAAATCGAGATTCTCGGATAAAAAAAATTCTCCTCTACCACCCCCTCTAAAAGATATCGAATCAATTCTTACTAAAAATTGAACCCCAAGGATAGCTCAGTTAACAACTGAACTTTTAAGGATTTGCTTAGGTGAGGGGTTCAAACCTTGTCTCAAGCAAATTCTTAAAAAATCTCTGAGTACAAGGTGAATAGAGGAGGTTGAATGGGAATACCTTTCAAATTATAAAAAAAAAAAAATTGTTTGAGTTGCACAGCTTGAAGGTAGATGATGCTATTGGTTTCGCATAAAAATATTCCAGCACTCTGATGATCTTGAATCCTTACGCTTCTTTGATTAAGTTCTTGAAAGCTCGGGATCATAATCATGATAAGGAAGAGGTGAATCTTTCCTGGGGAATGCTTTGAGGGCAACAGTAATAATGCTATCAACAAGTCATATATATAACCACCAATGGCAAGATGGTAGGACTTAGGAGGATGATCAAAGCAACCACTTTTTGAAAGGGGAGGAGGGGAGACCAATATTCTTCAGAAAAACTAAATCCTCGTTGACATTTATAACACCATAATAATTGCTTAGGGATATAATAAAAAGCAATGCCAAGATGGAATTGAAACAAAATATCAAACTTCAACTCAAATAAAAAAAAAAGCTATCATTTTGATGCAAACATTATAAATTATATGTGTATACATAAAGTCACAAAATTATTCATATATTATATGTTTGTCCATTTATAACGGATCAAGTTATAAAAAAAATAAAGAATCTTCACCATATATAAAATATAATTCTTACATAAAATATAAAAAAAATATTATATCAAGTATGTTATATGTTAGATTTTAGGGAAAAGTTAAAAAAAAAAAAAAACTTACACCCCATGTTTTTTTTAAATCACTCAATTGCATGTGATTTTTTTCATCCACACTTTTTCTTATCACTATTAAAAAATTAACTAAGTATATCTTCATTAAGTATCTATGATGTATTGAAGGAATAGAATAAGGTCCCCAAATATCAGCACGAATCAATTCAAAAGGTTTTGTACTTTTGATAGAACTAAGAGAATAAGGCAATTTCTTTTGCTTTGAAAGATGACATGTATCACAAGGAATTGTATTTTTACAAGAAATAAAAGGAAAATGTAAGTATATGGCTTTAAGAGCATAATCATATGGATGTCCAAGCCTTAAGTGCCACAGATTTTCTTGGTACGAGGTTGTGTTATTACAAGAACTTGAATTGACAGAATATCTTTGCTTTTCACCATCATGTTGAAGAATGTATAATCTATTCAAATGCTTAGCTGAACCAATCGTCCTCCTTGATGAAATCTGTATAATGGAACATGTTAGATCTTTAAAAATGGCATAACAACAAAGATCTTGTAAAAGTCTCTTTATGGAAATCAGATTAACATGGAAATTTGGAACAAAAAGAACATTTTTCAAGGTTATGGTATCTGATAGATTGATGGTGCCTGAGTGAGAAGCAATTGTTTTCGACCCATCAGGTAATGTAATTGGTATTGATTTGATTTTGTTGATCAAAGAAAATTGAGAGGTTAAATGAGCTATATGGTCAGTAGCTCCAGTGTCCAAGATCCAAAAAATAGGTTTCTCACCTGTGTTTGCAGAATCAACATTATAAACAGATGTTTGAACTATATTGGAGGCATGTGATTGATTGGTTTCTTTTGATCTTTGTAGCAGATTCAACAATTCTAGATGTTGCTCTTTGGTGAAAGTTGCTCCCAAAGTGAATTCAAAATGATCAACTACATCTTTCTTCTTCAATAGCTAAGTTAGCCATATGATTTCTTGTTTGATATCCAGGAGGAAAACCATGTTTCCTATAACATGTTTCCACTGTATGATTTGTCATTTTGCAATGAGTGCAAAATTTTGATGCATTGCCTCAACCTCCTCCATAATTGCTTCTGCCACGACCTCTACTTGCAATTCCACCTTTGCCTCTGCCTTGTTCAATTGCATTAGCAAAGACTTGTTGCTCAGATTGGTTGTTTTATCCATTATCAAGATTCAATCTTCTTTCTTGTTGAATCACTAAAGAAAAATGCTTTATTAACACTTGGTAAAGGTTCAATAAGCATTACCTGTGATCGAACATGTGAAAACTGGTCATTGAGACCTTTCAAGAATATGATTACTCTACTTCTTTCTCTTATTGACTTTACTTGGTTTATAAGACCACAACTGCAAGCTGGTTGACATCTGCATGATGGAATAGGTTCAAGATTATCCATTTCATCCCACAAATTTTTGAGTTGGGTGAAATAATCAGCAACTGAAAGTGCTCCTTGCTGCATTTTGAGAATATCATCTTCAAGATCAAAAAAGACGAAAAACATCTGATTGTGCAAATCTTTCTTTTAAATCATTCCAGACATCAATAACTTTATTAGCCCATAATACTGACTGTGCTATTGATTCTGAAATCGATTTATGAAGCCAAGAAAGAATCTTGGTGTTGCATCTATCCCAAGCGATGAACATGGGATCTTCAAGTTCTGAAATGTTGATTCTGCCTTCAACAAAAGTAAGCTTATTTTTTGATCTAAAAGCCATCCTCATAACTCTAAACCAAGTCTGATAATTCTTGCCATTTAAGGGAGGTGAAACAAGAACCAGAGAAAGGTTCTCATTCGGGTGAAGATAAAAGAGATTGGATGAATTTGTTAAAAAATCATGAAGAGGTGTTGGAATTTGAGGTGCAGGAATTTGATCTGCCATCATAACAGAAAGGTGAACTTCAATGGAATTATCTAAAACTAAAAAAAAAAAACGCTTATGATATTCAGAGCTCTGAATAGAACTCTAATACCATATTAAGAAACTTGACTGATCTCATATTATTGATGAAAGAATGAGAAACTGAAATTATGAAGTACATATCATGAAGTGGTTTTTATACCAATATACAAAAAAGAAAGCCAAATAAAATAAAGGTGGGTAAAAGAAACTAACTGATAACTAACTCATGAACTAACTGATTGTCACTACTGTAATACTTATCACCGTTAAAAAATTAACTAAGTATATATGTTCTACCCTTTTTATAAGAAAAAAATAAAGTGATAAAAAGGTAAGAAAAATAAGACCAAATGAAATGAAAATTTAGAACATTTAATAAAAGACTTAAAAAAATAGTAAAAAATAAATGTGTCAAAATAAAAAAATAGAAGAAACCAACAGTTGGCGCATGTGAGTTGAGCATGTGAGGATGAGAGCATGTGTTTGATTCTCCCAATAAAAAAATGAAAATATCTATGCTAAAGAAAAAAACTAGAAGAAAAAATTAAGATAAAAAATAAAATAAAAATGAAATAGAATTAAAAAAAAGCACAGTTGTGAGTTTTCAATATATTTAGTTTTCTTTTTTCTTTTTTTTCTTTTTTGTCCTTGTCTATTTTATTATTTTTTATTTAGATATATTTGATCTTTTTTTATTTTTTTTATTTTTGGTCTATTTTATTTTGATTTTATTCTCCATTTTTTTAGTCTTGTGTCACTCCATCTACTAAAGATTTTAGTAAAAAAATTTAAAAAAAGAGAAAGAATAAAATAGAGATATAGAAAGGCCAAACATATCTAAATAAAAAGAACAAATAGACTAAGGAAAAAAACAAATATATTAAAAATTCATAACTGTGATTTTCTTCCTTCTTTTTTATTTTTTTTTATTTTTTATTTTATTTCGATATATTTGATTTTTTACTATTTTTTCTTTTAGTCTTTTATTAAATGTTCTAATTTTTCAAAAAATTAAATTTTCTTTTCTTTTTTATCACTTTATTTTCTTCTTCTAAGAATGATAGAATATGTATACTTAGTTAATTTTCTAAAAGTATTAAGGAAGGATGTGGATGAAAAAAACCACAAGGGTTAAGTGATTAAAAAAAATATAGGGGATATAAGTGATTCAAAGCAATACCACAAGGATTTTTTAAACTTTCCCTAGATTTTAACTACAGCATTTGTAATTATTTCTCACCATTTGAGTTCATTTATAAAATATTATATAATTTTTTTTCAAAAAAATAATGTACTTCTTTTCAATTTCTTATATGTTTTTATGTATTTTACTTTAAAATATAAGTTTTTATTTTTTGAATAAAATGATTGAATAAAATTCAATTTTAATTCAAAGCATCAAAACATATTATAAAATCTAGATTTAGATTTTAAATTATTTTATATTTTTAATAACAACTGTTATTTTATTTGTTGTATTTGATTCTTATTTTTATTTTATTTTCTTGTAATTTCACTAGTTCATTAATTACTCTACTATTCCGATTTGAATTTGATCGGATTCATAGAAAAATAAATCTCTCAATATTATTTTCTTCTGAAGATGAAATCTGTTCACTATCTGAAGTGATTGATGTTGGTTTTTTTTTTTTTTTTATAGTGTTGCTTATTCGTAATTTTTTATTGAGAAATAGTAATTATTCGAGGATGAAATCTCTTTACGATCTGAAGTGATTGTTGTTGATTATTTATTTATTTTGGTAGTGTTGTTTATTCTTTATTTTTTTGGAAAAATATTTATTTTTTAAAGGATTGTCATTTTAGTTAAAACTAGTATTTTTTATTTAAAATTTAAATTAAAAAAAGGGAAAACTTCAAAAATTCCCTACAAGTTTCCTCAAAATCACTTAATTCCCTCTTTGAAATTTTTAATCATTTATCCCCCTACTCAAATTTTTTTTATCACTTACCCCCCAATTTGATTTTTCATCCAAAATTTTGTTAACAGAGTTAAATTTTTTAAAAAATACCAAAATTAACCTTAATAGAAAAAAGAAAAACATAATTTCTTCACCAACACAATTTTAGACGAACTAAGAGAATGTTTTTTTTAAGGTAGTCTTCTTAGAATTAGTAATTATTAAAATTATTTCCTACAAATTACATTTCTATTAAACACTGCACTCACAATTGGTGGTGTCGTTGTTCAAATACATGGGCTAAAATAACATTATTCTATATCCTTTAAGAATACAGATACATAGGGAAGTATCATATTTCACTTGCTCTTCAAGATGATTTGTCTTCAATCTTTATCACTCTTCATTAAAAAATATATATATACAATTCAAGAAAAACAGACAAGAGCTTTAAAAAAACTCTTCTTAAGAGCTTTTAGTTTTCAGCTTTTTTCTTTATTATAAAAGGGGAAGGATATAATGACAACCAAGTTATGTTACTACCAAGTGACTACCAATAAAGTATTAAATATGGGGAATCATGACCATACAAAGATGGAAATAAATATAACGGTTGGATCAATATAATCAATTTAACGGTAAGATTGATTGGTAATCACTTGATAGTAACACAACTTGGTTGTCACAATATCCTTCCCCATTATAAAAAAAGAGCTTTTCGTTATAAAAGTTTTTCCCAATACCTATTTGGTCTAACTTACATAGAGGAAGAGAGTTGTAGAGATTCCAAATGAAAGATCATGCTTGAAGAACATGAGTTCACTGGAAGATGGGTTGTAAAATTTCTCATTCTTACAAATAATTGATAATCAATTAAATATAAAATGAGTAAATATCAAACGCTCCATAAAGATAGTATTAGACACAAGTTTTTTTTTAAAAAGCATGAGTTATGTTTTAATTAAATTTTACATAAATAAGTGTCTCTTATCATTTTAACTTTTTCAACTGTCAATTTTGAGACTTGACAAACTATAATTGAATTTTGTCAAAATTGTATCATTACTTATTTTTTTAAAAAGAAACTACTTGTTCAAAAAATTTAGGCAAATTTTCATTTTCGCCCTTATGGTTATGGTGTGTAACTCCTCATATTTCAAATTCATTACTTAAATCTATTGTGATCTTCGTTTGTAGCAGAATTTTGACTTTCTTGCACATATAATTTTCATATTTAAAAGGTACAAAATGCCTTTTTAACATATTGTCATCTTCTTCCCGTAAATGAATTCATTTATGATTTTCCTTCCCCCAAGACCCCAACCCCTCTACTATCCTCCACCTCATATATTCTTAAATTTAAAATAAATGTTGTAATTTGAATATAAGGGGATTGTATTGGATTAGGATTTTAAAAAAAATTGAGATAAAAAATCTTATAGATTTTAAAATATTATTTGGAATTGGAAGAATTTTAAAGACTTTTTTTACAATCAAAATTTCATAATATTGGATTTTAAATAATTTTAATAGAATTTATAAGATTTGAAAGGACAAAATGGATTTATAAGATTTTAAAAAACTATATAAATTTTTGACAAATATTCAAAATTACAAGAGTCAATAAAAAAATCAAAGAAATACAATGATATTAATAAAAAAAACAAAACTTAATATAATTTTCTCAATCAGTGAAATTCATGATAAAATTTTGTTTTGAATTTTTTGCAATTGATATTGTAAACCTTGCAGCTTTTGTTCTACATTATGAGAGTATTCTAACCATATATCATATGCATGTTTTCATTCAGTATTACAAGAAAATTTGAATCTGAAGTTCTGAATTTTATTACATGAAAGTTTAGAAAAAAAATTAAATTATTTTCAATCGATACATTGAAACCTTAAATTGCTTTGGGGCTTTCAAAAAACAAATTTTTAGTGATCTATTGACACAAAAATTATTTGAAATCATTTTCTATAGCGAAGGAGTTTCGTTCACGAATTTATTGTTATGAAATATAGAGTTCATATTATGAAAGTTTCAATCTTTCTTTAAATCGATCTTATTTCATTGATGTAAAACGAAGATTTGTTTGTGGGTTTTTGTTCCCCTTTTGTTTTTTCACTAGTTTATGTTATTTTTAATACAAAAATCACATATTTTGTGTCAAGAAAAATCGCAACCAATAGCTTGAAAAATCATTTTCTAAACTTCTAAAAACGATCAAAAATCGCTAAATAAATATGTTGTATTTGAGATAAATTAGATTAAAATTGTAATACCCCCATATTTTTATTAACTTTAACCTTATGCCTTTAAGTTAATTTGAGGAGCTCAAACTTCTAAGTTTCGAGGACGAAACTTCTTTTAAGAAGGGTAGAATGTAATACCCTATATTTTCTTTTAATAAAATAATAATAATAATAAATATTTTTTGGATAATAATGATATTTAGTATTTTTGTAATTAATAATATTGGTATTTAATATCTTTAATTAATGAGTTAATAATAGTTAAAATAATAAGAGGTAAGATAATAATAGTAATATTATTTGATTTATGTGATAATATATATATATATATATATATATATATATATAGATGATAAATTATGATTAATTGATTTATTAATTGATTGATGATTTATGTATTTATGTTTGATTAGTAATGATTGATTAGTAAATTGTTTAGATATGATGAGTCAACAAACATAAATTGTTTAGATATGATGAGTCAACAAACATATATTGTTTAGATATGATGAGTCAACAAACATATATTGTTTAGATATGATGAGTCAATAAACATAAATTGTTTAGATATAATGAGTCAACAAACATATATTGTTTAGATATGATGAGTCAGCATTGAGTCAGTAATGTATAAGCCCTAAACTTCAACTATAAATAGAGACCTAGCTTAACCAAACCAATTCACTCTCCTCTACTACTCTCTCTCTTCAAAAAGCTTATTTTAATTATTTTCAATCTTTATATTTTTTTTATCAACCGGTTCTCTACCCCAAATTACTCTTTTCTTCTAGAAGTTAGCGCGGAGACCAGGTAATCCTAATCTCTAGGTGGTTGTAGATTCGTTGTGTATGAAATTTTTATTGTGTGTAATCCTAATCTTTAGGTAGTTATATGTTTGATATGTGTAATCCTAATCCTTAGGTTATAATTTTGTTTGAAGTTTATTAATAGTAATCCTTATCCCTAGAGAGTCATAGATTATATTGATATGAATTTCGGTATATGTAATCCTATTCGTAGGTTATTTCTTTTATATAAAACTTGGATGTAATCTGAATCCTTAGGTGTTTAGGTTATCTCTATTATATGAAATTTGGGCATAATCCTTATATGTAATCCGTAGATGTTCTTAATAGTTTGGTATGAACATTTCTATATATATAGGTATTTGTTTTTTTTTAAATTTAAATTACTACATATGATAATTAGAATATTTTTGGAAATTTTTTTATTATTTCAGAAATTATGATTATGTGCAATATATGATATAAACTTTTAATTCATGTGCAATATATGGATCTTATTGAATAATTATGAAAATTATGGAATTATACTACTCTTTAAGAAAAACTTTCCAAATATGTGTTTTAATGATTGAATTTAAATATTTATATTATTAATAACTATGATAATTGATGTGATGGGATTATTTGAATGACGATGATTGGATTTAGATTTTTCTATGATGAATGTTGAAGATTTGAATTATTATATCCTTGAATAAATTGGAAAGTTATGATGATGATGATTTGGATTTTACTGTGATGACTTTGAAGATTTGAATTATCATATCCTTGAATAAATTGGAAAGTTATGATAATGATCAGATTTGGATTTTACTGTGATGACTGTTGAAGATTTGAATTATCATATCCTTGAATAAATTGGAAAGTTATTATGATGATCAGATTTGGATTTTACTATGATAGATGCTGAAGATTTGAATTATTATATAAATTCGAGAATTTATGATAATAGTTGTTTGAATTATGATACTTTGGAAAATTATAATGCCGTTGAGTAACTCATTTAGAGATGATAATACTTAAAGAATAAATAATTATGATTGAATCTTTCCTGATTGTGTGTGTTTGTAATAAATTAATGGTGGGAAGATAGCTTTGGGATGGTACCTCCCAAGGTGATGAACACAACTTTTGGGCTTTATGCCTCCGATGTGAAACTGATGTGAAAAAGATTATATCCGTTCTTTCCAAAGTGGTGTCTGGCAGGGTTTCCCGGGATACTAGTAGCAACTTTGGGAAGAGGTGTGCACACTAGGAAGATGTGAATTGATTATGGCCAATATGATTTGTTTGTGACTGGCAGGGTTTCCCGGGTCACAGGGTAGACTGGCAGGGTTTCCCGGGTCTACCATGGTTCTCTTCCCACTAAATATAACGAACTTAAACATTATTAATAATGAAATTTGTTATTTGATTTGATTATGAAGAATGTCATTGAGTTGTGAATATTATCATATTATGACTAATGTTGTGCTAAATATATTAGTTGATAATTACCAAATACATTAAATGAACTTAATAAAGATAAATATTATATAATGGAATTTTGATTATTATATTGATATTTGATTTGATTAATGTGGAATTGATTTGAACACTATTTGACATTTGATTTAATTTGTTATTACTCATATTAATTGTATTTTGATTAGGATTACCAGCTTTGCTGACTTTTGTGTTTGTTTGACTGCAATGATCCTGCGGCTGCGGGGGAGCAGATTTTCAGTGAAGCATGTTGCAAAGGATGGGGCTAGCTGTGGACAGTGAGGATCACGACTCGAGTATTTCAAGCTAGTTTCTAAGTTTAGAAATTTATGAGATTTAAATAAATGCATAAGACATATTTCCTTTATTTAAACTTTAGTCTTTGGTTTTATTTTAATGTAATAAATTTAGCCTTGCACCTGTTCATTGTACAGGTGCGGCGGTAACATTCCCCAAATTAGATTTTGATTAGCTTCCGCAATATTTCTATTATTATAATTGTGAAAAAAAAAAATGAATTTTGACAATTTATTTATTATAAGATTGTTTCATAAATTGTTAGAAATTTGGGGTGTTACAAAATGGTATCAGAGCCCCTGGTTGCGGCTGGGGTTTGCTTTTGATATTGACTCGAGGGATCAAAGATCCCTGAGTTAAATAAAAAAAAAAAATTAGGAAATAAAATAATAGGACATAATGTAAATAAATAAATCGAGAGATGGGTAGTGAAGGGTTATTTTTCTTGTCCTTTAAATATGATTTATTTCTATGAAATTTCGATGATTATATGATTGGAATTATTTTGTGATTTAAAATTATTATTGATAATATTCTTTA